>NW_026000229.1:17424312-17442897 GCF_001458135.2 Marmota marmota marmota | reverse complement strand
AAAGTAATTAAAATCATGAGTCACATGGCACACACCTATTATCTGAGCACCCCAGGAGGCTGAGACAGGAAGATCATGAGTTCAAGGTCAGCCTCATCAATTTAATATAAAGGTCCTAACCAACTCAATGAAAGATTGTCTCTAAAAAAATATTTAAGAAATCGCTGGAGATGTGGCTCAGTGGTTAAGCATCCCTGGGTTCAATCCTTAGTACTGCCCCCCTACCAAAATCATAAGTCACATAAACATAAAAAAAAAAGAATGACAATTAGTATGGCCCATAGGCTCATGGAAGGTCCTTCTAAGGATTAAGTATTTAAGAGATGGAGAGTTAGCAGGACTTAGCAAGATAAAGGTCCAGGTAGTGTGAACAAAATAAGGAATAACAAGGTGTATTATCTTAGACCTCAAAACTTCTTAGGGTTATTAAATATTAATTTTTTATTGACCTGTGCAGTTTTATTTTTTATTTGTTCTTTTTTAGATATACATGATAGTACAGTATATTTTGACATATTATACAACCGTGGAGTATAAATTATTCTAATTAGGATCCCATACTTGTGGTTGTACATGTCATGTACTTGTCACGTATTCATATATGAACATGGGGAACCTATGCCTGATTCATTCTCCTGTTTCTCCTATTCCCATCCTCCTTCTCTTCCCTTCCTCCCCCTTTGTCTAATCCAATGAACTTCTATTCCCCCACCCCCACCCCTTATTGTGTGTCAGCATCCACATATCAGAGAGAAAATTCGGTCTTTGGTTTTTTGGGATTGGCTTATTTCACCTAGCACAAAAGTCTCCAGATCCATCCATTTACTGGCAAAAGTCATAAAGTCATTCTTCTTTATGGCTGAATAATATTCCATTGTGTATATATACACCACATTTTCTTTATCCACTCATATGTGGAAGGGCACCTAGGCTCGTTCCTTAGTTCAGCTATTGTGAATTGAGCTGCTACAAACATTGATGTGGCCGCTATAGTATGCTGATTTTAAGTCCTCATATACTGAGGAGCGGAATAACTGGGTCAAATGATGCTTCCTTTCCAGGTTTTCAGAGGAATCTCCATATTGTTTTCTAAAGTGGTTGCACCAATTTGCAGTCCAACCAGCAATATACGAGTATACCTTTTCCCCAACATCCTTGCCAACATTTATTGTTACCTGTGTTCTTCATAATTGCCATTCTATTGGAGTGAGATGGAATTTCAGTGTAGTTTTAATTTTCATTTCTTTAATTGCCAGAGATTTTTGAACATTTTCTTATATCTTTGTTGACTATCCGTATTTCTTCTTTTATGAAGTGTCTGTTTCATTTCTTTGCCCATATATTGGCTGGGTTATTTGTTTTTTTGGTATTCTTTTTTTAATTACTATTTTTTAAAATTTATATATGATAGCAGAATGCATTATAATTCATATTACACATATAGAGTACAAGTGTTCATATCTCTGGTTGCATACAAAGCATATTCATACTAATTCGTGTCTTCATACATGTACTTTGGATAATGAGGTCCATCTCATTCCACCATCATTTCTAACCCCATGCCCTCTCACTTACCCTCCAACCCCTCTGCCCTAACTAGAGTTCATTTATTCCTCCCTTGTTCCCCCTCCCTACTCCACTATAAATCAGCCTCTTTATATCACAGGTAACATTTGGCATTTGTATTTTGGGGATTGGCTAACTTCCCTTGGCATTATCTTCTCCAAACCCATCTATTTACCTGCAAATGCCATGATTTTATTCTCTTTTATTGCTAAGTAAAATTCCATTGTGTAAATATGCCACATTTTTTTTATCCATTCATCCACTGAAGGGCATCTAGGTTGGCTCCAGAGTTTAGCTATTGTGAATTGTGCTGCTATGAACACTGATGTGGCTGTATCCCTGTAGTATGCAGTTTTTAAGTCCTTTGGCATAGTCCAAGAAAGGGATAGCTGGGTCAAATGGTGGTTCCACTCCCAGTTTTCCAAGGAATCTCCATACTGCTTTCCATATTGGCTGCACCAATTTGTAGTCCCACCAACCAGTGTATGAGTGTACCTTTTTCCCCCACATCCTCACCAACACTTATTGCTGTCTGTCTTCATAATAGCTCCCATTCTGACTGGAGTGAGATGATATCTTAGAGTAGTTTTGATTTGCATTTCTCTGATCACTAGAGAAGATGAGCATTTTTTCATATATTTGTTGATTGATTGTATATCCTCTTCTGAGAAGTGTCTGTTCAGGTCCTTGGCCCATTTATTGATTGGGTTATTCGGTTTTTTGATGCTTAGCTTTTTGAGTTCTTTATATAACCTAGAGATTAGTGTTCTATCTGATGTGTGAGGGATAAACAATTTGCTCCAAGGATGTAGGCTCTCTGTTCACCTCACAGATTGTTTATTTTGCTGAGAAGAAACTATGATAAATCTCAATACAATGTTGGGAGTGGTGACCCAACCATCTCAAAATAAAATATAAAAACTTGCCTAGCATATGCCAAGCCCTGAGTTTAATCCCCAATACCATATAGATACATATAAAAAGCCTCAACAGAAGAGTTAGAATACAAGACTAAATTCAAGGAAAATGAGAAAAATGAAAAACAGGAAAGAAAATACAAGAGAATTAAGAGAACTGATGATCCAGGAGGTCCAGTATCTCAGTAATAAAACAATTCTAGAGAAGAAAACAGTAAAGGGGAAATCAACAAAAAAGATAATATCTTAAAACTGAAGACTGTGAGTTTCCTATCTAAAGGACCCATCCAAATACCTACCCACAAGGTATAAAGTCAGACCCATATCAGTTCTTATCACTTTGAAATGTGAGAACAACAAGGACAAGTAGAACTTGCTATAACATCCAGAGGGGAAAAACTAACTTACATAATTAAGAAACAATTTGAACAGCACTGATTTCCTAAGTAACAACACTTAAAGCTAGAAGAAAACCAAGCTATGTCTTCACAATTTTTATAGGAATTTGATTTCTAATTTAGAATTTGACTAAACTATTTATAAATATTTTCTATTCTCATATTTAAGTGTGAGAATATTCTTAATATATTTTCTTATTGGCCATCTTTCAGAAGCTCATGATGGATACAGAAATTCAGCAGAAGCTACCTTACTCAAATGATCATGGTCAACACGGCCAGTAAAAAGAGCTATCAATATGAAGCCATGTGATGATGTACCAAGGACACACCATTTCAGTGGTATTCTTGCCAAAAATTAAAAAAAAAAAAATTCAATCATAAGAAGACACAGAGAAATATCCAACAAAATAACTGGCCAGTAGTCATGAAGTACCAAGATCAAGAAAGACTAGAAGGCTATCTTTTCCTCTGGAGATGGCCCATGTTCTCCCTTGAGTGTGAATTCCTTGCTTTACCCCAAAACCATCTATCTTTTGAGACTGCCCCCATTGTCCCTTGAATATGTGTCTACTTTCCTAAATAAACCTCTGTCTCTGTTTCTGGAATAAAAGAAAGACAAGAAAAGACTGAAAAATTGTTATAAGAAGCTAAGGAGAAACAACAATTAAATGCAATATGGGATCCCAGAAAAGATTCTACAATCACAAGAACATTAGTAGAAAACAAATGTAATTTCTAACAAGCTCTTTAGTTAATTGTTATTCAACCAGTACTAATTTCTTGGTTTTGATAATTTTACTATGGCTATGTAAAAAATATTAGGCAAAGTTGGATAAGATAATGTATACATAAACCATTACTTATGCAACTTTTTCTTAAGTCTACAATTGGTTCAAATAAAAAGTTAGGGCTAGATATATGATTCAGCAGTAATGTACTTGCTAGCAAGCACGAGGTCCGAGGTTCAATTCAAAGCACAAATAAATAAATAAATACAAAATTAAAAGCTAAAAAAGAAAGAAATTCAAAGAGGGACCAAGGAAAAAGGTGGGAAAGCACACAAGAAAGAGCAGTTAACAGTAGTTGTTGCAAACAGATAAATTGTTAGAAGTTTCAAGGATAAGAAAAGAGGAAAAGAAATAAGCCATAATCATAACAACCCTGTACACATCCTGGGACTCTAAGTACTCTTTAAGTACTCTTCAAGGATAGAGTAGCTGTCAAGGAGATTAAAGGAATAAATATTTAATTTTACTTTTTTAAGTCTATTTTTCCTTATTTTACTCCAGAACTTTTAACCTTTAATCTATGCTAGCCCATTTCTGATAAATATTAAATTGTCATAGATCCTATCTATCAACTCTTCCCACCCTTATTTCAGAGAATATATTCTTCTAGTTGAAAAATCATGATTTTAATTTTCCTGAATTTAACAAATTGAATTATAATCCCTGTGTCATAAAATTCAGTGGCTTTTACTATATCCACAGAATTATGCAACGATCACTATCTAATTTTGGAACATTTTTATCATTCCAAAAAGAAACTCTGCCACTCTCTTCTTCCCCAAGCCCCTGACAACCAGTAACCTACTTTCTTTTTCTGTAGATTTGCTTACTCTTCAAATTTCTTATTTATGGAATCATACTGACATGTAGACTATTGTGTCTTGTTTATTTCACTTAGCATGTTTATAAGATCCAGTCATGTAGCATATATCACAGTTCTTCATTCTGTTTGTTTTTACAATTTTTAATATTTTATAAGTTTTACAATATTTTTTAACAGAATAATAGATCTGGATTCCAAATTCTAACTTTCCAAAATATAAAGCATTACACTTCTATATTTTTTGTCCTTTTTAGATACATAACAGAGTATAATTTGACTTATTTATACAAACATGGAGTACCTCTTATTCTAATTAGGATCTCAGTCTTGTGGTGGTACATGACATAGAGATTCACTATGGTATATTCATATATGTACATAGAAAAGTTATTTCAGAGGGGCTGGGGCTGGGGCTGAGGCTCAGCAGTAGAGCACTTGCCTGGCATGTGTGAGGCACTGGGTTCAATTCTCAGCACCACATGTAAATAAATAAAATAAAAGTCTATCAACAACTAAAAAATATTAAAAAAGAAAAAGAAAAGTTATGTCAGAATCATTCCACTGTCTTTCCTATTCCTCCCCACCTTCCTTTCATTCCCCTTTGTCTATTCATTCTGTTTTATGGTGGAACCGTAGTATTACATTGTATAAACACACCACCTTTTGTTCACCCATTTTGATAGACACATGTATTGTTCCAACTTTTTGGCTACCATGAATAATGCTTCTGTGAGATTTGCATAAGAGTATTTGTGTGGATAAGGTTTTTAATTCTCTTGGGTACAGACCTTGTAGTGGAATCACTGGATCATATGGTTACTTTATGTTTAACTAGTTAAGGAACTATTTAACTGTTTTCCAAAGCAATGGCATGGTTTTCTATCCCCATCAGTAACATACAAAGGTTCTAATTTCGTTACCACCCAACCATTTACTATTTTTGGTCTTTTTGGTTCAAGTTATTTAATGGGTATAAAGAGTATCTAACTGCGGTTTTCATTACATTTTACTTATAACTAATGATGTTGAATAGTTTTTCATGTGTTTATTGGCAATTTATATATTTTATCTGAAAACATTTCTAAGATTCTTTGCTCATTTTTAAAAAAATATTTATTTTTTTAGTTGTAGTTGGACACAATACCTTTTTTTATTTATTAATTTTTATGTGGTGCCGAGGATTGAACCCAGGGCTTCACACGTGTGAGGTAAGCACTCTACTGCTAAGCCACAACCCCAGACCCTATGCATTGTTTTTATATGGAAATACAACTGATTTTTGTATGTTGATCTTATATCCTGCAACCTTACTGAACTCATTTATGAGCCCTAGTAGGTTATAGTTTTTTTGTTTGTTGTTTCTTTTTAAACAGGGTCTTACTATGTTGCCCAGGCTAGCCTAGATCTCAGGATTCTCCCATTTCAGCCTCCCAGGCATGAGAACATGTACCTTTACAACTGGCCTCATATTTTGTTTTGTTGTGTAGTTCTTGGATTTTTAACATCCAAATCATGTCATCTACAAATATCTTCACTACCTATTTTCCAATCTAGATATCTCTTTTCTTTCTTGCATAAATTGCCCTGACTGACATAGAAATGTCAAGAGTGGAAACCACTGTCTTGTTCCTGATCTTAAGGGGAAACATTCAAGTGAGAGCATGAGCCAAAGATATGACAGGCAGTTAGGGCAGGGACCTCAATAAGTGGCAGATTCCATGTTTCTTGCAGCTTCTGGTCATTAACTTCATTGGAGTATGTGCCAGAATCCTCAGTCACACCCTGAGCTACACCCTGAGCCAATCCCTGAGAAGTGGCTATGATCAACATCCTGTTTGGATTAGGAACCCCTGAACACCAAGTGTCTCATCCTGATTGGATCTAGAAACTCCCCTCCCTAACGTCATTAGCTAATACTCCAAGCAAAACCATATAAATCTCTAGACAGTAGCAACTCAGCAGTAACCCTCTTTTGGAACTCCTCCCCAGTGGGAGCTTTGCTTCCTTTCTGGTTTCTTAAATAAATTTTATTACTTTACTCTCATACTCCCTTCAGTTTCAGGAGACAAAGAACATACAGATCTCTGTGTCTCTCAAGTCTTTCTCCACTGAGATGATATTAGCTGTGAATTTTTCCTAGACACTCTTTATCACATTAAGAATTCCCTTATATAACATAATCATTCTTACATGAAAAAATATCTCTCTGGTTGTAATGTGGAAAACAGGTTAAAGACAACATAGGCAATATATAGAAAGTTTACAAGGGGTGTACCCCTGAGTATTCAATGGTACATTTATGAGTTTATCCTGAAAAAGTCATCAGATAAGAATAAAAAGTCTGGGAGACATTGATTGAAAATTTACAAGAGGAGTGATATTAGGAAAGATTCACTTTCTCCTTCAAAATATTTTATTTTGAATGATTTGTTTTATAATAGGCATGTAATGCTTAAAATCTCAAAAACCAATACAGCAATTTCATTTCTGAAAAAAGAAGGTTTCCTTCTACTCCTATTTTGTTGCATGTTTTTATAATGAAGGATGTCGAGCTTTGTTACATGTTTTTTCTCCATCTGCTAAAATAATCACAATTTTATTCTTTTTAATGATGCATTATTTTGACTGATTTTCATAGTTTGACCCAACCTAGAATTTCTGGGGTATGTCCCACTTGGTCATGGTATATAATCTTTCAGATAAATTGCTGGATTTAATATGCTAGTAGTTTGTTGAGGATTTGCACACCTATATTTATAATGGATTTTGGTCCAGAGTTTTCATTCTTTCAAAATCTTAGAATATATTTGAAAAATATTTCTTCTTCTTTTGAAGTGTTTGTGAAGTATTGGTGTTAAACCCAAAAATATTTAGTGAATTCATAGTGAAGTCATTTGGTCTTGAGCTTTTCTTCACAGAATTTTTATAATATTATTATTGCAAATTTAATCTCTTATTATAGGTCCATTCAGATTTTTCATTTCTTTTTCAGTTTTTTATTTTTAAGTTGGTTTAGTAATTTGTGTTTTTCTAGAAATCTGTCCTTTTCATCTAGGTTATCTAATTGTTGATATACAGTTGTTCACAGTATCTCCTTATAACCCCTTGTATATCTGTAAAGTTAGTAGTAATATCTTTTCTTTTATTCCTGATTTTAGTACCTGAAGTCCCTCTCTTTTTGCTTGGTTGGTCTAGCAAGAAATTTGTCAATTTTTTAATCTTTGCTAAGAACCAACATTTAATTTCACTGATTTAATGCTCAACTGCTTTCCTATCCTTTATTTCTTTAATTTCACTCCAATTTATATTATTTATTTTTTTAACTTTCTCTGGGTTTATTTGCTTATACTTCTAATTTCTTCAGATAAAATATTAAATTATTGACTTGAGATATAAACTACTTTTAAACAGGCATATATGGTTATAATTTTTTTCCTTAAGTACAGTTCTAGCTAAATTCTGTAAGTTTTGGTATATTATGGTTTTATTTTCATTTAATTCAAAGTATTTTCTAATTTTCCTCATGATCTTTTCTTTGACCCATTGATTACACAGGAATATATTGCTTAAAAATTACTGTGCATTCTATCCTTACTGGCCAGAGTTTATTTTTATTTTTCATATTTTCTATTATAAAAATGATTTTTTTTTCAGTTTCCCAAAATTAATACTATAACATAATACCAAATAAGCTTTTTCAGACCATCTCTCTTTATGTATAATCACTGTTGTATCCCTTTATTCCTCCTTAAGCCAACCTTTATCACAGCTCTTACTGGGGCCCTATTAGATGACACAGTCCACTTATTCAGCTATCAATATTGAATAAGTCATGCCTAGGCACTAAAGATATAAAAATAAATAAATAAAAGTGGGTCCTTACCCTCAGAAATTCAGCTTGTGTGAACATGCTTATCAATAGGCAACTATAATACAATGAGATACAAGGAGAAACTCAACCTTGTGGGAGAGAAAAGACTGAATGGTTTCTCAGAGATGGCACCTGCCCTGTGTTAAAAGGATGAGTTAATCAAAATATCTACTCCCATCATGAAAATCAGAGGGAAAAAAATCATGCAATTGAAGTTGTCCATTGTACAGTTGAATATATCATATACCTAGAATTAAAAAAAAAAAAAAAAGTGGCTTGAGTTACAGATTCACAAGTCCTAATCTCTTACCTCTTGGATTTCATCTGGAACAGTTGAATCCATCAGTCTGAAGAGCAAATTTCGAAGTGGACCTGCTTGCCTCCCAAGAATGCTGGTAGCTACCCCTCCCGCAAGTGCAAGAGCAAGGTGATTAGAAAGCAGCTTCAGGCACAGCTTGAGGAAATTGTGGTGTTCCCTGAAACCAAATAAACTGCTATAAATGTTTGGAACCTAAAAATGCATGTGATATCCAATTCAGGTAACATTTCTTCTCTTCCAAAATTTTATCAACTTGCTGAGCATAGTGGCTCATGCCTGTAATCACAGCCACTTGGGAGGCTGAGATAGGATGATCACAAGTTCAAAACCAGCCTCAGCAGCTTAGCAAGGCCCTAAGCAAATAAGCAAGACCTGACTTTAAGTAAAATATTAAAAAGGGTTAGTGGTTACATACCCATGAGTTCAATCCCTAATACCCTTCCTCCTAAAAAAGTCATGACCAACAGAAACTTTTCTAAACTATTTTTAGTTGTACATGGATACAATACCTTTATTTTATTTTATTTATTTATTTTTTATGTGGTGCTGAGGATCCAACCTGGTGCCTCACACATGCAAGGCAAGCACTCTACCACTGAGCTACAACCCCAGCCCCGCAAGAGAAATTTTTAAAATACGTTTTGTGAAATTATGGATAACCTTTAAAACCTAGAAGTTATTAAGAATAAGTTTATCTCTTTCCTAGCTTATAAAGAAGTTTCATATAATTTATGGAAAAACAAGGAAGTCACATTTCAAAATATAACACACAAACATAAAATACATAGCTATTTATAACATACCTTGATGAAGGGAAAGGAAGAGGAGGAATCTCACTGTTTATTTTATCACAGTATCTCTCAAGAAATGAACGCAGGTGTGAGAAGGTACTCTCTTCAAGATCTACACAATAAGGTCGATGCCATGCAACAACTTGTCTATACAGAAGCATAAGAAAATCATGAATGAACTTCAAAAGGAAATTTCCATACAAGATTAAAAAAACAAAACATAGTAAGGCTGAGAGATTTCAATAAGATACACAGAAAACCTTCTGTGCATTCTAATCTTACTGGCCAGAGTTTATTTTTATTTTCTGTTTTGTAATATGAAATTGGCTTTTTTAAGTTCCCCAAAATTAATACTAAAAAACCCTTCATTTTAACAACTGAGAAAAAACAAGAATTTACTGTCTTTAAAAAGAAAATACAACTATGTGTTCTGAACATTTGGATACACATTCATCTGAAAGTAGAGGGCTGAGTCACATGATCTATTAAATTCTGGTTCTAGCATCTATAAAATATATATTTCACTTAAGAAAAAGTAGCCTGATTTTATAAAGTGATATACTAAGATCTATTAAAAGAAAAACTCCTGAAGCCTCTTGTGAAGATTTGCAAGATTGTGGGAAACAACTACATAAATATAAAATGGGAAGCTGCAGATTTAATATTAATAGCAAGTTATTTATATTTAACTTTTTTGGCTTTTGTTTTGAAACTGTAGATTTAATATTAATAGCAAGTTATTTATATTTAACTTTTTTGGCTTTTGTTTTGAAACTGTAAATTTAATATTAATAGCAAGTTATTTATATTTAACTTTTTTAGTCATAAATATTTTAATTGATTAGAATATCATAATAAATGCCCTCTAAATCAAAGGTCTAGAATACAAATATAATATATTCTAAGTTGTAAATCATTTCATATGCAGCCACAAGTATCTGATACAACATAAATGTCCCTTAAAACTCAATCTTCTACTAATGACTAAAAGTCACCAATCAATTTAAAAGATATGGTTATCACTTAGGAAAAAGCTAAATTTCTGCAAAAAATACCTTCCTTAACTTAAAAGTATTGCCACTGTTTGGATGAGGGTGGATGGATTCCCGCCCCCCCCAAAAAAAAACAATCAGATAAAGGCTCTAAAGATAAACAACTATTTTAAACCCAGAGCCTAGTTCTGATCTTATTATTTAACTTCCTCTTGATATGACAACATTGAATTTTTAAAAATCATTATCTAGGGATAGAGATGAAATTCAAAATGCTTAGAAGACAATTAAATTAGCTGGGTGCAGTGGTGATACCTTTAAGCCTGATGACAGGGAACCCCACAAGTTTGAGGCCAACTTTGGCAACTTAATAAGACCTGTCTCAAAATAAAAAAGCAAAAAGGGCTGGATGTTGCTCAGTAATAGAGGACTCCTGGATTCAATCCCAAGTAGGGGGCAGGAGGACAAAAAGAAGAAAACAATTCAATTAAGAAACTATCTTGGTCTGCTACCTTTCCTATCCTCAACATGACAGTCACTAGTATGGCAATACGTAAATCAATGGATGTGTAATTGATGTGATTCTGCAATCTGTATATGGGCTAAAAATGGGAGTTCATAACCCACTTGAAGCAAAGTGTGAAAGATGATATATCAAGAACTATGTAATGTTTTGAACAACCAACAATAAAAAAAAAATAATTATGTAGATATTAAAAAATAAATAAATAAAAATGACTCTTAAAAAAAAAAAAAAAAGAAACTATCTTGGGGCTGGGGATGTGGCTCAAGCGGTAGCACGCTCGCCTGGCATGTGTGCGGCCCGGTTCGATCCTCAGCACCACATACAAACAAAGATGTTGAGTCTGCCGAGAAGTAAAAAATAAATATTAAAAATTCTCTCTCTCTCTCCAAAAAAAAAANAAAAAAAAAAAAAAGTAAGAAGCAGATAAAGCTCAAGGGAGGGCTGTAATTTGCTTGTGACTATACATCAATTAAGCTTGCCTAGTAGGCTTGAGGCACTAGGTTCAATCCTCAGCACCCTATAAAAATAAATAAATAAAGTAAAAGTATTATATCTATCTACAACTAAAAATTTTTAAAAAAAAGAAAAATAAGTGAGCATCTTCTGGCTTCAATCCATGGATTCTTATTACAAAATTCATAGTGAGAAATACGTAAAAGAATTTTTTAAGGCAGCAACTGATTAATGTAATTAAATACAAGGTGATGAATAGTTGGAGTTTTAAGACATAAGGCATTTCAGTCTCTCAAAAAATAATTAAATCATATGGTAATTTCAGCTTTGCTGCTTATCTGCCTGGTGAATTAATCAGAAAAAATTTTTATACCACTGGTTAGTACATAACGGGCTCCTACAAGTGAAAGAATAAGTGGATGGCTCACTTTTTCACTGTTATTGGGTAGACAAATGGTTGCAAATATTGTCAGTCTATCATCATACTTGGCTTCTCTTTATCATCACAATCAATCAGAGGAAGAGCCGATACACACATGTAAAAAGTTCAAAAACTTTAAAGGAATGATAAAATTGACTACCCTAGGCCTGAGCAACCTATTCCTCAGACAAATAAAACCATACCAGATTATTTTAATAAAGAAGTGTTCTGTTTACCCTCTGTTTTGATCATCCTCTTGCCTTTTAGTCTGTATCACTGGTTTCACCAAGATCTAATCTTGCTTTCCCTGACTATCCATGATTTGGAGGGAAAGGGTTATGGAGTACTGAAGACTAAACTATATATAAAAAAATCAACTAATACAAAAAACAAGGAACTGAAGAAAAATTTATCAGAGTCACAAAGGCTAGATCAGAAAACCTAGTTCCTCATTGGACATGGTGGCCTATCATCTCAGCATCAAGAGGCTGAGGCAGGGACCAGTATGGTGGTGCATGCCTATAATCCTAGCAGCTCAGGAAGCTGAGGGAGGAGGATCATGAGTTCAAAGCCAGCATCAGTAACTCACTGATACCCATCTCCAAAGAAAATATTAAAAAGGGCTGGGGGCGCTGGGGGCTCAGCGGTAGAGCACTTGCCTTGCACGTGTGAGGTTCTGGGTTTGATCCTTAGCACCACATAAAAATAAACAAACAAAATAAAAGTATTGTGTCCATCTACAAATACACACACACACACACACACACACACACATATAAAATGGCTGGGGATGTGGCTCTGGGTTCAATACCTGGTACCAAAAAAAAAAAAAGCTGAGGCAAGAGGATCACAAGTTTGAGGCTAGCCTCACTTTCAAGATCATGTCACAAAATTAAAAATAAAAAGGAGTGGGGGTGTAGCTTGGTCATAAAGCACTCCTGGGTTCAATTCCCAGTACAAAAAAAAACCCGAGAGAGAGAAAGAGAAAGAAAACCTAGTTCCTTCTTAGATTCTCTACTTCAAAAAGGAAAAATATTTCATTTTCGTAAGTTATCTAAAAACTTATCTTTTAAATTTGAAATTTAAATACAATTGTTACATTTTAGTTACCTAGTCCTCTGAAATACTCTTTTATGTTCATTCCACAGTCCTACCTGCCCAGTTGATGTCAAAGAAAGTGAAGATTGGCTCCCAGCACAAACTTTACGAATAAACATTCCTTGTAAAGCTTCAATAACTTTTGGTTTATACACTCTGTTGGTATCACCATGGCCAAGTTTGCCTATAAAAACAATTACATTCAAGTTAAAGAATTCAATGTTTAAAGAGCTTCCATTCTTTTTCTAAGTACTAAGGTTGATAAAGCGCTCTAATCTTTCCATTGCTAACCTGACAGATGTGGGAAGCTATGTTTTCTAATAGCAGAAGATGTTAACAAGTGAGCATTTTTTGCAGAGCATGGTGGCATACACCTATAATCCCAGAGACTCAGGAGGCAAAGGCAAGAGGATTGCAAGTTCTAGGTCAATCTCAACAACTTAGGGAGACCCTGTCTCAAAATAAAAAGGAGTCGGGGTTTAGCTCAGTGGTAAAGCACCCCTGGGTTCAGTACACAGTACTTCTCTCACACAAAAAAGGAGCATTTATTTTGTTGAGAGAAAGTTAACAACAAACAACTAATAACCTTTTGTTTTGAATGTCAAACAATTAAAATCACTTTATAGAAACAGAAAAGTTATTTTTCTTTATTTCTCTGGCATAATATACAGGTTCTAGACAAAAAAAAATGCATATTCATGTAATTTAAAACTTAAAAAAGTGGGGTGAAGGTGGGAGTTCATAACCCACTTGAATCAAAGTGTGGAATATGATATGTCAAGAAATTTGTAATGTTTTGAACAACCCACAATAAAAAATAAAAAAAAATTAAAAAAAAAATAAAACTTAAAAAAGATTCAATAACTCATGAAATAGAAAAATGGGCAAACCACTATAAAAGAAAAATAAATGCCCAAAATAAAAATGCAATCTCACTAGATATCAAAGAAATACAATTAAATGATACCATTTCATTACAGAAATTAACTTTTAAACTATCTTAATTTTTATACATACTCTTATTAAGAGATATGGGCAAGTGAGCAATCACACTTCTGGTAGTTATAAACAAAGATTTGGTCATTTGATGCAATGTTGTATTTAATACTGAAAAATTTGAAAGCCATCTACATATTCAGTAACGAGAAACTGGTTTTATAAATCATAATACAGACACATGAAAGAATACTTTGAGTCTTTTTTAAAAATGATATAAAGTTAAATTGCTGTAGAAAATATATTCATAAAATACTGTTATATAAAAACCACCAGATTATAATCTATCTATGGAATACACACAGGTCCACTTTGGTGTATGAAAAACATCTATGCAGGGAATATATGTAAATATGTTTATAAACATGTTTATATACATATATATTTTTTAAATCTGTCTACCAAACCATTAATAATGTTAAAAGTACCGTTAGTAGAAGCACAGTTTATTTTAATTTTTATTTATACTCATCTGCATTGTGGGTTTTTCTACACTAGGCATGTATAACTGGGGAAAAAAAAAGAAATAAAAGGCCAAAGCTATCCATAAATAATTTTTTACATACCATTGTCTCCTCCTCCAAAAGACCATACAGTTCTTCCATCTTTAGATAAAGCAATAGTATGTGAACTGCCACAAGAAACCTCTCCTACATTGCTAATGTCTTTTACTAATGTTGGAATGTTACGGCTATTACTGTCACCATGACCTTGGGTAAAACACAAACAACAAAGAAATAATATTAACTCTTTTTGTCTAAGCCATCACTTCAAAAGTAGAATAAAAATTACAAGCTATTTTTAAGTGCAAATAAATATAAAAAACAGAATCACTTCTAACATCATCTCAACCAGTCTTCCAGGTTACTCCCAAACTGGCGCATACAAGCACTTCAATGAACCATTAGAACATTTATCTATACTCCTATCTTAGTACTAACATTATTCTGTCTTGTACCATGCTCATGTCAACTTATTTTCACAACGTAGTAGATTATAAATTTCATCATCATGATGGTATGTTTCTTATCCCTAAAATCCCACGATGCCAGGTCTTAATAGGTAAGTTCTTCCTAGATTTAATTACATTTTAAATATAAGTACAATAATCTAGGTATTATCTATAAAATTATCTTCCTCTGAGTGTAATGACTAACAAAATTAATAGCCTATTAAGTCTATTCTCCTGGTTGGTGATGTGGCTCAGTGGTAATGCACCTTGCCTGGCATACAAAAAGCCCTTGGTTTGATCCCCAATGGTGCCAAAAAAAAAACCAAAACTACTCTCTCTTACTGTTTCCCAATAATCATAATCATTTCTGGTTTTCTGTGATAATATAACTTCAATTTTTAAAAAATATCTTACCTAATCTTCCAAAGTCTCCTTCACCCCATGTATATAATTCTCCATCCTCTGTGACAGCCGCGCTATGTCTGTATCCAGCTGACACACAAACAACTACCTACAATGCACACAGTGAATTTGATTAGCACACAGACGCTAAAACTATCTGTTTTTAATCCATATACAGACAATTTAGAGATATTAATATTTACAACTCAACCAGGAATTGCCACGTACAGATGTGAAGGCTGTACTCAGGATAAGGGTGACTAGCTAAGCTGTCAAGTCACAAAAAGTCACTGCAAAGGCTAGCAGGAGCCCTGAAGATGAGTCTAATCACCTGAAGGAATACAATCTCACCAATCAAGTCTTTATTCAAAGTTGGAAAGAGGGTAACACCTATGAAACAATGGATGACAATTTTTCAAATATAAAACCTCTAGTCCTGGTTTATCAAGAAAAAGTCATTACATGATAAGGATAACTTTCACAAAGGCATTAACTATTACCAATAAGAAAGAGCAAAAGCAGTATATTAACTTATAATAATTAACTCCTGACATACCTTTCTTTTTAACACCAAGGACTGAACCCAGGAGAATTCAACCACTGAACCACATCTCCATTCCCTTTTTTTCTTTATTTTGAGACAGGGTCTCACTAAGTTTCTGAGGCTGGCCTTAAACTTGTGATCTTCCTGCCTCTGCCTTCCTAGCCGCGTGGATTATATGCATGTGCTTCCATACCTGGCTGCTCCACATCTTTTTAAACTCCAAAACTTAGAACTCACTTTATAAAATTCAAATTTGAGGTTCAATTAAAAACATTGAGCAATAATACTAAGCTAGGAAGTTTTGAAATTTTTATCTGCAAAATTTAATTTTAAATGTTGTGACAATTTTCCTTCATGATGCTCATACTATGCTGTTTTTAATTGGTAATGTTTCCATTATAAAAATGGGGCATTTGGGCTGGGGTTGTGGCTCAGTGGCAGGGCGCTTGCCTAGCATGTATGAGGCACTGGGTTCAATTCTCAACACCATGTATCAGTAAATAAAATAAAGGCCCACTGGCAACTAAAAAAATATTTTAAAAAATGCGGCAGTCAAAGGAATATAAACGGCTGGGGATATAGCTCAGTGGTAGGCCCTGGGTTTACTGCCTAGAATCACAAAAAACAAGAATAAAAAAAAATCCAGAAAATTCAAAGGAATAAAGTAAAGAAATGAAATCAAGGAAGAAAGTAAGTATCAGACCAGAAAAATACAATTTCAAATCATATTTATCTGAAGTTCTTTATTGCCTCATATTCAACATTTAACAAGTATCCTCTGAGGCTTTCAAAGTAGAATGTTTTGAGGCCCACTGCCTTTGGGTTGATCAGTAAGCTATAATACTGCAAGTTATTTATTCATTTCATAGTCTCTCATGAAGGAAAAGTGTGATATTTGTAAATCTGGTCTAAAATTAAAACTTACAAAGATCTTTTGATTTAAGAAAACTTTCATGGAAAGAATGTAATCATTTAAGTGAATATAAGTTCATCTGTTTTCTTTAAAGAGATATAAAAAGAGGGAATCTACACAGCTGTGGTTGTGGCTCAGTGGTGGAGCACTTGCTTAGCCTGGAGGAGGCACTGGGTTCAATCCTCAACACCACTTAAAAGTAAATAAATAAAATAAAGGTCCATTAACAACTATAACTAAAAAATATTTAAAAAAAAAAAAAAGGGATCTGTGTTCATTTTCTAATGGTGCCAATTATTTGTGTGAAATTCTAGGTAATTAAACCACTCTAAATGCTTCCTCATTTAAGCCTGCTAAAATGCCACCTCCTCCAAGATTATCCCTGTCCCCATTATCTAATATCACAACCAGTCCAAGTTAGTCTCTGTTACACTCCTCAGTTTTCTTCTTTAATATTATCTGAAAGTATTTTATATTATTTTATTTATCTCTACCCTGAAAATTAAAGTTCTATGAAAGCAGAGACCTTTTCTTCTCTTATTCACTGCTATATATCTAATGCCTATAACACTGCCTGCCACTTGGAAGGTAGTAAATATTTGTTTAATTAATGATTCTTAGTTTCCCAATCTGTCAAATAGGGGAAACTACCTCATAAGAATAAGAATTATTCTTATGAGAATACAAGAATTAAAACTGAGCCAGGCATAGTGGTACATGCTTATAGTCTCAGCTACTTTGGAGGCTAAAACAGGAAGACAGTTCAAGTCCAGAAGTTAAAGGCTATCTTGGACAAATAGCAAGTCCTCAACTCAAAACAATGAAATAAAATAAAATAAACATTTATAAAGAATTAAAATTGAGGCTGGAGATAAAGCTCAATGGTAGAATGCTTGCTTATCATGCATGATGCCCTGGGTTCAATTCCCAGTACCTCAAACTAATAATAATGATGATGATGATGTATGTAAAAGTACTGTGTAAACTATAAAGCAGACACACAAAATTTAAGCCAAGAGAGAGAGGGGCAGGCAACTTCATAAAGAATACATCAAACTCTGAAAAATATTATCAACAATAATACCACTATATCTAATTACTTTCAAATCCAGAAAGATATCACATACCTTTCCTTGCAGAGGTCCCTGAATAAGTTTGGGATATTTCTGTGTTGAACTATTTCCATGTCCCAGTTTTCCATAATCACCATCTCCCCAACTGAAGACTTCTCCTTCTGTTGTAAAAGCTAAAGTGTGACCATCAGATCCTTTAGAAGATGAGACCTTTTTAATGGACCTGTGAGGCTCAAATGTTAACTTTTTTAAAGTAGACTGATTATTAGAATCTCCAAGCCCGAGTCTCCCATAGCTGCCTTTACCACAAGCTCTGACAGAACCATCCGTAGAAATGACAAAAGTGCAATACTGTCCAGCTTCAATCTATAAATGAACAAACAGAATCACAAATATAAAATGCTTCTGTGATCATCAAGTAAAAAATTTAAGGTTGTTTTATCAAAGAGGCTCAAAGGAAGTATTTGAAGCTGAATATGACTCTTCAAAGAGATCAAGGTAGTAAATAGAAATTAAGAAAGCATTAATGGTATTTTCATACAGTCTACATCACTGAGCTCAAATTCATGTACAAATTTATAGATATAGATTTTTATGGGTTATCTATTAGATCATCATTGAATGAAACAACAAAGTAAAATGTTTTAGCCCCCCATAATTGGGGAAAGAAAATAAAATTTTCCTATAAGTTCCTTAGAATTCATTATGACAAGAACCACACAAAAAACCCATTTGTGGG
>NW_026000229.1:17395192-17422289 GCF_001458135.2 Marmota marmota marmota | reverse complement strand
GAAGGAGGGAGGGAGGGAAGGAAGGAAGGAAGGAAGGAAGGAAGGAAGGAAGGAAGGAAAGGGCTGAAGAAGAAAAAAAAAAAAAAACATACACATAGGGGCCAAGGATGTAGCTCAGTGGTAGGGAACTTGCCTGAATGATTGAAGCCCTAGGTTCAATCCTCAAGACCACAAAACAAAACAACCTCTTAGGGCTTAAAAATGCATTTTTTAAAAATAAACTGGATGTGAGGGGAATGCATAGGATTCTGTGAAGATAGCAAGATGACAAGTAACAGCATCAGCACAGTTTTTTAAACATACCAAAAAAAAATCCCAAGTTCATATTTAATATTCATAACAAATGACAAAGTAGCCCTAACAACCCCAAAATAAAAGTAGGTGGGGCCAGGCCATCTACTTAGTAACAGTATCTGTGCAGGAGGAAGTAATGGAGTGTCTAATAGATCTTAGAACAGGAGGAACCCCAAACAGCCAATCAGATTCTCATTAGAAAGGGTAATAAACCACTGGGCATGGGCCACATGTCTGTAATCCCAGTAGCTTGGGAGGCTGGGACAGGAGGATCTCGAGTTCAAAGCCAGCCCCAGCAACTTAGCGAGGCCCTACAGCAATTTAGAAAGAACCTGTCTCTAAAAGGGTTGGGGATTTGGCTCAGTGGTTAAGCCTCTGGGTTCAATCCCCTGTATAAAATTTTTAAAAAGACAAAAGACAAAGAAAGAAAGAGTAATAAGCCCATTTCAGAACAGCAGCTACAACTGGAAAGAGTTCTGCACTTTCTGTCAGCAACTAACTATTAGGGCTCTGTGATGAGTTTTGAGGAAATAATCTTAACTCTTGTGAACTTGAAAAATTAATAAGCCAGGACTCCCTTCCAGGACAAAACCCCCTAAACCAAGGAGAGACTATGAGCAGTGGAATCAAAAGACAGAAAACAGAGATGAAAGAAGGAGAAGGGGAAGATAAAAGTTGAGGAGAACAAGAAGTTGGGAAAACCGCCCCCACCCCTTTTAACCCATGTAGAAACAACAGAAAAAGGGTGTCTATGAAGATGTCAGAAAGACTACAGTGAATCCCAAACCATTCAGAAAGTTCAAGAAAACTAAATTTCACATAAAAATAAACAGGAAAGTACTGAGTCCAAATCCGATATGAAGTTATTATAAGAAAGAAAGGGAAAAGAAGAATCCCTATAACAAAAGCACAGCAAGAGTTGCCCAATAAACAGAACAAAATGTAATCTAATTCAAAACCAGTTAAAAGGGATTAGAAAAATGAAAATAAGATACGAAAGAAAAAACACAAATCTGAATTAGAAATACTCAAATATGAAGTGACATAACTCAAGAAAGAATTTTTTTTTTTAATTTCAGAAATGAAAACTAAAATAGAAAAAAAAATCCAAGCATACATTGTACACTATTTCCTATGAGTACTGAAAGATGAAAAGGAAGATATTTGGGGTTGGGGATAAAGTTAAGAGGTAGGGCCCTTGCCCAGCATGCATGAGGCCTTGGGTTCAATCCTCAGTACCAGGAGAGAGGGAGAGAGAGAGAGAGAGAGATTTTAGAAATAAAAAAGAAATTGAAAATATTCAAGAAGAAGTGACAAGTTAGGCAAAGATCTAATATACAGATAACTGGAATTCCTAAAGAAAAAAATGAATACAAATATTAGAGGCTATACTCTAGGGACATTTTTATAATACAACTATAAAAAAACAAGGAGCATAAAAATGTTCTCAGTAATCATACAGCAGTTGTATCTATCTTGTTATTTTAGGACTCATTCTCACTCTCTGTGTGTGTATATGTATATATGTATATCCCCAACCCCAAATATCTTCCTTTTCATGCATAACATGGCTAAAACAAACAAGTAATTACAGGATATTCTAAACTCTAACATCCTTTTAACCTTAAGAATCAGCAGTCTCAGTAGATGGAAAGAAGATATAAATGTAGTATAGAAAAGGTTTAATAAAACTTCTATAGCCCTGAATTCGAAAGTGTCAGTATAAACCCACATTTTGGCTTTAAGTACCCACACACATGCTTCCTAGCTCTGTCTACTATAAAAGCCTAGAGACAATAAGATCAGCTTTTATTAGCAGTGAGCATCTCTAGCAACCTGATTGTGGTATTGAAATCATATTTCCCAATAAAAGAAACCAGGGGTTGTTGCATTTTTGTTTTGAGAACAAAAGCAAGCAAGCAAGATGATGAATTAGGGTTAAAAAATGTACATGATGAGCCAAGAATAATGTGCCACATTGGATAGCAAGGAAACTATCAAAGATTATTAGCTTTATGGAAAAAGAATTTGGGAACAACCTTGAGGAGATAACACCCTGAAGAGACTATTAGCTAAAATGAAGCAATATGACCTTTACTACAGATAATAATTCACTAAACTAAAATTCAAATCAGTTTAAATCTATGAGTTCATAATGATATATTTTTAATATTTTTAGTTGTACATGAACACAATATCTTTATTTACTTACTTTTATGTGGTGCTAAAGATTGAATCTAGTGCCTCACACATGCTAGGCAAGCACTCTACCACTGAGCCACAACCCCAGCCCCATAATATTTTTTAAATGAAGTTAATTGGTCAGGTGTGAAGGATTGTAGAAGACCAATTCATCAAATTGAAAATGGGTAACTAAAAAGTGTGGGGGGCGGGTAGAGTGCTTGTTTAGCATGTGCAAGGCCCTTCACATGTGCAAGGCCCTGGGTTCAATCCCCCATGCTTAAAAAATATAAAAAATAAAGTTACTGGTATATGATCAAAAATTCAAAATAAATAAAAGGAAATACATTAAAGAGTATATCTCCTTGAAAGAAAGGAACCGGGGGAGGGAAGTGGGAAGGGAAAGGAGAAATATGATATTGGTAAGTTATATTGTGTGCATATGTGAATATGTAACAATTAATCCCACCATTATGTGTGCTTATAATGCACTGATAAAAACGTGGAAAAAAGAAAAAATTGTCTCCTTCCCACCCCAGGCCTTAAACACCCAGTTCCACTCTCTAGAAACAACTTCTGATACAACTTTCTTTCGCAGTCTTTGCAGAGATCAAATGGTTTGTTTTTAAGGAATAAATCCATGGTATAGCATTTTACTACAAAGTAATTTTTATTGAAAAAGATGATTACATACCTCTTCAAAGAGACATAATGCTGCCTCGTAAAGTGAGCACAAGCCATCAGAGGTTCTGGTTGGTTCTCTCCACTGACTCCGATCAGCAGACGAGCCCTACAATAAACGTGGGATACAGTACAGGAAGGAGAGACTCTTACATACTAAATCACTTAAATATTCTACAAACAGCATCTACTTGAAGAACTTTTTATGTGATTATGTACACTGAGACCAAATCCTAACATTAGGTCATGAAACAAGACTTTTAAACAGAACTATTATAAAAGATCTGGCTATTGGTCAAATGGTAAATTAAGTACCAATCCTTCTGGTTACCTTATTAAACAGTGGTTTGTCCCAAAGGTCACAAAGTTCCAAAAACAGTCAAGGAGGAGGAATTTTGCCAATCACATTGTTTGGTTGACCAATAAGTGAAGTCCCAAGAAATACTCTACTCCCTTTGGGTTTTTTGCCCACATACCCACAAAGATACAGGCAAGCAGAATACAGCTGGCTTGAGTAATGATCCTGACCAGAGTGGCAAAAAGTCTGTCTTTCCCTTCTTAGTTTTGGCATAACCACAGTCCAGGTCTTGTCAATTCTTATAGCTACCTGCCTACAGAAGCAACAAGGCATCCTTTTCTTAGCATAGCTGAGGAATCACATTACTTCACTGGGACTTAATGCCTATTCTCCATAGTAATTCCGATAAGGAAAATCATTATCTTAATAAAAAATGATAAATCAGAAAGGTAACTCAATATCCATTCTCTATCCTTAAATCTTTAGACCACTTTCATACACTGTTAACATACAGTAGGAAGTTCAACAGTGCAAACTGAAATTAAAATAAATTTGTGGTTTTCCAAGTACTCAATTAATTACCTTTCACCTAAATAACCATCATCCAAAATAATGTCACACTTTTTTTCCTCTCCTATATTTGTCTGCTTAAGATAATTAAATGAGGGCATAAGACTGGATGAAGTATATTACCTTATGTTCTTGTTATTTGATTTTACTCAAAATTGCTTCAGTGGCTCCCTACTGCATATGGAATCAAGTCCCAAAAGTGTACATAGCATGGGATACAGGCCTGCCTTGCTTGCAGCCTCATCTCATCGTGTTCTACCCCATTCATCTAGGGACTTGCTCTCTGATACCTTTGCTACTTTGTGAATTTTAGTCCTCCCATTTGTAAACATTTCCCATTCCTCCCATTTACATACTTTATGTTGGCAGGTAAACTCCTCCTTTCAACTAACTTCAGGGGTCCTTCCCCCAAAGGTATCCCCCAGCCTTTTACTTGTGTCTCATTCACCTCCTCTCTGCAGATCTCTACTAGTCAGCCCACTATCATTAATTTGAAATGTCTGTGTATCCCTCTTTCATTAAACTGTGAGCTACCAAAAAATACAGATGCTACAAAGCTTATTTATCTTTTTAATCCAGCACCTACCGTATCTGGCATACAGTGCTCAATAAACACCTAGTGGCATCAAAGGCCAAAGGGGTTTATATAGTGGTTCATTTTTTAGAATTAAAAGATGTACACTGATATTATAAGTAACTTTATCTTTTCCTCTATTCTTTTTTAAATGTAAGTTGAGAATTTTGTGTATGCCTACACAAACATGTGGGTAGCGAAGAGTAAGAATCAAATACGTAGTTAAAAATTCAAGCCTCATAATTAAGAACAATATAAAAAATTGCTAAATGATATAACAATAATTTCCACTGTTTTTCCTCCTTTAGAGAGAGAGAAAATCACATTTACAAGGCACAGTATGATTTTGCTTTGTGGAATAAAGAAAAGGAATATTTTTTTAAATTATGAATTCTTGAACCACTTCTTCAATATTAAAAATTATTTTATTTTAAAAGTTATTTGCATTCTTTGTGTTATATTTTATTATCTAAAAGAAAGAACTATGTTCATATTATTTTGGCCTATTTAATTAGGTTTTTTATGTAACAAAACTTTTGAAAATTGCAGACATTTTGCCAAACAGCAAAAATATTTTAAAAATTGTTTGGGCTTGCTGTTCAATACAGTTGATATTACTATTATTATTAATTTATGTTTGTTGTTTTTATTTATATGTTTGGTTTTTTGGGGTTTTTTTTGTAAGAGAGAGAGAGAGAATTTTTTTAATATTTATTTTTTAGTTTTCGGTGGACACAACATCTTTATTTTTTATTTTTATGTGGTGCTGAGGATTGAACCCAGTGTCCCGTGCATGCCAGGCGAGCGCGCTACCGCTTGAGCCACATACCCAGCCCCTATATGTTTGTTTTTAACTATGTATTCAACTTCTCTTCACCTAGATAGTGTATCTAGGCAGAGCAGTAACCAAGAGACCTCAATTAGGGTCCTGGTTCTGAGAGTTATTTTAGGATATTCACTTAAAACTCTTTTGATCTTACTTTTTTCAGTATAAAACGGAAGTTTCAATCTATGTTACTCATTTTTACAAGAACTAAAATGACATATTTCATGAGAAAATTTGCAGTCTGCGATGTATTGCATCCATTAGCAATTATTATATTTCTCTGTTATAATGGAGTATTTCCCCCCATGATTCCCATGTGTTTTAACTCAAAGCTATACTTTTAAAATCTGATCCATCTTTAAGTTTATTTAATAAATTCTCTTAAATTTCTATATTTGTGTACTTCAGATGACTACCAAAAACAATTATGAAGCAATTTATAAAGAATTAGCTTCATCTTTCCAGATTTTGAATTTTGAAGCACTGGCAGTCAAGGTCAACATAAAGAAATTTTAATCATAAACAGTTTAAAGATTGGGGGGAAAAGAATCACATATTTAAATAAAATTTACAAATTAAATTTATTTTTGTTAGGCCTTGTTCGAGGTACTCAAGTGGGAGTTATTTGCCCCACCCTCTAAGTTCTAGCTTGGAGACAAATCCTGTCCCAGTCATTCAACTGAGGAAGCTGAGGTGGGAGATAGTAAATTCAAGGCCAATCTAAAATTCAAGACCCTATCTAAAAATAAAAAGGTCTGAGTATATAGTTCAGTGACAAAGTGCCTCTGAGTTCAATTCTCAGGATCAAAAAAGAAAACAAAGAAGGAAGGAAGAGGGGAGAGAAAGAGAGAAAGGAGAGAAGAGAGGAAAAAAAAGAAAAAGAAAGGCAGAGACAATCAGATCAGGCTGGGATCTAGTATATCAGGAGAGGCTCTCCATATTTCCAGAGTTTTCAGACTAAACAATAAAGATTAAGAAACACGAGCTTTGCTGGGCACCATGGTACATGCCTGTAATCCCAAAAGCTCAGGAGGCTGATAGGATTGCAAGTTTGAGATTAGCCTCAGCAACTTTCAAGATCCTATCTTAAAATAAAAAAATGAAAAGGGCTAGGGATGTAGCTTACTGATAAAGTACCCCCCAGTAATCAAAAACAAACAAACATGAGCTCTGAAGACCAAGAACATCATACTCTATCACTTACCATGCAAGGGGGAATAACTAATACAAAATTCAATTAAAAAAAAAAAATTCCTTTCCCCTAAAACCAGTCTCACAGATTTAACTAAGATTCTATCTATTGCAGGCCTGAAATGACTTTGAAAGAGCCAAACTAAACCAAACAAAAAAGATTCTTCCCCAGAGTAGATCCTAAATTCTGAAAAAAGCAATCCAGTTTTCTAAGGTACCCTTGGCTCTATAAGGGCCCTTATAGATATATATGACTTTATAGCTATATATGTATGCCCTTGGAGGGCAGAAAGGAGTTGACTCCTGAGTAGGTACATTTGGTATTTAGTCAAGGAATGAGAGGCCAAGTGCAGAGAAAACTTGAAATCCACCAATAAAATTAGTTTATTATATTTAAATCTGTTTTAAGGTTAGCATTTGTGGAAAAAAAAACATTGATTTACCATGACAGGGTAAAAACTCACAGAATAGTTTTAAAAAGCACAGGCTTTGCAGACACTCAGGGTTGTAAAGAATTACTAATGTCTGACCTACAAAGGGCTTAAAATCAGAAGTGCATGTTATGTTGCTGCTCAACAGAGGTGTAAATCCAAGCTTACAGAGTTGCTTTATCTTCAAGATCAGGGTAATTAATATGTACTACACATGATAATCGAATGAGACCATACACATAAAACACCTGATGGGTAGTAGAGTAGTAGGGGCTGAGAAAAGATTCTCTTCCTTTCTTACATCAGGTAGTAGAGAACAGTACATAAAAGCAAAAGAAAAAAAAAGGTGGGGGGATGAGATAGTATAGGTAATTAAATGAAGAATAAAACACATTATATATGTAAGTTTATATATTTACTGTAAAGATTTCTTAGAGAAATTTAAACCATCATCGTAGATATGCATGCAAGCCTATTTCAAAATGCTAAAAGATAGCTAGGGTAAAGCTCAGTCAGTGGTAGAGCACTTGCCTAGCATACAAGAGGTCCTATGTTCAATCTCCAGAACTGCAAAAAAATAAAACGCAAAATAAGAAAAAAAGAAGAACTGAAAAGACAATGAGACTAAACAGATATTGTGGAAAGTAATCTCGTGTCCTGGAGTACACACTTCTTACTAAAGAACAATATTATAAGATAAAGCTTTAGAAAGTAAGGTGGGGAAGAAGTCTCTGACTCAAGTTATCTAGCATTTTGTTCCAGAAGGAAATATACCATAGCCAAGTATATAATCATGTAACTATACTGTGAAATAATTAATAACTTTTTTGTAACAGACAATGTAAAATAAGAAGCCTACAAAATGAGAAATTAATATGTGATTATGAGTAGATAATATTATCTAGGTTGTTAAATGATATTACAGATTTAAAAGCAGTATAAAGTAAAAGAAGGTTACAAGAAAGTAGTAACAATCAGAAAACAAAATTAGAAAAACAAATTGTGAGATTTAAATATTGAATAACACAAAGAGGTCTAACTACTTCCCCTCAGTTATTAGCTGAAGACTTTTTCTACTTTAGTCATTGCATTCTTGTGCTCTAGGTTTTCACCTTAAATGAAGACCATAGGATCTTTGTCAGCACTCCCTAACCCCCAAAAAGCACACTTTTCTTGTCTTTTTATTTATATTACAAAATTCAAATTTTCATGCCCCTGTAAGCCCAGCAAGATGGGAGGCTAAGGCAAGAGGATCATAAGTTTGAGCCCAGTCTCAGCAACTTGGAGAGACCTTGTCTCAAAATAAAAAATAAAAAGGTTGAAAATGTAGCTTAGTAGTAAAGTGCCCCTAAGTTCAATCCCTAATATGGGGGTAGGACGCATAACTGAAATTTTTGTAGATCTTATAATCCAAAATTTTCAAGTAGTTATTTATGAGAAATTAATTTTAAAAGAAAAAATTGTATAAAACAAACAAACAAACCTGATATTTACAGTTCAGTTCATAGATGCAAAACCAATAAGCCAGGTAAGAATTTAAATGTCCCTGCTTTGAAAATAAATTCAACGTAATTGTTCTTGTCAAACATTTCTGTTAATCCAAAAGCTTTGTGTTGTACTTGTTTAGACAGGGAAAAGACTTGAAATGTAAACATATAATCTACAAGTGGCATTTTTAACTATCTTAACTAAATAAATTTGTTAGTTGACATTTGGTAATAAAGGACACCAAAAAGACTGATCAATCACAGCTACTCAGGAGGCTGAGGCAGGACTGCCAAGTTTGAGACCAGCCTGAGCAACCTAGCAAGACATAAGGCAGGGGAAGGAAGGCTGAGGATGTTATTCAGTGGTAGAGCACTTATCTAACATATGCAAGGTTCAATCTCCAGTAACACTAATACACACACACACACACAATCAACATAACCTAAGTGAAATTAAATCAGCTTATAAGTTTTTGAATCTTAATATCCTGTATTAGTATTTTAAAACTCAAATTTCTATTCTTGGTTTCACAAAATTATTACATTTCAGTCTTAAAAATTGTTGAAATTGATCACACTGTATTTTGTTGTTTATTCTTTAATATGGTATCCAAGGTTGTGATGGTCAAGTAATTAATTTCTTCTAACGGCACACACTTTTCATAGACTTTTGCTTAGATCATCACTCCCCTTCATGCAGGTCTCTACTCAAATGCCACAACCCAGAGAATCCTTCCATGACCACATTAACTAAAGTACCATATCTTTCCCCTCTCAACCTCTGCCTTGATCCTATCACTCTCTGTTCCCTTTTCTTCCCTTACTTTTCTTTTTAGAACTTCTCACTACCTGAAATTATATATTTATTGTATGACGTCCTACTTGGCTGTTAGCTCTATGAAGGCAAAAACTGTATATCCTCAGGGCTGTATTCCCAGGGCCTAGACTAATACCTAGCATACAGTAGATGATTAATAAAAACTGGGAAGGGTGAAATTGAAGATGCTTTCAAAAGACCTCCATATTCACTAGCCAAGATTTACATGTAAGTTTACTAAAACACAAAGAAGTGTTTGTTTGATGAATTTTCCAAATTCACATAAGAAGTCATAAAACAAAACTACAAACTAGTGATGGTCCAGTGGTCGTATTAGCTGATCTGTCCCTGTTAACATGTATAAAAATTTCTTCACACAAAGTACAAAATATTTAATTAACATAACAATACCAAAATCTGAAATCATTCTCTACTATCAATAATTCATTAAAAATGAGGTTGACTTTTACAAAAAATGTTACAAATCTTTACATTAACATTTTCAGTACGTACCAAAGAACGCCTCATCTGCATTAATATAGTCATAAAGCAGTCAAAGCTGATCATTCCTTCCTGGCTTGATAGTAGTTTGTTTTTCTCCATGGTATTTACAACCGCTGAAGCCCCCAAAGCCATTTCTATCCATTCAAGAAGATACCGCAAAGAGCCTCGCTGAGCTGCTAAACCAAGCAGTAACTCAGAAGCTAATCTACGACCTAAAGTGTCTGCCCCAGAATTCGGAATAGTTACTCCTTTAAGAAATGTTGTTACTTGTGATAAGCAGTCCAAACCCATAGGAGGAATCTTGCTTTCATTTGCTAAAGATAACGGTGGCAAAGAGCTCACAACTTCAATTGCAGTATGAATAACATCATTGCAAAGACTGAGACCAGGTCCTGACACAGGCATCATCCAACTCTGTCTCAGAAGTGCAAATAATAGACTTAGACCAGTTCGAACACCCATTTCTATAAGTGCATCAGTGCTTGACCGAGGACGTTCACTAACGGAATGGACATCTGCTGAACCAGAGCTGCTCTCCGGAGAATGCTGCTGCTGTTTCACTTTGCCTTTGTCATGGTATTTATTAGAAAGTGCATAAAAGACACGCTGTAGTACAAGCAGTCGTTTTCGAAGTGCCCCAGCAAATGGAGAATCCGAACATACCATCTTTGCTAGTGCTAGTTGGCTGCTAAGAAGGGCATCCAAATAATGGTCCTGTTCATCACTTGAAAGAGATTCACGTTCAAAGTCTGGCAACTGTGGTCCTTTGAGGCATAAAACTTGCTGGGGCAAAGGTACTACTTCCTTATTGCTCACCAGTTTAGAATACAGGACAGCAACTCCTTCTCTTGTAGCAATAGATTCACTGTCCTCTGTAATCCAGGAGCTGTTCAGATGTTCTAGCCATTTCAATTTCACTGGTGGAACCATAGTTGCCATCTTGATTTATTCCTCAGCCATTAGTTCTATAAAGGGAGAAGAGAAAACACTCAAAAACATATACGGATAATTTATAAAATGTTTCTAAATTTCCATCTTACATTACAATTACTGATTTCAAACTGGTGAAATAACAATGTTAGTATTTAGGTTATATAAGACATTAACATTAGGGAATGTTAATGGTTTGGATCTGTAATGTCTCCAAAGGCTCAAGACTTGGTCCCTAGCTGGTGGCACTACTGGGAAATGGTGGGAAACTGTAAGAGGTAGGGCAGGGTTGCAAGAGGTAAATAACTGGGGAGATGCCTTTGAAAGTTATAATTTGTCCCTGGACCCTTCCTTTCTATATTTCTCAAGTGCTTGAGATGAGCAACTCTGTTCTGTCACGTGCTTCCTGCCTTGCCACAGGCCCAGAAAAAATAGAACCAGTTGATTGTGGAATGAAACTCTGAAACCATGAGCCAAAGTAAATCTTTTTTCCCTTAAGTTGATTTTATCAAGTATTTTGTCACAGCAACAAAAAGTTGACTAACACAGGAGGAAATGGATGAAGGGCTATGGAATCTCTCTGCATATAATCTTTGCAACTTTTTTAAAAATCTAAAATTCTAAAATTTTTTGAAATTTATTTTAAAAAATAGTGATTTCTTCAGATATACCTTTTCCCTTTGGATTCTGATCTCACTATCAGTATAAGAGTAGATTCTACATAACTGATTACTCCCAATTTTTTTTCTTTTTTAAAAAAAGTATTTTATTTTCACTTTCTAGTAAAAGAAGGGTGAACTTACATAAACAATCAAACAAACTTGGCATATTCCAAGAATTAGGAAGAATAAAATTTTTGAACCTACCACTATGAACTATTTTGTGCAGTCGTCTCCGTATTTTTTATTTGTTTTTTGTGTGTCCTGGGTCATTTTCCTTCAGGCATTATCATCAAAGTGTTTAAGTTACATTTTTAAAAATAACAATTAGGAATAATGAAGGTGAGAGAAAGTCAGTTTTCTTTGGGGATACCTGAAAAATCAGTATTTTCCAGCTATCAATTATCACCTTTCAATTATCACCTTTATATTTTATTGACAAATATCTTTCTTTGCTCTTATTTTATAGAGATTCTTTCTCAAATATCTGGTTTCTTTAATGGGTACTTCTCAAATGCATGAATCATCCACTCAAATTCACAACTTTTTATGATTAGTATCATCAAACCCTCAATCTTACATAGGTGTTTCTGATTTTTGTTTTGTTTTTTTCCTTTGGTAGTGCTGTGGATCAAACTCAGGGATCCATATATTAATCAAGTACTCCATCACTGAGCAATGCTTGCTTTTTTCCTTATTTATTTTTGAAGGGGTCATCCTTGTTTATTTCCTTAGAGGCAATTTTGACACCAAGTCTTATTCTATTAAAAATTGTTTCCAGGCTGGGGTTGTGGCTCAGCGGTAGAGTGCTCGCCTAACACAGGCGAGGCCCTGGGTTTGATCCTCAGCACCACATAAAAATAAATAAATAAATAAGATCAAGGTATTGTGTCCAACCACAACTAAAAAGAAAGTATTAAAAAAAATTGTTTCCTTTTTTCATCCACTTTTCTTCTCGCTTCCATTGTCCCAGTGCCAAGATCTTTACATAGTTGATCCTTGTATCTCCAACCCATACCTTTTGCTTAATTCACCTATACAATTGTGCACTTTACCTCTCCATAAGGATAGCAAACAAAAAAGCATCTCAAACTCTACATATTAAAATCTGAACTCCTGATCCACCACTACCACCATCACTGCCCAAACCTGTTCCTCCTAGACTTTCCCATCTCGATAAATAGCAATTTTATCCTTCTAAGATTCTTAGATCTAGGGGCTGTCACTGATTCCTTCCTTTCCTATACTCAATTAGTGAGCTCTATTTTTAAAATCTATCTAGAATCCAAAACAATTCTCACCCTCCATTGTTACCACCGAGGTCACTGAAAGAGCATCCTAACTGGTCTCCCTGCCAACTTTTATTCCATACCCCACTAAAATCTATTCTAATAAAACAGGCTGATGGGGCTTTTAAAATCTAAGTAAGACATCTCTTCTAACTAGGATTGTATAGTCTGGGGACAGATCAAAGCTCTGGCCAAGAATAACTACAAAGGACAGGTAACTGTAGTCCATGTAAAGGCACTAGAGAGTTGTTGAAGCAACAAGGGTAACTGGAATCAGGACTCCAGAGAAGAGGAAATTGCAGAGAGGAAAACTGATATAAGCAGAAAGCCTCTGAAAAGTAGAGCAGTTAAGGAGATATGGATTCAAGTTCAATAACATAAAGAAAAATAAAATGGGTCAGAGAGAAAGAAGTGGAAACAGAAGACAAAGAAGAGAAAATATTTATTTTTTCAGGTTGAATATCCTTTATTCAAAATGCTTGGGATCATAAGCACTTCTGATTTTTTCAGATTCTGGAAATAAGATATTTGGAAATGGGACCCAAGTCTTAACAAAAAATTCTTTTGTTCCATATACATCTTATACAGATGAAGATAATTTTTGCAAGATTTTTAGCATGCCTGCATTTTGACCAAAATCTATCAAACGTGTTTAGGTGTAAATTTTCCACTTGTAACATCATGTTGGCTCTCAAAAAGCTTCAAATTTTGGAACATTTGGAATTTCAGATTTTCAGATTAGGGATGTTCAACCTGTATTAGATTACATTAAAGAAGAATAACAAAAACAGAACTGATTTTAAAACTACAATCCAAGAAAACTTTCAAAACTAGAAAAATTTCTGAATAAATATATTAAGGGTTCACAGAGTACCTGGAAGGACTGGGTAGCTCAGTGGTACTTGCTGAGCATGAGGCCCTGAATTTGAACCTAGCTCCTGGGGGAAAATATTATCTGAGAAAGTTAACCAAGACTAATCAACTCCAAGACAAGCCTAATAAAAATATGGGATTTCACCAGGCACAGTGGTGCATACCACATTCCTAGTTACATGGGAGGCTGAGGTAGAAAGATCACAAGTTCAAGGCAAGCTGGGCAACTTAGCAAGACCCTGTCTCAAAAATAAAAAGAGCTGGGGATATAGCTCAGAGGTAGAGTGCTTGTTAGCATGTGGGAGGCCCAAGGTTCAAACCCTAGTATAGCTATACACACACACACACACACACACATATTAGATTTCAAAGACATAGACAAAATCCTCAAGGCCTCTAAGCAAAAAGATGAACTAACTCAAAAGGGCAAAATAATTACCCTGGCATCAAAGAGCTGGAGCAAGATGGTGGCCAAGGAAGATTCTCTAGCAGCCGTCTTCCCACAGACATACCAATTTGAACAGCTATTCACCAAACTACCTTTAGAAGAACTAAGGAAGCTAGGTGAGAGATCATAGTACCTAGTTTTAGTATAATTAAAAAAAAAAAAAAAGACACACTGAAAAAGGCAGGAAGGAAAGAATTGCCCATATAACCCACTTCCACAACCCAAGCAGTGTGGAAAGAGATGCTTCTGGCTTAGGGAAGGGAGAATAAAGTCCAGTCCTTAGACTTGAAATCCAATACCCATAGTGAAATCTCACAATTCCTGCTCTAGGCCCATACCTGCAGACTGAGTCCATGGAACTATGTTACCCAGATAGCCAAAGGACTGCTACCACCTCAAGCAGCAGAGAGGGAAGTACTGGATATCCACTTACTGGAAAGAAGGGCAAAAAGCTCTTTGCCTTGGAGCTCAAGACTCTGCCTTGAAGGCCTACCACAGTAAGACCCAGCATCAGACAAAATACAAAGGCCTATACTGAGGCCTAAGTTTTCAGTCACAGACTCTATATCTGCCTCAGAGTCAGGCTAAATCTGCTCATAAGTGAGATAGAATAGTTTTGGCTTGCATTGCTTCCAGCCTTGTTGTGGGTCTGAGACACACCACTCCCTAAATGCTAAGGTGTGAAACAGCTCAGAGTTACCTTTGGCTTGGAAGGGACTCTCTACCAAATTAGGCAGCACATCTATCCCAAAACCAGTGCTTACAGATGGAGTTTGAGACTTGCCTCAGTAACGGGCAGAGACCTGCATCGTGATAGAAAAGACTTGGATTTTGGCCTGCATCATCACCCAGGTGCAGCACAGGCCAAGGTGAACCCCTGAGATTTTGCAGGTCCTTGTATTTGTGAGACTCAGGTGTGACTCAGCTTAGCATACAACTCAGTGACTAAGGAATTGTCTTCTCCAGCACTACCCCAACTACAGCTTGCATAGCATGGAACAAATTTCCACTTGCTGGTGGTAGGACAGGATAAGCATAGGACTTTGTCTTGGAAATCAGTGCTAGATTAGTGAAACTTAATACTGAGCAGATCCTAATGGTCCCCATCCCCAGACCAATGCCCACACATGGAGTCTCTGCAACAGCCCTACTGTCAGGTAGAGCCATGTGGCCCCAGTCTATCAGACTTCTATTCCAGTCAGCATCACTTGCGGCTGGCTGTAGCAGTTTTGGGTCATGAGTGCACCTCAGCAGTAGGCAGCCCATAGCATTGATCCTACCCAATGCTGCACTGGTCTTGGCAAACTGTGAGCTAAGGATATAAAACAGTATTAAGGTATTCATGGCCACAGGAGATGGGTTGGTCCCTTCACAGAGATTCTGCCCAGAGCCAGGTGGAATTCCATAGTTCCTGACCATAGACCAGTAATGATGGACAATATTTTTAGGCCTGCCCTTGCCCCAGAGAGAGGTTCGTGAGGACAAACAATTCATGCTGAATAATACACCACCCTCAGATTGGGGTTGCGCCCTAGTGCTGAAATATTGATCACCAACAGACCACTTGTACCAAGTGGACTTAGGGCACCACCTATTGCTGAAACAGCAGAAGTGACCGCAGGCTCAGAAAAACTAGCACAAAACCAGATTCTGAAAATCTGAATACCTAATCCTTCAATGCACAATATCACATACCAACAAGACTTAAAACTTTCATGGACCTGTGACCTCACCTAATAAGGTGCTAAAAATGACCAATAATAACCAACGTAGGCAAACTCAGGTGGAGAATTCAAAACAGCTGTTTTAAGACAACTCAAAAATCTTCAAGAGAACCCAGAGATGCTTCAACGGAGAAACTTAACAAAGAGATGAAAACGAATTAAAAAAAAAAAAAAATCAAAGCCAGGTGTGGAAGCCTTAAGACACAACTACTCAGAAAGTTAAGACAAGAGGATCTTAAGTTTGAAGACAGCAACTTTAGCTAAACCCTGTCTCTTATTAAACACACATACACACATACACACAGAAATCCTTCTGCTGAAAAATACACTAAACAAAATTTAAATAATAATAGCTTCAATAGCAGAAGAGATCAAACAGAAGAGAAAATTAGTGATATAATAGTAATAATAAATCAAAAACCTAAAAGACAAAACTTGATACCAAATAATAACAACAATAGTAATAGTAAGCTATATATTATCTGAACAAACATATATTCAGGTAGCTATTGTCCAAAGTTTATAATCCTCTGCTACAATAAATCTAATAAGTAAATCATATTATTTAAAATATGTATTCTATTTACAGGAGATATAAAACAAGTGCTTTAGAAATGCTAAACATAAAATATAGGGTAGCAATATTACAAGAAAATGTAAACAAGAAAAAGTATTATGGGTTGGGGTTGTGGCTCAGCAGTAGGTCTCACCTCGCACGTGCAACACCCTGGGTTCGATCCTCAGCACGACATAAAAATAAATAAGTGAAATAAAGGTATTAAAAAAAACCTATTACCTATTAGGAATAAAAGGGATATAAAAAGCTACTTGGTAATGATGAAACAAATCACTACTAAGATATAACTGTCACAAACCTTTATGTACAAGCATAATAATGAAATATAATGAAGCAGAAACCACAGAAAATGTGAGTGGCAACCATAGTAACAGAGACTTAAGTGCTTAACAAATTAAGCAAATAAAATACAAAATAGTATTTAAACCACTGGTCTATGGTATACCATGGGTCCCTATGAAATTCTGATGAAAGATGTGTACCCTGACTCCCCCAAGAATAAAATTCTTACACACATATTCATATGAGCAAATATTCAAAGATTTCATAAATGTATTAGAGTCATCCATGTACTCCAAATTGATAAGGCTAATCTAAAAAATTATGAATATCCTAAAATATCTTCTTTGTAAGTACTAGTGGAAAATCTTCTCAAATTAACTATATTCAACAAAAAAATTCCAAAATATGTGCACAATTTAGATCATAATTCTAACACAAAGTGGTGAATCTAGAAAGTATAAAAAATAACTAATATCAAATCTCTCTAAGATATACTATTAAGTAGGAAAAGAAAAAATAGACTTGTGTCTAGTATAACACTTTAGATATAGCAACATATTTTCTCAAAAAGAATTTATATATTTATATATGTTTGTAAATGCACATATGTTCATAAATAAACTCTGGTAAGATACAAAAAATAAAAAATGGGAACACTGTTGCCTTCAGAAAACTACTTGGGTTAGTCAGAGTTGGGGAAGGAAAGAGTCATTCTCCACTTCATAATCTTTTGAATTTCATATACATGTAATATCTGCAAACATTCTTTTAAAACACTATTTTTTAAAAAAGAAGAAAACCAAAACAAATCAAAAAGACATATCTTGGAACTAACTCCTTTAAATAGTTTCGTAGGCAAAGAGGGGAGAGGAAAAAGATAGTGCATATTATCTAGAAAATTATAATAAAAGCAGTATCACATTCAACAAAACTGCCAAATTTTACTCAAAGAAATACACAAAGACAAATACTTCATGTCTTAGTAAGAAATAAATGGATTAATAACTCAACAAAGAATCAGAAAAACAACAAAATTAACTTTAAGAAAGGAAAAAGATACAGAAATTAGTGAATTAGAAAACTCCAAAAATAAAAGAATATCTAAATCTCAAAAATATGATTCTTTGGTAAAAAAAAAAAATGAATACAATCAGTTAACCTAATGAATTAATAGGGAAAGATAAAAAAAAAAAAAGAAAGGAAGGAAGGATTGGGAGTGCAGCTTAGCGGAAGAGTCCTTGCCTACCATGTCAGGCCTAAGGTTTGATACCCAACACCACCAAAAACAAAACAAAAAGTCAAAACATAAGATGCTTAATATCATGAATAAAAATGGAAAGACAGGTATAGAAAACAGCCCCAGGAAATTAAGGTTCTAATAGCAAAAAAAAAAAAAAAGTACCTTAGACAAAACCATTACCCTCCCTAGAACTGATCTAAAAAATAAGGCTCCTACAATTTTGACATTTTTCAGCATACTACATGGTGTGTTTCCATTCAGAATAATGGTTCATATTTCCTACATCTACTGAAAGGGAAACTCCAGTACAAGATACCACACTATTATCCTGAAACAGCTAAGAACATTTCCTCCCCACTCTTCTCTTCATCAGCAGTTTAAAGACGGGGGGAAAAAAAAGTAAAGGAATAATCATTCCATTTCCTTTTGAAAATTAAAATGACAAACTCACAAATTACAAAACTAAAAAATGTAGCAATCAAGTTTTAAAGTACAAATTTCTGCTTTACAGTTCTAAAATTTTACAGAAGAAAAAAGGGCCAATTATCTTAGTCACTAAAGATTCTTCTTAAAATGGTTTTGTTAAACTTATGTTTACTTCTATCACTTTTTGGAAGTAGAGTAAAAAATACATGAAGAGTAAAGACAATTTTAAAATATCCAATAAAAGCAATTATAGAAACATGCATGACAGTTGATGGGAGCTAGGGCTGAAAATTTAGAGAAGTAAATGGAAATAAAACTGACAGGAAATATTAGTTTAATGTAAGAAAATTAACACTTACTTGGAATTTAGAAGTCACTTATTTAATTTTACTTTCAATCAAACAGAAAACATCAACTTCAAAAGAACTGAAACCAAGCCCTTTCTTTTCCCCATTAAGTTCTAGGCTTGATTCACAAAGGTTTCTATTTTGAATTAATCCAAAGATAAATTATGACTCATTTGAATCACGGGTAAACATAGAAAGAACCGATTTTTTTTTTAAACTAAACAGCCTACTACTAAAGGATAATATCACTTAAGTCCATTTGTTACCTACTATATTTTCTAACAGTCATATCTGCATTTGAGGTGGGGTAGGGAAACGGGGTCCTTAAATCAGAGCCTCCTGAGCCCCCTTTTTAAATTTTGAGACAGAGACTTGCTAAATTGCCCAGGCTGTCCTCAAACTTACAATCCTCCTGCATCAGCCTCTGTAATAAATGGGATTATATATATGTATGTGCCACCATATCTGGCTACATATGCAAATTTTAAATGAATTAGCTTCATTTAATAATATATGAATGAGAGAGAGAGAATATGAATGTGTGTGTGTATGTGTGTGTTTGGCACTAGGGATTGAACCCAAGGCCTCTACAACTGACCCATATTCCTAGAATTGAATATGAATATATATATTTATTTATTTATTTTAGGCTAAAATTTTAAACTTAAATTCACAAACTTCTTCTGGGCATCTAATAGATCTCAGATACTTCAACTTAATTAGTACAAAAATCCATAAGAAAGCTGGGTGGGCAAGGAATCACTACATGCCTACATTCCTTGCTATTGAGGTAGAAGGATAGCTTGAACCCAAGAGATGAAGTTCAACCTGGACAACACAGCAAGATTTCACCTTAAAAAAAAATCCATAAAGTTGTTAACAATATGAAACAAATTTCAAAAAATTGAGTAATCTGACAACATGATACAAAAAATAAACAGCAGAGTCAGGATTTAAACATATGTTTCCAGATTCTGAAGTCCAGTGCTATTTTCACTGCCCCATAATATCACTCCCTGGAAAAACTAATTCTAAATGCAATATGTGAGATAGGAATTTGGGAAAGGGGAAGAAACTGAGTCTCAAAGAAAGTGCCCATGAACCACTGAAATGCAGAAAGCACCCATGAATGATTGAAATTCCTAAGCAGCATGTCCTTGGCCAGTGCCTATGAACCATGCCCTTGAAACCTGAGGGCAATGTGCAAGTGAAGGGGAAACTGGCACAAAACCATGTACCTCCATCATGGTTCTACCTCTAATCCAGCCCACCCACACCAAGGGGATGCTGTGTCTCCTTATGGAGATAACCCACATTCTTTCTTGTTCCTTGCTTTACCTCAGAGGCATCTCTCTAGAGATGATCCCCATTCTCCCTTGAATATGTGTCTACTTTCCTAAATAAACCTCTTATGACTTGACTGGTACATGCTGAAATTCTTTTCAGTTAACGCATGTTAAAAAAAAAAAAAACCTGCATCAAATTCTGCCTTCTCTCCAGGAACTCCTCGAACCCTTTGGAAACATCATCTTCTGGGATAAGTGGATGTAAATAATAACTGAGGGTTAGGGACTTGTCATAATACACGTGCCCCATTCCCCTACATCCCTAAAGCATCTATCTCCTTTGGAGAAGTGAGATAGCACCACCTGCTAATTCTCCTTTCACCCTCCAGAATCAGTGTTTTAGGCTAAAATTTATTTGAAAATTCTCTTTGCTATCCATTGCAGTAGCTTCCATATTTAACTCACTGATATGAGTTTCTCCCAGCCTCCAATTCATCCTTCATCTTTCTACAAATCAAAATCTGATATTACTCCTTTTTCTTAAATCCTCAAATTTTATAAATATCAGCTGAGCTTGCTTTTCAAAACAGATTTCAGAACTAGGTCACAACTGCATATTAATTTTCAGACAAGTTAATGAAATCAATCAGTCAGTGACATGGATATGGATAAAATTTTAAACTCTTTGTTTCCTCGGTTCAGTTCTGATAAATAATCCTCAATAAATAGTATTTGTTATTATCATTATTAGTATAACCCCAACCACAGAAACATATAACTCACTCTTCATATAACTTCTGTACCCAGTATACAACCTCAGTTGCAGAAATACAGAAGTTTTAGAAGAGTCGAACTGAAATATACACTTTTTTTTTTTCCTTTGGTACTGGGCATTGAACCCAGGGGCAACTTATACCACCAGCCCTTTTTAATTTTTTTTTTTAATTTTGAGAGAGGGTCTTGCTAAATTGCTTAGGGCCTCACTAAGTTGCTGAAGCTGATCATGATCCTCCTGCCTCAGCCTCCTCAGTCACTGGGATTATAGGTATATACCACCACATCCAGCAGTGACTACAAATTTTAAGTATAATAACATTCCTTGTTGCAAGTATCCAAAGGAAGCAGTAAACCAAAAAATTCCTGGTGGAAAGTAAACATGTTCATGGGTCAGCATGAAGGTCAGAGTTATTGAGGAATTAAGGCTTTGAAAGCACAGGAAAATACAGGATTTGAGGTGAAAGAGAAGATGGAACATGACAGAACAATAAAATATTATAAAATAATGGTAAGTATTTAAATTAATAAGAATAACTATAAGCAAGACTAAAATATATACAGGAGCCAGAATAAGACAAGAGAATTTCTGTGAGCAGGTTTCAGGAGCTCAACATACTATAAAATCAAGACACAAATATTTTTGGAAAAGACTTGTTTCATGGAATTTAAAAGAATAATTTTTCAGCACTGACCTGGGTATAGGCCTTAAGAGAAAAGAAACAAGCTTTGCCAGTAATACAGAGAAACAAAAGATTGCAGGAAGACTTGCTTATACCATGCTTAGGTAACAAGAAGATATTGAAAAAACTAATAATGTTGTACTATAATCAGTAATATCTGTTGAGTTAAACAAAACTCACCAAAGAAAAATACTACCAATTCCTTATCTTTTCCCAGAATATCTGCTAATTAATTGGACTGTTTTTCCTACTAAAGGAAAGCAAGATCTAAACTTTTTCATTTGGGAATTTTCAGACAGGCCACCATGCATATTTCTGATATGTACCACCCCACAAATGATCCTTAATCTATCCATGTAGCATCATTTTCACTACAGGACCCTCATCCAAGCTATAATCATCTCTCATTTGTACCATCATAATAATCTCCTAAATGACTGCCTGGGTCTTCTTTGCCTTTTATCCAGAAAAGTGATTCCAAAAAAACAAATCTGCTTGTGTCCCTCCCCTGCTTTAATATCCTTTGGAATATCTGAGATTTACTTCAAAATAAAAAAGAGGCAGGAAAAATGGATGGGGACACAAAGAAATAGAAGTGGCCATAAATTGATAAAACTGAGTATGGGGAGATATTCTCTTCCCTTATGCAAATGTTAAATATTTTCTATAATAAAATTAATGAAGTCTATTAGATTAGGGAAATCAGTTAAAAACTTTTCAGAAGGTATTCAGTAGTTTACTGAAAAGAACAAAATCTCTCCTCTGGCCAAGTTAGGCAGGAACTAATCTCTCCCTCTTGCCCTTCCTTCTGTGGCTGTATCCGGGAGAGTCTTGATTCCTGGAAGGCACCATGACTCCTTTGTTCTTCCAGACCTTTGCACATGCAATTCCCTCTACTTACAGCCTCTTTTCATCCAGTTAATATCTAGTCATAAAAATCTCAGTTTAAACAGTCCACTATCAGGGACATACTAGGTACTCAGTAATTCAACCTACAAGGTGAATTAAATGTCACTTCCCTATTCATGACTATACCAACATGAGATCAAATCCTTTTTTAAAAATGTTCACTCACAATAATTTTTAAAAGAAAAAAATCTTAAATAGTAAAAAATTAATTTAAAAAATAATTTTTCTTAAAAATAGAAAATTAGAGAAAAATAAAATGTTCACTCAGCAGCCACTACTTAACCTTCACAGCACCTTGTGAAATTTACAATTATGTACTGTTTCTGTGGCTACCAGTTTAATGTCCATTTATAGCATAAGAGATATATATTTGAGCCAGGTACAGTGGGATATGCCTGTAATCCCAGTGACTCAGAAAGCTCAGACAGGAGAATCATAAGTTCAAAGCCAGCCTCAGCAACTTAGCAAGACCCTGTCTCAAAATAAAAAATAAAAAATGGCTGGGGATGTGTCTTAGTGGTTAAGTGTCCCTGGGTTCAATCCCTGGTATCAAAAAAAAAAAAGAAATAAAGAAATATATTTAGTTTTTATCCCTGGTTCCTCATAGTTTTTATAACCCTAGGAATTTCCTGAGTGATAGGAGTAAAAGAAGCATCTTTTGTATTTATAAAAGTCCCTTTCAACTTTATACTAATGAGATGGCTCTTGGTGGGCCCTTAGATAGCCTCAGGATAGAAGCCAGAGGTACCAAACAAGTGATTAAAGGGATCAGAATTTTTTGCACCACCTCCAGACCTTTAGGCAGGGAGAAAAGCTGTGGCCTGAGCTAATAAATCAATAGCCAATGATCTAATCAATGGAGCCTACATTATGGATCATCCACCAAATTAATAAATAAAGCTAGACAGAGTTTTGAGAGCTTCTGGGTTGGTGAACATATTGCGGTGCTAGAAGGGTAGCTTGCAAGAGAACACAAAAACTCTATATCCCTCCCCTGCAAGGTTGCCCTACGCATCTCTTCTATTTGGCTGTTTCTGAGTTGTATACTTTATAATAAACTAGCAAAAAGAAATAAACCATTTTCCTTAGTTCTTTGAGCCACTTTATCAGATTATTAAACCAGAGGGAAGGTAGTCTTGTGAACCCCAATATGCAGTCAAGTGAGAGTGTTGGTGACCTGGACAGTCAATACATGTGACTGGCATTTGAAGTAGGGGCAGTCTTGTGAGACGAAACCCTTAAGCCTGTGAAATCTGATGCTAACTCTGGGTGGTTAGTATCAGAATTGAATTGTATACTCAGCTGGTATCTGGAGAGTTGGAGAATTGGTTGGCATGAAGCGGGAAAAAAAAAAAAACCCTACACATTTGTTATAAGTGTTGTAAACAAAAACTGTGCAGATAATCTCTCATATTAATCTATCAAATTGATGAGGCAAATACAGTTGATTTTCCTTATATTTCTAGTGCTTACTAGCATAGGTAAAGAACACAGAAGACCTCAATAAATATATGCTGAATTAAGTTGAGCAATCTCAGTCTATGTAGTTCATTATTCATATTAAATACACATTAACTCAGATATTATCTTACTCTGAACTGATATAAAGGGAGCAATACCCAGTGTGGCTACACCACAGTGGACATGGATTCTGTCTTCAGTTCATTTCTGTCTCCTTCTCTCAATATATATATTTTTGGACCTCAGAACACCTAAGGCTTTTATTTACTTCTCATATGCTAATGACTACACACATTTCTTTCTCTCTAAGCTCTAGACCTGAATATGCGCTACAACATGATATACCCACTCAAGTGTTCCAAAGGTATCTCAAATTCAACATGTTTAAAACTGAACTGGTCATCTAAATCCCATTTTTCACCATACATGTACACAGTGCTTAAGAGTTCATAAAAGAAGGATGTCAATAAGGGCATTTATAAAGGGCATTTCTCCAAGTGCAGGAGAATGAGCTCATGGGCAAAGTTCTGCAACTGAAACTTAAGTGTACACTGTGGTCTGGCTTTCCCCACTCCAGCCACAGCACTTCCCTTTTACAGAGTTTTTTTATGTTACCTGATTTTTGGCAATTACTCACTAAACTATAGAAATTGTTCAGTGAAAATGTAGAAGAGGCCACTGGTTTGGACTGAGCTTCTGTACTAAGTCAAACTGACCAAAACAAAATGGAGTCACTAAAATCAAAGTTTACATCATCAGGGAGAGCTAAGCTATCTGACCTTCCAAGAAACCAGGAGACAGAAGAGTTAAATCTTCAAATAGGCCAATTTTAGCCAACATAATAGACAGGAGGCCCCTTCTGCTTTAACCTTAACATAGAACGTAAATTTGAAAAGACCAATACTCTTTTGTTCTTTATTTCTGCTTTCTTCAGTCCTTTTCTGCTATAAAGCCAATCTCCTCGATTGGCCTACTGGAACATGCAATCTAGTTTATACAAGGTGTTACCTGATAGTCACAAATAAAAGTCAATTAGATCCATGACTAAATTTGCTATAAATCTGTCTTTTGACAAAATATCAATGTTTCACTGCACAAAACTAAATACTTGATTTTTATAATCACTATTCAGAAAGGAAATGTACTTGGAAAGGGAGAAGACTTGCTGAGTTTGCTGGCAGATTGTTCTGCTACATCATTAATGAGAACTAGTCAAATAAAGCAGGAAGCAGATGTGCTTATTCGGCAAGTGAGGAACTACAGACAAAACCAAATCAACGGGTTTCCACTTGTATTCTAGAACCACTGATTCACAGTCCTGATGAGCCAGCTAAATACTAGTAAAGGAGGAAAAAACCTGCTGCTGCTTTATTTCATTTTCAAATTTACAGTAATGATTTATGCCAATAAAAGCCAACTTTGCTTTTCCCCTCCAAGTCCAATGCACAAATCCAAATTTAATTATGCACATAAATTGAACAAATTCACCAACAAAAAGTAGGTTTAGAAAAACTACCAAGGGACAGGGTAAAAAAAAAAAAAAATTAGCATCACCTTTTTTAAACTGAGAGAGAGAGAGAGAGAGAGGGAGAGAGAGAGAGACCGAGACCAAAAGATCTGAGCAAAGAGAGTTCCCTACAAGTGAATTATCAAATTCTGAAGCTTTGTGGCTACTCTCTGGGTGAACAAAGCAAGAAGAGCTGCTGACATTCAATGAGCACTTTCTAAGTGGTAGGAATTGTTATTGGATCTTTAGAACAACTCTGTGAAACAGGTAATCTTATTATCCTCATTTACCAGGAAAATAAACAAAGGCACAGAGATGCTAAACATCTTGCCCAGATCACACTGCCAGTAATTAGCTGAGTAAGAATTCAAACAAGAGCTCTGGCATCTGACCTGTCAACCACTAAAGCAAAGGCTGCTTCTTACCATCATCATGCTAGTTTCACACATTCCATTACCACTCTAAATTTTAAAAAACTGAATATCTCAGACGATTTCAATGAATCAAATGGCAATTCAGTTCATTCTTAGAGATCTGGTGCTATAGGGTTCCATCCAAGCATTCACTGAAGATCACTAAATAACCACAATCAGATAATGCAAGGAAGAAAGAAAAGAAGGTGGGGAGGGAAAAGGAAGAAAGAAAAACACAATCCTCATCAAAAACTTGCAGGGCAGCAGGAAACAGTGACAGACCTGTAATCCCAGCTACTCAGAGGCTGAGGGAGCTGAGGAAGGATGAGGCAGGAGGATCACCAAGTTCAAAGCCAGCCTAAGCAATTTAGTGAGGCCCTAAACAACTTAGGGAGACCTGTATCCAAAAGAAGGGCTGGAGATATGCCTCAGTGGTTAAGCACCCCACTCCCTGATATCCACCCACCCCCCCACCAAGGGAAAAAAAACTGCAGGGAAGAAATGCAAAAGAACTAAGGATGCCAAAATAATCTGATATAGAAAATAGAGAACTTACATTGTCTGACTTGAAGGCTTATTAATAAGCTACAGTAATCAAGACAGGTGATACTGGCATCAAGATAAATCAACAGAACTGAACTGAGAGTTCTGTAACAGACCCACACATATATAGCCAATGGAAGGTGGGGCAGTGCTAGGGATTTATCCAGGGGTAATTTACCACTGAGCTACAACCCCACCCCTTTTTAAAATTTCTTTATTTTTTTTATTTTGAGACTGGGTCTCCTTCTTTTTTTTTTTATTGGTTGTTCAAAACATTACAAAACTCTTGACATATCATATTTCATACATTAGATTCAAGTGGGTTATGAACTCCCATTTTTACCCCAAATACAGATTGCAGAATCACATCGGTTACACATCCACATTTTTACATAATGCCATATTAGTAACTGTTGTATTCTATTACCTTTCCTATCCTCTACTATCCCCCCTCCCCTCCCCTCCCATCTTCTCTCTCTACCCCATCTACTGTAATTCATTTCTCTCCTTGTTTTTTTTTTCCCATTCCCCTCATAACCTCTTATATGTAATTTTGTATAACAATGAGGGTCTCCTTCCATTTCCATGCAATTTCCCTTTTCTCTACCTTTCCCTCCCACCTCATGTCTCTGTTTAATGTTAATCTTTTCCTCCTGCTCTTCCTCCCTGCTCTGTTCTTAGTTGCTCTCATTATATCAAAGAAGACATTCCTTTGCAAAGCACTCAAGGCCACAAACAAAAGTCTATTTTATTATGATGACCCTACAATTATGGATCTTCCTGCGGGTAAATTTGGTTTACTCACTTTTCAATTTTCAGGCTACATTCATTCATTACTTCAGTTATACATACACTCAAATGCTCTTTTAATG
>NW_026000229.1:17380438-17394572 GCF_001458135.2 Marmota marmota marmota | reverse complement strand
GAAATGGAAGGAGACTCTCAGGGTTATACAAAAGTACATACAAGAGGAAGTGAGGGGAAAGGGAAAAATAATACAAGGGGGAGAAATGAATGACAGTAGAGGGGGTAGAGAGAGAAGAGGGGAGGGGAGGGGAGGGGGGATAGTAGAGGATAGGAAAGGCAGCAGAACACAACAGACATTAGTATGGCAATATGTAAATCAATGGATGTGTAACTGATGTAATTCTGCAATCTGTATACGGGGTAAAAATGGGAGTTCATAACCCACTTGAATCAAAGTGTGAAATATGATATATCAAGAAATTTGTAATGTTTTGAACAACCAACAATAAAAAATTTTAAAAAATAAATAAATAAATAAAAAGAAAATGTAAAAGAAAAAAATTATCTCTCAAAGGTGTGAACATTAAAGAAATCTAACAGTAAAAAAAAAAAACTGCCTTAAGATCACCAGACTGATATCATTCTTATGTACCTTTCCATACCCACTCCTCAGCAAGTTCCCTTTAAAATAAATGCCAGGAACCCCCAAAATGCACACTCAAGATGGTCCACATTCTCCCTTGAATATGCATTCCTTGCTTACCCCCCCATCAAAGTCATCTCTCCAAAGATTGCCCTCATTCTCCCCTGATTATATATCTAGCTCTCGTATATAAAACTCTTCTATGCTTTTGATTGGCACCTGCTGAAATTAATTTCCATCATGTAAGTCAAGAACCCCAATGGTCCTGAGTCAAGTTCCCCCTTCTCTCTGGGAACTCTTCCAACCCTTCTTAGGAGACACCTCTCCTCCCATGACAAAGGTATTGTGGTTATGTTGGAGAATATCTATTGTTAAGAGACCAATGCCATGCCAAAGTCTTAGGGGAAGATAAGGAATACCTTGACTACACCTGACTATGACTTAAAGTAAACTGTGTATGTGTAACAGATTTAAAAGGTTGCTTTTGCTAAACCAGGTACTTTTTATTTAGGTCTGCAGATGTCCTAAAAAGCAAGATAAAGTGTGGCATTTCTGCCTTCATTTTGTATCTATCTCCTTTATTACCTTAAACTTTGTGACCTACTCAGCTCTGCACATACACATGTTAATCATTTAAGGAGTATTCATCTGAAAACTGGTAATACAACAAGGTTTACTGGCCCTAAATTTAACTAACCTCCTTATCATCCTCCTGCTTGAAAACTGAGCCAAGATTTGAAGCACCTTATTTCAGACCACAAAATAGTACCTCGAAGTCTTCAATTGTCCTACACCTTCCAGGAACAGTGGGAGGCAGCACATCACTGCTCTATCAGACCCTAAGCAGGAGCAATCTTTTCATGGAAACTGAATTGTCCCCTTCCAGGATTAATAAACATTTTGTACCTGTAAAGCCTCCTCAAGCAATAAAGATTTCTCTGGAACCACCTCACAGACCCAAAACAGAGAGAATGATCAATCTCACCAGTTTGACTAAGAGTACTTAATTATACATACCTCAAACCCCTAACCCAATTCTTCCTCTATTTAAACCTATGGCTCATATCAACAACCAGAAGACAAGGTTAAGATTCTGGATCTCATTTTGCCTTCCAAATATGGCCATACTGATTTTAGTTTTCTTTCCTGATCTCAAGTTCAAAGCCAGACTTAGCAACTTAGCAAGACTCTCCAAAAAACAAAAAAGCTTGGGAATGTAGCTCTGTGGTAAAGACTCACTGGTACCAAAAAAAAATAAATAAATAAAGTTTCCTTTCCTGAGTTTCACCATTACCTTTTCCACTTAAATTTTTGGGGTGAGAAGCAGACCTGGTTTGTTGGGACCCCCTGAAGTCAGGCCTCTGACCCAGGACTTTAATAACATGGGTTTTAGAAAAGAGGAAAAAAAAGCACACGAAGGAAAACATTGCAATTTGTGAATTTAGGTGAAAAGTATATAGATATTCATTTTATAATTCATCAACTTTTCTAAAAATTTGAGAAAAATTCTAAATCAAATTTGGGGAGAAGGGTAGAAACAACTAGATTAGGCACAGCTAAGCCCCAATGATGTAAAGAAGAATGAAAAAAATATCTTTTACAATAAAAGTATGCATAGGAGTTAAATGATAATCATAATTTTTCTATTCATGATCACATTCTTCCAATGTAATAAATTCACTTACTCATTTATTCCCAGGAGAATCTGTATTAAGAAAAGATCAGTTTTAATTTCCTTGCAACACAATAATTTCATTTAAGTAATTACAGTAATACCATCTCTATAAATTCAGAGCTGAATTTGTAACTCTCACTCAAAAATGACTTGACAGGGACTGAGTTTATGGCTTCAAAATACAGTACTTGCCTAGCATGCATGATGCCCCTTGCTTTAATCCCTAGCACCACCAAAATCTAATGAGCTGACAGAAAAAATACTATTCCCATAGACATAAACACCAAGCTACCTACCTTCCCACATGTAAAATAAAAGCCAGATAGCATGATGACGAATTTACTTCAGACTGTGCTTTGTACAAACTACACAGAAGGAAGCTAAAGGGCTCGGTTCTCCAAAAATGATGGGAAGGCAGTACTTCCCATCTCTTTAATTTTCAACCCAAATCATCACTGTTTTAAAACAATATGAATTCCCATATAAGAAAACATTTAGGGCTGGGGTTGTAGCTCAGTGGTAAAGTGCTTGCCTTGCAAGCGTGAGGCACTGGGTTCAATCCTTAGCACCACATAAAAATAAAAAGATATTGTGTCCATCTACAATTAAAAAAAATATTTTAAAAAAGAAAGAAAACATTTAGGCAAACCTCTACTATAACATGATTGGAAGCAATGTTATAGCAGGGAAATTTAAGTGGTAATACTAATTTGGACCTGGGTTCAATCTCAAGTACCACCAACAGATAAAGAATATACTTCAAAACTAACTTGTAAATGCATATATGCTTACCTTTCTTAAAATATGTCTACTGTCCTAACTTTTAAAGAAAACAATGAAAGATGAAGAAATGGGAAATTTTTCATGTTTCCTATCTTGAACCCTACCTAACACCCCTTCTAAAAATCAGGGTAACAGAAAAAAATAGCAGTCTGAAAATGAACCTCCATATGGAACTTATCAAGCTACATGTACATGTCTATGAATGCTCATTATACATTGACAAAAAGCTTTTTAGGGGGCTGGGGTTGTAGCTCAGCAGTAGAGCACTTGCCTCACACATGCAAGACCCAGGGTTCAATCCCCAGTACCACATAAAAATAAATAAGTGAAATAAAGTTATTGTGTCCAACTACAACTAAAACATAAATGTTTTTTAAAAAAAGCTTTTTAGAACATTTTTAATGAGATAAATATCTAGGTACAAGTTTAGCAAAACATGGTCAGGATCTATGAGCTAAAAAATTATAAGAAATCAAAGATCATCTACATAAGTGAAAACATGATATGTTCCCAGAATGAAAGACTCAATATTATAAAAATGTCCATTCCCCTCCCCAAAGTTGATCTATAGATTTAACATAATACCTAACAAAATCTCATTAAAAGAATTGTAACTATAAAGAAATTTACTTTAAAATTTATATAGAGGAGCTGGGTATAGCTCCTCTATATGTGGTAGAATGCTTGTTTGATATGTAGGAGGCCACACTTAGGTGCAGTGGATAGATCTAGTGTATTCATTAGCATAAAAGTTCATGACACTGCTAAGTGGAAAAGGGATGGTTACAAATCAAAGATGAAATCCCTGATAAATAGGCATTTGTTTACAAAATAAATAATGGGAGAAAAGCATATTGAATTTACATGGAAAGGCAAAGGAAATAGAATAGCTAAAAAACATAAGCCTTACCATTAACTTAGAATGATGAAGGAAATCTTGAGCAATATAAATAAAATATAATACAATTCTCAAAAAGAAAAATATTTTTAAAATAAGACTATCCTACAACTACTAGAAGAAAATATAGGGTCAAAATTCCAGCACATAGGCACAGGCAATGACTTTCTCAATAGACAATAGACCCCTAACACTAAGGAAATAATGCCAGAAATTAATACGTGGGATGGCATCAAATTAAAAAACTTCTGCATGACAAAGGAGACAAATTGGAATGTGAAGAGAGAACCTAAAGCATGGGAGAAAATCTTTGCTAGCTACTCTTCTGACCATTCGTGTCTTCATGCATGTACTTTGGATAATGATGTCCATCTCATTCCACTATCATTTCTAACCCCATGCTCCCTCCCTTCCCCCACCGTTTGCCCAATCTAGAGTTCATCTATCCCTCCCATGCTTCCCCTCCCTACCCCACTATGAATCAGCCACCTTAAGTCAGAGAAAAAATCCAGCATTTGGTTTTGGGAGATTGGCTAACTTCACTTAGCATTATATTCTTCAACTCCATCCATTTACTTGCAAATGCCATGATTTTATTCTTTTATTGCTGAGTAATAGTCCATTGTATGTGTGTGTGTGTGTGTGTGTGTATCACATTTTTTTTATCCATTCATCTACTAAAGGGCATCTAGGTTGGTTCCACAATTTAGCTATTGTGAATTGTGCTGCTCTAAACCTTGATGTGGCTGTATCCCAGGATATGCTATTTTTAAGTCCTTCTGGTATAGACCAGGAGAGGGATAGCTGGGTCAAATGGTGGTTTTATTCCCAGTTTTCCAAGGAATCTCCAAACTGCTTTCCATATTGGCTGCACCAATTTGAGTGTGCCACAGAAATGTATGAGTGTGCCATTTTCCCCACATCCTCTAACACTTATTGTTACCTGTATTCTTGATGACTGCCATTCTGACAGGAGTAAAATGAAATGTTAGAGTAGTTTTGATTTGCATTTCTCTAATTGCTAGAGATGATGAGCATTTTTCAAATATTTGTTGATTGATTTTATATCATCATCTGGGAAGTGTCTGTTCAGGTCCTTGGCCCACTTATTGGTTTTTTTGTTTTAGTGTTTACTTTTTGAGTTCTTTATAAATACTAGAGATCAGTGCTCTATCTGATGCGTGAGGGGTAAAAATTTGCTCCCAAGATGTAGGCTCTCTATTCACCTCACAGATTGTTTCTTTTGCCGAGAAGAAACTTTTTAGTTTGAATCCATCCCATTTACTGATTCTTGATTTTAATTCTTGTACTTTAGGAGTCTTATTAAGGAAGTTGACATGATAGAGATTAGGGTCCACTTTTTCTTTTATTAGACACAGGGTCTCTGGTTTAATTCCTACGTCCTTGATCCACTTGGAGTTTTGTGCATGGTGAGAGATAGGAGTTTAATTTCATTTTGTTGCATATAGGTTTCAAGTTTTCCCAGCATTATTTGCTGAAGAGGCTATCTTTTATCCAATGTATGTTTTTGGCACCTTTGTCCAATGTAAGATAATTGTAAATTTGTGGGTTAGTCTCTGTGTCCTCTATTCTGTATCATTGGTCTACTAGTCTATTTTGGTGCCAATACCATCCTATTTTTGTTACTACTGCTCTGTAGTATATTAAGGTCTGGTATAGTGATGCCACCTGCTTCACTATTCTTGCTAAGGATTGCTTTAGCTATTCTGGGTCTCTTATTACTTCTGCCTATCCAAGAGCAAGGCAGATCTTTCCATCTTCTAAGGTCTTCTTTTGACTTTTTTCTTTAGGGTTCTGTAGTTTTCATTTTATAGGTCTTTCACCTCTTTCATTAAGTTGATTCCCAAAATTATTTTGTTTTTTTGAGGCTATAGTAAATGAGGTAGTTTTCCTCATTTTCCTTTCAGAGGATTTGTCATTGATATACAGAAATGCCTTTGGTTTATGGGTATCAATTTTATATCCTGCTACTTTGCTGAATTCATTAACTAGTTCTACAAGTTTTCTGGTGAAACTCTTCTTGGGTCTTCTAGGTATAGAATCATATCATCAGCAAATAGTGCTAATTTGAAAGGAACTGCTATTTTTAATCCCCAATTAATAAGGAGTAGGATAGCTGGGTCAAATGGTTCCATTCCCAGTTTTCTGAGGAATCTCCATACTGCTTTCCATAAAGGTTGCAGCAATTTGCAGTCCCACTAGCAATGTATGAGTGTACCTTTTTCCCCACATCCTAGACAACATTTATTGTTGCCTGTATTCTTGATAATTGCCATTCTGACTGGAGATAGATGAAATCTTAGAGTAGTTTTGATTTGCATTTCTCTAATTGCTAGAGATAAACATTTTTTCATATATTTGTTGATCAACTGTAGTTTTTCTTCTGTGAAGTATCTGTTCAGTTCCTTAGCCCATTTATTGATTGGGTTGTTTTTTTTTTTTTAGTTCTTTATATATTCTGGAGATTATACCCAAAGGATCTGTCACTGATATACAGAAATCAGCATACTACAGAGACACACAGCCATATTAATATTTATAGCAGCTCAACTCACAATAGCCAAACTATGAAACCAACCTATATGCCCTTCGGCAAATGAATGGATAAAGAAAATGTGGTACACACTACTGAAATAGTACTCAACTTTAAAGAAGAATAAAAATATGGCATTTGCTGGTAAATAGATGGAGCTAGAGAAATCATGCTAAGTGAAATAAGCCAATCCCAATAAAAAACAAAGGCCAAGTGTTTTCTCTGATATGCAGATGCTAATTCACAATAAGGGGGGGGGGCTAGGAAAAAACAGAGGTATTTTGGTTTAGGTAGAGAGGAATGAAAGGAGGGGAGGCAGTGTGGGAGGAAGAAGGATAGGATGAATTGGACATTGTTACCCTATTTACATATGATTATGCAACCAGTGTGATTCTACATCATGTAAAACAAGAAGAATGAGAAGTTACACTCCATTTATTTATAATATATCAAAATGCATTCTAGGGCTGGGGTTGTGGTTCAGAGGTAGAGTGCTCGCCTAGCATGTGTGAGACACTGGGTTCGATCCTCAGCACCACATTAAAATAAATAAATAAAGATATTGTGTCCACCTATAACTAAAAAATAAATATAAAAAATGCATTCTAGGGACTGGGACTGTAGCTCAGTGGTAGAGCACTTGCCTGGCACATGTGAGGCACTGGGTTCGATCCTCAGCATCACACATAAGAAAATTTAAAAAAAGAAAGATCCATCAACAACTTAAAATATATATATAGATAGATATAGATATTCTACTGTCATGTATAACGAAATAGAATAAATTAAAATATCTTAAATTAATAAAAGTAAGCAATGGGGGCTAGGGTTGTGACTCAGTGGTGGAGGGCTCGCCTCACACGTGCGAGATCCTCAGCACCACATAAAATAAATAAGTGAAATAAAGGTATTGTGTCCAACTACAACTAAAAAATAAATATTAAAAAAAAGTAAGCAATGATTATCAGCAACTGCTAATATTAGAGAAGAGATAATATTAGAGGAAAGATAATAAGATCTATATATCTCCTGATGGAAACACAAATGACTCCTATTAAGTATTCTTCCCAAAAGTTTAAAAAAAAATCTATCAATTTATAGGAAATTTCAGGAAATAGAAGAACATGTTAAATGGCATTACAGAAATGCAATCAAAATGAAACTATGGGAAATCTTGGGGCAAACAACCAACTGTCATCTAACAAACTTGTAAGAAAGAAAAGAAAGAAGTGGGCTAGGGTTCTGGTTCAGCGGTAAAGCGCTTACCTTGCACGTGCATGTTTAAAATGTTTTATAATAAAAATTTTAAATGTTGTCTGGGAATTGAATTACCTGCCTACACCTACATAAAATCTCTACTTATTCCCATAACAGATAAATCCACAATCAGGCATAGGTGCTATAAATTTACTAATATCGAATTATATTTATAGAGCATTATAAGAAATCATTTGAAGGACCAAGGGTAATGGCTCAGTGGTAAAGTTTTTGCCTTGTATGTGCAAGACCCTAAGTTCAATCCCCAGCACTGAAAAAAATAATAATTTTACATGAATCTCACCTGCAATTCACATGCTAAATTTTCCTACCAAATTGCTCTTATTTACAAGAATGTTAACAGTATCTAACCAATTTATAGCTTTCTGTGGGAAAAAAAAAAAAACAGTATTTAAAACATTTTTAAATTTTTTCATTTATTAAATAAAGCAACAGTTATAGAAAATAAAATTGCAGACAATATTGCACAGTCATCCACTATCTTTCTAGTCCTATAAGCCTTTGGTACTTCTGGAATTTATCATCAGCAGATTTACTGTGTAAGTACTCCAGCTCAAGGAGTTCTCAAATTGGACTAGTTTTATCTTGGGTACAAAAACCTTTTTCCTACCTGCCTACTCTGAAAAAAGGAGCTAAACCAACAGATGATAGACAAAAGAGGGAGTAGTGATAAGCAGGCAGAACAAGTACAAGAAAGCATCATGAAGAAAGAAAATAACATTGAGCATTGAGAGAACCAGAAGACTTCTTAAATGCTACTTTAAGAATATGAAATACTAGTATGGCAATATGTAAAAAAGTGGATGTGTAACCGATGTGATTCTGCAATCTGTATACGGGGTAAAAATGGGAGTTCATAACCCACTTGAATCAAATGTGTGAAATATGATATGTCAAGGACTATGTAATGTTTTGAACAACCAATAATAAAAATTAAAAAATAAATAAATAAAAAATAAAGAACCACAACACAGGAGTTCAAAGCTTCCCAGCACAAAGAAACGATGTAAGTTTAAGGAGTTGGAAACTCAGCAATAAAAGAGAATAAAATCATGGCATTTGCAGGTAAATGGATGGCATTGGAGAAGATAATACTAAGAGAAGTGAGCCAATCCCCAAAAAACAAATGCTGAATGTTTTCTCTGATATAAGGAGGCTGACTCAGAGAGGGGTAGGGAGGGGGAGCATGGGAGGAATAAGTAAATTCTAGATAGTGAAGAGGGGAGGGAGGGAAAGGGAGGAGGCAGTGGATTAGCAAGGATGGTGGAATGTGATGGTCATCATTATCCAAAGTACAGGTATGAAGACACAAATTGGGTGTCAACATACTTTATATACAACCAGAGATATGAAAAATTGTGCTGTATATGTGTAATAAGAATTGTAATGCAAATAAAAAACAAGTATATGTATAAAGACATGAATTGGCGTGAACATACTTTATACAAAGATATGAAAAACAGCTCTATATGTGTAATAAGAATTGTAATACATTCCACTGTCGTGTATTTATAAAAATAAAATCAATTTAAAAAAAAGAATATGAAATATTCAGTAAGTCCTTGGATTTTTACAAAACAAAGTCACTTTCTGTCCGTCTTCAATTACTTTAAAGCTAGAAATTTGCATCTGACTTAATTCCTTTTTTTTTTTTTTTTTTTTAAAACAGGGTCCTGCTAAATTGCTTAGGACCTAGCTTAAGTTTGCTGAGGCTTGCAAACCTCCTGCCTCAGGCTACGAAATTGCTAGCATTACAGGCTTGTATGATGACCTTACTCCTTAATAAAGCATCAACAGTTTTGAAGAGTTCTTAAAATCTTAGAGCAATTTAAATTAACAAAAAGCAATTCAAACCATTTTCAAAATGAACATGAGAAATGGGACATAACAAATTTGTATAGCATTTTACTACTGTTATAATTTGCATCCTACCATATTTTCTTTTTTACTTCAAAAAATGTAAAGCATTAACAATCAGTAGAAATTATAATTAAAATATTGGTTTGTACAACATTGTTAATGGTTTAAATTCGAATTATAGTTCAAATTTAAATTATGTATCTTAAATATACTTAGGCTTGGTATGGGGATGTAACTCAGTGAGAAAGACCACTGAACTAGCATGTGCAAAGGGCCTGAATTTGATCCCAAGCACCACAAAAAATAAAAAAGCTGAACACAGTGTCACATACCTGTGATACTAGCTACTCAGCTACTTGGTAAGCTAAGGTAAGAGAATTACAAGTTCAAGGCCAACCTGGGTAATTTAAGACCCAGTCTCAAAATTAAAAATTTAAAAGGGTTAAAGATATAGCTCAGTGGTAAAGCATCCCTGGGTTCAATCCCCAGTACACTCCCACCTATAAACAAAATTGTTTTGACCAATNCACCCACACACAAATCATTCTAGGTATGAAGTAAATAACAGCCTATAGGAGGGTCAAGTGATTAAGCAGGAAAATCACTTGAGACCACCTATTGTAATTACCCAAGCAAGAGATGACAGTGCTTTATACAGGGGTGATAAGGCAGAGACAATGAATTATGATCAGATTAGAAATATAGGGGTTGGGGATGTAATTCAGTGGCACAGCACTTATCTAGCATGGAGCCCTGGGTTCAATCCCCAATACCACAAAATGTAAAGAAATAAATGTATATAAATATGTATACATATGTATTTAGTTCTTCATTTAGAAGGTAAAGCAAAGAGGGTTTGCTGATGATCTGGTTACAGGGTATAAAGAAAAGAGAAGAATCATAGATGACACTTAGGACCAACTGGTTGAACAGACTTACCATTTACTAAGAATAGATTCAAAGGAAATAATGAGAATAGGAATTAAACCTTCTCCACTGTATAAATTTCGTTTGAAAAACCTATTAGCCAAATGAGATGCAGAATAAGGAGATGAATTATGATACTGGATCTCAGGGAAGGGGTCTGGGCTAAAGACATAAATGTGAGAGTCAGCAAAGAAATAATATTGAAAGCCAAGAAACTAGATAAATATAATTCAGAAAGTTTTTTATTTAATCCTTGCATCAGCCCTATGAAATAGCAAATTATTCTCATTTTATACGTCAAGAAACTGAGTCTACAATTAAGATTTGCCTAATATTCTACTAATATTCTGCTAATAAGTGGTAGAGTTAGAAAGAAGAGGGGGGAAAAAAACAGATCTGACTAAAATGCCCATGACCTTTCTCAAATAGGGCTAATCATCTAAAACACAGAACACAGCCAAGAAAATGAATATTTTTCTCAATTCTCCCAAGGATGGTACATGACTAGTGCCATCATAGATGCACTGAAGAAAATTTATTCTTTATATACACAAATGTCTAAAAATCTCCAGGATTAGAATTTAATTCTCTCATGAAACCCCAATTGAAAAACAAATATATACACACACACACACACACACACACACACTATATCACTATTACATTATTATTATTCCACTATTAATGAAATTAATACAATTAGGAATCATTTAGAGATTTCTGCATGGCAAAGAAAACAATCAACAAAATGACAAGGCAACCAATGGATTTCATGAAAATATTTGCAAGCTATGTTATGATAAGGGCTTAATTTCCAAAGTATATAAGTAACTCAAACAATTTCATTGCAAAAATAAAAATAAAAATATAACCCAAGTGAAAAATGAGAAAGGAGCTAAATAGACATTTCTCAAAAAAAGACATAAAAATGTCCAAGATTATATGAAAAGGTGCTCAACAACATCACTAATCATCAGAAAAAGGCAAATCAAAACCAATGATATGTCACCTCATACCTGCTAGGATGGCTATTATCTAAAAGACAAAAGATTAGGGCTAGGGTTGTGGCTCAGTAGCAGAGCACTTGTTTCACACATGTGAGGCACTGGGCTGGATCCTAAGCACCACATAAAAATAAGTAAACAGAATAAAGATATTGTATCCATCTATAACTAAAAGTTTAAAATATATATTTAAAAAAAGATAAAAGATTAGCTGAGGTACAGCTCAGCAGTACAGCCATACTTAAAAAGACAAGAGAAAACAAGTGTTGGAAAGAATGTAAAGATGAAAACATAAATTGTAATGGGCATTATGTAAACCAGTAGGGAGGTTCCTTAAAAAAAAAAAATAAAATAAATCAAAATAAACAGGACCTAGTGACCCATGCCCAAAGACTCAGGAAGCTAATGCACTCAGCATCTCTTTTCCTGGGAACATCTGTTCATCAGAAAACTAATAGAATGAAAGCTCCTCAAATGGAAGAATCTTGGTGAGGGAGAGGGGGAGTCAAACCCAAAACCTCATATATGCCAGGCATGTGCTCTACCACTAAGCAGTATCCTCATCCTGATTTTTTATTAATGCATTCCAAGCATCTGGAGCAGTACCCTTTCTCGGAAAGAACCTAAATTTCCATTCTTACTGGGCAGAACTTGTTACCCTTTAGGATAGGGATGTTTTTATGTTGTCTTAGTTTCTTTGCACCACCAAAATCCAATAGGATTCATCCAGAACTTCAAACTCTCAGATTCATTTTAAAATTGTCTCCATCCTTATGGACAGGTTCCAAATATTGTCATTACTGGCTAAAGAAACTACCATACCATGGGTATCAATATGTACTATGTGGGCTGTTCAAAATAACTCACACAAAATGTGAACCAATAAGTACTATATAATAAATTCTAGAGGAAAAAAATACCTGTCTTACAATTTCAGATAAACTTTCTGAAACTCCATAAGTATGTCAGAGCATAGGTCTTATGAATCAATGCAATACCTCCATTAAATGCAAAAAAGCTTTGCCAGGCGTTAACAGCATGCACCTGGAAATTCAGCAACTCAAGAGGCTGAAGTAGAAGGACCACAAGTTTGAGGTCAGCCTCAGCAACTTAATAAGACCCTTTCTCAAAATAAAAAGAACGGGGATACAGCTCAAATGTAGCATGCCCCTAGGTTCAATTCCAACTATCAAAAAGTAACATAATGCCAGGCGCCTGTAATCCCAGCTACTTGGGAGGCTGGGGCAGGAGGATCTTGAGTTCAAAGCCAACCTCAGCAATAGTGAGGCACTAAGCAACTCAATGAGACCCTGTCTCTAAATAAAACACAAAATAGGGCTGGAGATGTGGCTCAGTGGTTGAGTGTCCTTGAGTTCAATCTCTGGTAAACCCCCACCAATAAAAAGTAACTTAAAGTAAAAGCAAAAAGTTTCAAATGATTAATTCTGCCTAGGCCAGAAATTGCATTCCAATCTATTTTACCTGCATATAATAATCTACATGTGCTAGGCATGGTGACACATGCCTGTAATCCCAGTAACTCAGAGGTTAAGGCAAAAGGAATACAAGTTCAAGACTAGCCTCAGCAAATTAGCAAGGTCCTAAGTATATTAGCAAGCCCCTGTCACAAAATAAAAAGGGGCTGGGGATGTGGCTCAATGGTTAAGTGCCCCTGGATTCAACCCCCAGTACCAAAATAAAATAAAAAAATAAAAAACCACATGTACCAGTGCACTATTAGTGGATAATGCATTTTATTTTCAAATTTTCAAACTATAAGAACCTACCACCCACAGTATTAAGTGCTCTTCCACAAGAAGCCACTGAAATGACTACAGAGTACTCTTAAAAATCACTTATTTATGGCAAGGAAAAAAATAAAAGAAATTTAAAAGGATGATCACATGCAGCTCTGTTGGTGAGACTGTGGGGGGGGGGGAGGATGCTTTTATACACTACTAGTAGGAATGCAAATTGGTACAAAACATGTGGAGAAAATTTGGGAATACTTAGCAAAACTACATGTACACTTAACTTCTGACCCATCAATCCTACTTATTTGGAATCTACCTGGAAAATAAACCTCCATCAGTACAAAAATTCATATACATGAAGTCATTTAGAGCAACATTGTTCATAATTACAAAATACAGGAAACAACCTAAATACCTGTACAGAGAACAGATGAATAAAATACATCTACACAGTAGAGTGGTAACAGGTATAAAAGAGAATGAAGAGTACAAAAAGAATACATCCTGCCAGTCATGGTGGCAATCCCAGCGACTCAGGAGGATCTCAAGTTCAAGGCCAGCCTTAGAAACTTACTGATACCCTGTCTCAAGATAAAAAATAAATAAAAGGGATGGGATGTAGCTCAGTATTATACTATGTCCCTGAGTTCAATCCCCAACATCAAAAAAAAAAAAAAAACCCACCCACATTGAAGTACTGATACACGAAAGAAACCAGGCACAAAAGGCCACCTATTATATGATTCTATTTACACAAAACACCCAGAGCAGGCAAATCCACACAGACAGAAAGTAGATTAGATTGGGGACATGGGAAGTGATTACTAATATTCAGAGAGTTTCTTTTTGGGATGATGAATGTTATGGAATTAGATAGTGGTGAAAGTTGCACAACTTTGTGAATATGCTAAAAAAAAAAAAAAAAAAAAAAAAAAA
>NW_026000229.1:17351962-17376620 GCF_001458135.2 Marmota marmota marmota | reverse complement strand
TCGGCCTTGCCCGGCCGGCCGAGCGCACACATCCGCGGCCAGGAGGGCAAGAGGAGGCGTTACCGTATGCGGCTCTGGAGCTGGCGGGGGTGGGGTGCTGCTCCGGCGACCCAAGCCCCGCTCGCAGCGGCTGCGGTGTCCGCGTCCTTTATTTTTGCTGCAGCGGCGGCGACTTGTCAAAGGGAAAGACGTAAGAGGCGGCGGCAGAGGCAGCAGGCGAATCTCGCGGGATTTGGGCGGAACTCTCGCGCAGTCTGAAACCCTCACCCCGCCCCCAGGCCCAGAGGCGGAGGCGAGAGAGGGGAGTGTGAGTAGGCGGGAGCTAGGCCACCTGCTGAGGGGAAAGGGGAAGGGACCTGGGCCGCCAGGGAAGCCGGCCTGAGTTTTATGTTAGGAAACCCTATCACCGCGCAGCCCTCATCTTGGGGCAGTCGCGGAGCCCAGGCAACCGCGTCTGCCCTCGGGAACAGGACTCTGCAGACGAGGAACACTCGGGTGCATTTGACAAAAGATGATGAAGAGCTGGGGGCCAGGCAGCGCGCCGCGTTTTCCTCGTAGTCGCCGGCGAAACTCCACGGCCTGGCGTCCAAGTGAAGCGACACGTGGAAAAGCTGGCAGCTAGGCTAGGTGGCAACACCCCTTTATCGTCGTTGTGCGCCTGGCGCTCTGTGCTCTTTATCTCCCATCACAGCCGGCCCTAGCCCTCCGGGGAGTCAAGTTCAATCCCTTGAAAGCATTTCACTTGCTCTACTTCTTGTTTTTCTTGTCTTCGAGGGCTGCAGGACTGTCAAAACCCTGCAGACCCGGGGGCCCTGCGACTGTGTTTTTCTTTTCTACTAGGGAACACTGAAGTAAAATATCCTTTGGATGATTTACATCCTTGGTCGTGACCGCGAACTCAGCAATGAAATCCCGTGAGAGGAAGGACACATAGTACCTTAGCGCCTAACAGGTCTAAGTTGTCATGAAATTGTTGAATGGTGGCCCCTGTACCTTTTACTCCTAGCCTTTCATCAAATTATTCTGAGCACCAATTAATGTGTAACTGAGGATATGGGGACAAAAAATGGAGCTGGTCTCTGCCCTCTAGAGGCATAGGAGGAATACATAAATAACATACAAGAAATGTATGACACTAATGTGTGTCTGTTTGTGTAACACACATATATTAGGCAGAAGAGGGAGCCCTTAGCCATGGTTAAGTTGGATGTGTGTGTATTGTCATTGAGGCAATTTAACCCAAGAATTAAGAGCCAGGAGGTTCACTTGCAGACATGATGAGGATTCTGGAATCCCACTTACTATGGTATGACCTTGGGCAAGCAGCTTGAGCGCTCTGAACCTCATTTCCTTATCTGTTAACTTAAGATATTAGTTCTTATTATCACAGAGTTCCTCTGAGGAGTAAAATATAGGTAAAACTCCTGATACATTTTAAGTATTCATTAACTGGTAAGTCCTATTATGGGTGTATCTTTTAAGTTTCGATGTATAAAATGTGTATCTATTTCTGGTGAACTAGATATGAGGAAGCAAGTATGTATGGAGTGATGTCATTGTTACTAGTGCTTTATGATCTGCATGTTGTGTATGAAGCCAACTCAAGACCAGCAAGCTCTGTTGTCATCCTCGTTTCTTTTTTGTTTGTGCTAAGGCCTTGTACATTCTAAACACAGGCTCTGCCATTAAGCTATACCTCCAGGCCCCTGTTATCCTCATTTTAACTTCTTGATATAGTCATCTAAGCCATTCACAAATATCCATGGTATTCCATTTTTCTTGAATTTATAAAACTGTATTGCTTTTACCCATTTTTTTCTTGAACTTATAAAATTATACTGCTTTTGCCTATTTTGTTTCAATGAAATAACTCTGCTTTAAAGATCAGTTGAAGGATTATCTCCTTTGCCCTAGCCTTAGCTTCTACGAGCAGGGTTTTTTATTAATGCTCTTGTTGTTGTTGTTTGTTTGTTTGTTTTTTGCCTCCAGGCAAAGGATAATTGAATATAGTTAAGTCCAGCTATATACAATTAAATAAAATCAGCAAGTTAGCCCTGACTACTTTCCACCCTCACCTTGACCACATCACCCTTTCTCTAAACACTCAAGCAGGGCCTGGTGATGCACACTTGTAATTCCAGCAATCTGGGAAGCTGAAACAGGAGAATTGCAAGTTTGAGGCCAGCAATTTAGTGAGACCCAGCTTCAAAAAATAAAAAGGGTTGGATATGTGGCTCAGTGGAAGAGTATCCCTGAGTTTAATTCCCAGTACAAAAAAGCCTTTTATACTTTAATCAACATCTGCCGGAGTCCTGTTGTGAGCATCATTCTTCCAACTCTTCCACTTCTTTTTATCTAGATCTCCCCTAGAGAAAAATGTTGGAGATAGGAGAAGTATACAGAGGAATCTCAAGACCAAGTCCTCAGTATCACAGGCCCTTGGCCTCATAATCCTCTGAGCAATGCACTCTGACCACGCCAGTCAGTCACATCTTCCTCCCATCACATGTAACATTCATCCCCATCTCATGCAACATACCAGTCCCATACCACAGCCACTAAGTCCCAGGCAAAGAAATTGGAGAATGAATAGAATAATATGTGTTTTTCATCTTTCATCTGCATATAGGAAATATATGGCTCCTAAATGAAAATGATTGCTAAAATGGAAGCCAAAAGATCCAGCAGGAAAGTGTGGCAGCAGAGAAGGAGGGGTTAAAAGGACTCAGAGAATAAGTTTATTTTGCCCTTGGCACTTGATTTAGGAGACAAATAGCTCCAAAAATGGAAAAGAACTTCAGAGCAGGAATCCATGATAGAGTTCTGCTACCTCCTGAAATTGCAGCCTATTTGCCCTCGGGTTACACAGTTGTTGTTGTTGTTTTTAAGAGAGAGGAGAGAATTCTTTTTATATTTATTTTTAGTTTTCATTGGATACAACACCTTTATTTCATCTTACATAGTGCACCCCGCGCATGCCAGGCAAGCGTGTTACCGCTTGAGCCACATCCCCAGCCCCAAGTTACACAGTTTTTCTGAGCCTAGTCTCACACTTCTATTCAGGAGTGATAAATGGATTTCCTGCTTGCCTAAAGAGTATCATGAAGGGCTGGGGTTGTGGCTCAAGTGGTAGAGTGCTTGCCTAGCACATGGGTGAGGCACTGGGTTTGATCCTCAGCACCACATAAAGATAAAATAAAGATATTGTATCCACCTAAAACTAAAAAGTGAATATTTTTTAAAAAAGAGTATCATGAAATTCAAATAACATACGAAAGTACTCAGTCAATTTGAAGCACTATTTAAATGTGAGGCATGATCATTCTTTCACTTAGCAGATCTTTCTTGAATACATATTAGCCTGGACACTGTGCAAAGCACTAAATGTACTATTATGCAAGTTTTAATACTTTCCATCAAGGAGCTTGTGGTCTAATGGGAGGAACTAAAGAAAATAGATGATTATAATACCATGTGAAAGTGTAAATGATAAGGGGTGGAAGGGCAGTTAGGAAAAGAAATAGGCAAAGAGAGCTGAAAGGCTTCTTGGAGGAGGCTGAGGACAGTACACATGATGAGGATCCAGACCATTTCATGAATGATTCCTAAATCAACTCCAAAATAACTTCAACCAATTGCCCTGTTGTGGGTTGTGAATTCTGCTGTGTTCTGATAAAACTCACATCTCCTAAACCACTAGAAAAGGGTGTTTAATGTGGAGTCATTATACACACCCATTAGCTTTGAAGAAAGATAGGATTAATGCAGGGAAAAATCAGTAGTATTTTAATTAGAAACATTTTGTTCTTACAGCTTATGTTTAAAGACAGGAAAAAGAGAATGCATTCCATATCATATGCTTGGTCCCCAAGAAGTTCCCTTCAGTCAGTTACCTGATCCAGGTAAACTGCAGATCAGAGCCCAAGAGACATTTCCAAAACATGATAATAATACTTTGCTTTGTTTATGGTTTCTTTATATACTCATCAACAAAAAAGACTTTTTATGTGTGCGTGATGGTTGCATGTTAGGCAAGTACTCTACCACTGAGTTACAGCCCCAGCCTAAAAGGTTGATTTACTTTTTATTAATTTATTTTTGTGATGTTGGGATGGAACCCAAGACATTGCACATGCTAGGCAAGTGATCTCAGCTACATCCCCAGCCCAAGATAACTATTAACAGTTTTATTAAAATCATGCTGTACATAAATTCCAAAAGAGTGTATCAGTCATTATTTTTCACATTTATTGAATGCCTATTTTGTATAATATACTAGAAGCATATCTATGCCATTTGGGGTCTGAAAAACCAAAGATGGAGATAAATATCTATGAAAAGAGATAAATAATAATTCTCTTTACCCCTATGATGGATTCTTTTTTTTTTAAAGAGAGACTGAGAGAGATAGAGAGTGAGAGAGAGAGAGAATTTTAATATTTATTTTTTAGTTATCAGCAGACACAACATCTTTGTTTTGTATGTGGTGCTGAGGATCGAACCCGGGCAGCACACATGCCAGGCAAGCGCGCTACTGCTTGAGCCACATCCCCAGCGCCCCCTATGATGGATTCTATCCCTCTGTATTTGTTATTGGTTATATGACTAACACTGTAGTAATGTGCCCAGCTTCTGAAATCTGTTTACACTACTCCTCCACCAGAGAAGGAAGGTATTAAGGAAGGTCAGGATGTTTATTGTAACTTGATATTTATAGATCTATGATAAGTAATTTAATAGGTCTTCTTGAATACATCATCCTTTAATCAGAGTGTAGTCAGTATAGTTTTCTCTGTGTACAGTTCAAATTTGAAATTGGCCAAGCCCATGGTATTAAAATAACTTTTAGAAGATAAAGACACAAAAAACATTCATCAGTACAAAACAACACAATTCAAACTAAAAGAAGGTGCAGAAAAAGTAAACACTAGAACAAAGACGAGATTGCTGGGTAGAATTAGAGAGGGAGCTGACAATCAAATTACAGTTTCAAATTCTGAGAATAATGTATTCTCAAAACACCAACTTCCAAGCCAAAAAAAAAAAATGCCTAGAATTTTTGCTAAATGTATCTACATATGAGTACAGATTCACTATCTCCTTTTTCACTAAAGGTAACTGATCTCCCAAACAGGTTTGAAGGGAAGTGAGAATTCTAGAAATGGGACTGCAAGACTGGCAAGTAGTTCTTTTGAAAATAGAGTTTACTAACTGCAAACTTTAAAAGGTTTCTATTTCAATCTGTATCCTAAATAAAATATCACACACATCAAGAAAACCCACAACTGGAGCTGAGGTTACAGCTCAATGGTACAGAAGTTGCTTAGCACGTGTGAGACACTGGGTTTGATCCTCAGCACCACATAAAAATAAATAAATAAAGGTATTATGTTCATCTACAACCAAAAATATTTTTAATACTTCTTTAGTTGTTGATAGACCTTTATTTATTTATATGTGGTGCTGAGAATCGAACCCAGTGCCTCACACATGCCAGGCAAGTATGCTACCACTGAGCCACAGCCACAGCCCCCAAAAATATTTTCAAAAAATAAAACTCACCACCTAGCCATTTCTCTAAGTCTATAACACAATAACCAATTTTAGAAAAAATTACTAGCCATTTCTTAAGTCTATAACACAATAACCAATTTTAGAAAAATTATTTTTACAAAGGTCTGTTAGTGTTGTTTCATCAAAACACAGTTCCTATAGTGGGAGATGAGTCTATGTGCTGGAAATGGGTAAGGAATTGACGTAAAAATTGCGGTTACCTTTGCTGGACTATCAGGTTAAAATGAGGTTGAAATTGATTGTTTTGTCATTTCAATCAAGATGTCCTCTAACAGTAGATCTTTCACATTAGCTTAAGGACTATAGGATCTGTATTTTCATCTGTGTTCACCTGCCTAGGGTGAACACAGATGAAATTTTTCTCACTCAGTAGCAGGGAATGGAATATTGATACTGGAAAAAAAATATGAAACAACAGGAGTGGAAAGTGTGACTACATGGGAATAAAGGGAAGAAGGGAGAAACTTAACATTTTGAAAGAGCTATCCATGCAAGACACTGTGTAGCACAATGAGATAAACAAGGCAAATCTTTCTTCTGGAAAGAAAATAGAGGATATATATATATATATATATATGCACACACATATACATACACACAAATACACACACACACACATATTTTACAACACAAGCTAGAAAATCCTGAGTACAAAAAGAGAACTATCTCTTCTCCTTTTAAAGAATTGTGAGAAGTGGGCATAGTGTCACATGCTGTAATCCCAGCTATTAGTGAGGCTGAGGCTGGAAGATTGTAATTTAGTGAGACACTGTCTCAATTTAAAAAAAAAATGAGAAGGGCTATTGATGTGGCTTAAAAGTAGAGTGCCTTGAGCTGGGGTTATGGCTCAGCAGTAGAGCGCTTGCCCAGCACATTTGAGGGCTGGAGTTCAATCCTTGGTACCACATAAAAATAAATAAATAAATAAAATAAAGGTATTGTGTCCAACTACAACTGAAAAATAAATATAAAAAAAAAAAAGTACAGTGCCTCTGGGTTCAATCCTAAGTACCATAACAAAAATAGAAAAAAACAAAGGCAGGGAGGGAAGGAAAGAGTGAGGAAGGAAGAACTTAAAAAAGACTAAATAGTCAAACTAGAGTCCGGCAATGAACCCAGGCTTCAGGAACTTCAACACCACCAGAATTCTTACTTCTGGGCTTGCTTTGTTGTGGCTGGGTTTAGTGTCTCTCAATGACTGGCTTCCTTCATATAACTGGGAATAAAGCATACCCACATTTTATATCTTACCATTTCCATTCCTAGAAATGGACCAACATTTTTACTTCAAGTTTGAAAATTCTAGGAAAAGATGCTGATTGGTCAGGCTTGAATCAATGTCCACCCTTACATCAATCTCAGGAAACCAATGGAAGTGCAGGTCACAACCATATTGTATAGAAAAAAGTGGGAGATGAGTCTGTGTGCTGGAAATGGGTAAGGAATTGACCCTAAAAATTGTGGTTACCTTTGCTGGACTATCAGGTTAAAATGAGGTTGAAATTGATTGTTTTGTCATTTCAATCAAGATGTCCTCTAACAGTAGATCTCTCACATTAGCTTAAGGACTATAGGAACTGGGTTCCTTCAACCTTCTACCCAGGTTAATTTTGGGTGAATATCTTAACTAGCTTGAGTTTCTATTTTCTCATGAAAAATAATAGCAATGGAAGCTTACATGTATTGAATCTCAGTGTTCTATGCTCTAAGCGTTTCTCTCTCTCTCTCTCTCTCTCTGTGTGTGTGTGTTGCTGGGCTTTGCTAAGCCAATACTCTACTGATTGAGCTCCACCCCCAGACCCCTTAAGTATTTTTCAAACATTTCATTTAATCATCAAAACAAACTAATTCGGTTCTATAAATCTGTGATAATCTCTACTCACAGGGTTATTGCGAAGATTAAAGAGATTCATAGTCCAATTATCTGGCCCACGGCCAGCATACAATACATCATTATTTTTAATTATCTATTCCCAGAAAAGGAAACCGCCTGTATTTCATGATTATCCCATAAACCAGAAGCTTTGGGAAAGCAAAAACAAGAAATGAAAGGGAAGAACTCTGTGACTCCTTAGTGTGTGATTTAGTAGGGACTAAAATAGGCCAGTAAGAAATATTTTAAAATAAACACAAATTAAAAATTTGAGAAATGTGAAGGTGAAAAACCAGCCTCTACCTCAGAGCAAAGCCTGTCCAAGGAAGGGACATCACCTTTGTCCTTGGAAAAACCCACAGAGCACTCCTAGGCACATTCCCACCCTGCTAAGTTGTTTATCTACAAATAACAGGAGAGATCTGCTGCGCCAGGTGTCCCTGACTCAGTCAGGCTAGGTGGGGATCCATAGCAGCCCCCTAGCAGCCACCAATCATCATGAGACAGGGAAATACCTGGGATGCCAGATGACCCTCCCAGTAGTTTATGGTGGTTGATAACATGTTGGGAAACCATGTAGTTCAGCACGTACACCCCTCTTGGCTTAAACCAATCAGTTCAAATGAATACCCCTTTTGTACTGACCAATCACCCCTACCCAATTTGTTCCCACCAGTGAATGAGCTAATCATGTTTTAGAGTTGTTATTTGATTTTCCCGCAGTGTGTGATGATTTGCTAAAAGAGGCTATGATGTATGTGAAGTCCCTACCCTCTCCAAAGAATGTATAAAACTGCTGCAAACCCTGGGCTCGGGGGCCTCTCAGCGTCACCAGTTGCTGTGTGTGCGCACGGAGAACCGAGCTAGCTTGCAATAAACACCTCTTTGCTGCTTACATCGATCTTGGGTCTCTGGTGGTCTTTTGGGGGTCCCGAATTTGAGCATAACAAAGGTGGAATGTTAAATGAATGAGAGTTGGCTAGTTTTTTTTTTTCTTTTTTCTTTTTTTTTTTCTTATAGGAAAGAACTTCCAAAAAGAAGTTTATCTGTAAAACTGATCTAAAAGGAAAAGTCTCTCAGGTAATAAAAGTTGTCTGGGGCAGTCCTCTACCTATTTTGTTATGTATTTTTAAGGGTACTGGGAATTGAATCCAGAAGCTCTCTATCAATGAACTACATCTCTAGACCTTTTAATTTTATTTTGAGACAAGGTTTTGCTAAACAGCTGAGATTGGCCTCAAACTTGAGANTATATATATATATATATCTTTTACTCCCTAACCACTGATAAGGTATTTTTATTCTGAAATGAATATATCAAGGCTGAGAATTTGGAAGTGACTTCGTGCAGGTAGACAGCTAGTATGTAGCAAGGCTAGGACTAAAACACAGGTCTGACTCACTTCAAAGTCTACAATACCAAATAAGTCCTACTTTCTTATCACAGAGAAATAGTCAAGGTATAGAATAACCAAAATCTGAGAAAACTGGTAAAAAATAATAGACACTCTCATGGGGCTGGGGTTGTGGCTCAGCGGTAGAGCGCTAGCCTAGCACATGCAAGGCTCTGGGTTCGATCCTCAGCACCACATATAAATAATTAATTAAATAAAGATATTGTGTCCAACTACAGCTAAAAAAAAAATAAGCAAATACAAAGTTTTGTTTTGTTTTGTTTTGTTTTTATAAAGACACTCTCAATTTCTCTTTCCCCTTTCTCCCATGTTTATCTTCCTCCTTTACCTTAGATACCACCTCCTGGGTGCCTAAGCTTTTCCCCAAGGACTGTCTTCTTTTCAAAATATAGTGATATAAGAGCCAGGGTTGTGGCTCAGTGGTAGAGCACATGCCTAGCATGTGTGAGGCACTGGGTTCGATTCTCAGTACCACATATAAATAAATAAAGGTCCATTGACAACTAAAAAAATTTTTTTAAAAATATAGTGACATAGCCTTCTAAAACAATGATGTGCCATCCCTCAAATTAACATGGTTTTGCGTTCTAAATCGAGCTTCCCAGAACTAATGAACACCCTTTAAGAAATAATTCAAATGATAGAAACTTCAGAATCAGGAACATGGTATGGACACAGGAGAGACTCTGAAAGCTGCCCTATGTAAAATTTACATCTATAAAGAAAATCTACATAGTAAAAGCAATTGCAACAGGAATGGTGGGGATGATGTACACTTTAATCTTGCTATCAGGAGACTGAGGCAGAGGATCTCAAGTTTGAGGCCAATCTCAGCTGTTTAGCAAAACCTTGTCTCAAAATAAAATTAAAAGGTCTAGAGATGTAGTTCATTGATAGAGAGCTTCTGGATTCAATTCCCAGTACCCTTAAAAATACATAACAAAATAGGTAGAGGACTGCCCCAGACAACTTTTATTACCTGAGAGACTTTTTTTTTTAATCTTTATAACAAGATCACCTTTATTCACTATACATTTCTTCCCTTTACCTTCCCATGACTGTGTTTCCACTACCCACTACCCACCATCTCATAGAAGCCTCAAGTCCTTATTCTATTCTGTACCTCAGGATGCTGTGTAAGCGTCAATATATAGCCCTTCTCATCCTTTATGGGGGTGCTGTGCATATGCACATAATTTAAACATGGGCTTTCTCCTGTTAATCTCTGTGTTAGTCAGGTTTGTGTCACAGTGACCAAAATACCTGACAAGAACAACTTAGAGGAGGAAAAGTTTATTTTGACTCATGATTTCAGAGATTTAGTCCTCACCTTGGGTCCACTCCATTGCTGTAAAACTGATCTAAAGGGAAAATTCTCTCTTCTTTTTGCCCTGAATGCTGTCAAACAACTTGGATTACTCAACCAAGAATAGGAACTAACACTCACTGACAAAAACCAGTGTGCTTGGGCTATATGCTGAGTATATTGCTGTGGGCCCAAGGTGAGGCAGAACATCATGTCGGCAGAAGGGCATGGAAGAGGAGTGTTCATGGCAGCCAGAAATCAGAAAGAAGGAGGAAGTTACCACAGGGAAGATGAACCCTTCCAGGGCACCCCCAGTGACCTGCCTTCTCTAGTCATGCCACACCTGCCTATAGTTACTATTCAGTCAATCCACTCAAACTAGGATGAACTGATTAGATTATAGTCCTCATAATCCAATAATTTCACCTTCGAAATTCCTGCATTAATACAAGAGCTTTTGGGTTACATCTCATATCCAAACTATTAACAGTCTGTTTTGAGGCTGGGGATGTGGCTCAAGCGGTAGTGCGCCTGGCATGCGTGTGGCCCGGGTTCGATCCTCAATACCACATACAAACAAAGATGTTGTGTCCGCCGAAAACTAAAAAATAAATATTAAAATTCTCTCTCTCTCTCTCTTTAAAAAAAAAAAGTCTGTTTTGTGTGTCAATTTAATTTGTAACCCAGCCAAAGAACCTAGAAGGTGTGAAGCTGAAAAGTAGCCCCAACTATATTAAATATCCTGCAGACTGTTTGACCTTGGCTGAGCAAAACATGATGATTGTGGAAAGATGGAATGTTGCAGGTAGACAGCCAAAATTATCTTGGATGCTATCTTAGTCCCTTTAATAGGCATTTACTTTCAACCTTTGTATGTGACCTAACATCCTGTTGATTGTTGGGTATAACTTTCCAATTGTATTGCTAAGCTTAGCAGACCTCTAGCCTCCACCAACCTAAAGTTAAGAATTCTATGATGAGTTTCAGCAACTTAGAGACCCTATGTCAAAATAAAAAATAAAAAGGGTTGGAAATGTAGCTATGTGGTAAAGCACCAGTACTACAAAATAAATGCATGCATACTATGACATCTTAAATCTATGGGAACAATTTCCCTACTTTACTGGAGCCCACTTACCTAATGCCCACATCAATGTATTTAGTAAATGTATTGATTTATGAATATCTTTGTGGCTTTAAGAATTCATATATACTCCTCCACAGCAGCACATGTCATTCGGAGTAACTTGAATCTATGTTTATGGGGAATGCTCACTCATATTTCGTCAGAATAAACTATTTTCTTATTTCCTTAAGCAGAGTTGTTTTTTGTTTGTTTGTTTACCAACAAAGGATAGAGGGAAGCCATTTCCCACTTCCACACATACACAATCCCAATTGTGAGTTTCCCGAGAGCTGAGACTGGAGCTTTCTTGTTCAGAGCTTGAAAATCAATAAATATGTGGAGTGAACAGATGATATCTGAAACACATGACTTCCTCTTACCTCCCCTGGACCTCAGACTAACTCAACAAATATGCCAACTATTCCACATGACAAAATTTTAAATCCATCTCTAGCAGAACACTCCTTTCTATTCCTTCCCTCAGTGAGCCCTACTGACCCTCCAACAAGGTCAGGAAGAACTGAGCCTCTGAATAACTACAACATTAGGAATAAAGCTTTCAAGGGCATGAGAAAATGAAGATGAACAAGTTGCCTGAGTGTGGTGGGAAATGTTACTAAAGACAAAGCCATCATGAAAAATCCAGCAGAGGCATCAATTCCTTGAGGAATATTCACCAGCCTTTTGGGGATCTATTAGTATTTGATAGACTGGTTTGAGAATCAAAGCAATGAAGTAAAAAGAGACCATGATGGTTCATATAACTGAAAATTCCAAAGATATATTAAGCTTCAGAAATGGCTAAACATGGGTATCAAACAAGATCATGGACTTTACATCTCCTATTGTACCACTAAATAAACTCTGCATTCGTCTGTGTTCTTTTTTCGTCTTTCCCAAGAAGCATTCTGTACTCAGATGGAGTAATGGCATGTATCATTCTAGGCTTATGTTGTCCTTAGAACACCTTTTTTAAAAAACTACAAAATAAAACACAAATATTTTAAACACTCACACACACACACACACACACACACACACACTCACAAATATATAACTCTTGTCATCAATATCAGGTCTGAAATGGAAACTTACCACTCTCCAGAGAAGCACCATCCAGGGACCACTTCTCCCAATCACAATGCTCCCAGATCCTAATCTCTATTATAATCATCCAAATGTGCATTCTCTAAGCTGGGCTTTATTCTTTGCTATTCTCCAAGCAAATATGTCCCTAAATTTCTTTCAATCCATATTTCCTCTTCTGTCCTTTTACACAATCTGTTGAATCTTTTTGCCTTTTTAGTCTAGATTTTGCTGATTACTTACTTTTGCTGCAGTTCAGCATGTTTCTCATGCAAATTGACCGCTGTATCCAGGGACTAGATAAGATTCAGGTTTGGCCCTTTGACTAAGGAATAAGAAGTGTTGGAGAAGACCTCAGGAGACACAATGCCAAGTTTTCTCCTTTTTATGAAGTTAACAGTCATTGATACCTAATGCTCATATCCATTAATTTATCGAGGGCTGTTTAATGATGATATTCTAATTTGAGTTGGTAAACGATGGCATAAGGGCCAAGTCTGCCAAACTCCTTTGTTTCTATAAATAAAATTGTTCTATTAGGTAACAATGTTAGGGGACAGACATGATAAACTCATTCTTGTTACTCTGAGTTTCATGTTTGAAATCTTTTCTAATTTGATTGCAATAATAGGGGTTTGAAGGGTGGGGGTCTTCATGCTGTCTCAGTTTCCCAGAAGCCCCCAGCTCTGTAACAGCAATAGTCAAGCATGGAAAGCCAGTGTCTAAGTTGGTTCAGTATCTCTGGATATACCAGGATAGTGGTCCCCTCTGAGGTCCTTCCATCTCCTTCAGACTAGTCAAGTTAGGGCTCAGGACCCCAAGACACAGATGCTACAGACTTCTATCCCCTCCAGGTCAAAGTCTAATTCTTCATTCTTACTCCTTCTACCTCCCCTATCTTGAGACAATTAACCTTTCCCTTTTCCCCCAGAAAACTCCCCTCAAGAGTCTTGGACTTTTGGAAACCAAACGCAGGACAGCAGGCTGCCATTGGTAACCTCTTCTTTCAGCCTTAAAGTTCAAACTTCCTTTTGTGGGAGAGGCCTATATACCTTACCTTCTCAAATAAGGCAGAGAAAAGCCTAATAATAAATAAATAGAAGGGTAGAGAGGTACTTGGGATTTAATCCAGGGGCACTCTACCACTGAGCTATACACCTACAGTCCTTCATTTTTATTTTGAGACAAGATCTCTCTAAGTTGCTCAGGCTGGCTTTGAACTTACAATACTCTTGCCTCAGTCTCCCAAGTCACTGGGATTATAGGCATGTACCACCCTAGCTTATTTTGTGTGTGTGTGTGTGTGTGTGTGTATGTGTGGCGGGGAGTACCGGGGTTTGAACTCAGGAACACTCAACCACTGAGCCACATCCCCAGCCCTATTTTCTATTTTAAATAGAAACAGGGTCTCACTGAGTTGCTTAGCACCTCACTTTTGCTGAGGCTGACTTTGAACTCACAATCCTCCTGCCTCATCCTCCTGAGCTGTTGGGATTACAGACATGAGCCACCACATCAGCTATTATTCTTTATAAGTCTTCAACACAAGCAAAACATCACACCTTATTGGCTAACAATACAAAATAAGGCATTATTCTGGAGGACTCTACGAAACCTGATTTTCTTGCAAATAATAGAAATTTTATTTACATTAGCTGAAGGTGTTATGGAAATCACACTTAGCAAGAGACTAAGCACCACTCTGGAGGGTTGGCGGTCTCAAGTTTATTTATAACAGTGGACCCAGATGAGCCAGTGCTCTGAAGCTCTGGGCCCCTACATGGGGTTTTATGGGAAATTTGACATAATTTCTTAACCATTACAACATTAGTGGGCTTGAATGTTTGGCCTTTTGTGACCAAAGACCATCATGCATAGGGAATTTATGATAAGTAATTCACAGGGGTAGAACATAGACAGTAAAACACTTATAAGTTTTATCCCAAAGTGGCCTTCACCACAGGCAGCAGTAACCCAAGATGACTTGAGTTTTCTCCCTAAGAGCTATATTTCTAAAAATTAAGCTTAGGAGGTTATAGTTTAGACAGCAGTTAATTGGCATAGCAATTAAGTGATAGAGCTACTTTCCTACAGAGTTCAGAAAGTTTCAAAGTATAAGAAAAAATGACCCCCTTAAGAGACGCCTGTTGAAATCTCTGGCCTTGAAAGCCTGTCAAAGGGATGTTTACATTTTAAGAACAGGAGACTCCTAGAGAAACCATTTACAATCCAATAGATAGGGAACCATGGTTAATAAGGTTCCCTGAAGAGAAACTGACGGGAGATGGGGATGGGGGGAATCCCTATCCACAGGCATTGGTTCTTTATCATAATGTTCTTTAAAAAATCTATATATTTTTAATTGTATTTGGACACAATACCTTTATTTTATTTATTTTTATGTAGTGCTGAGGATCAAACATAGCACTTCACACGTGCTAGGCCAGCGCTCTACTACTAAGCCATAACCCCAGCCCCCATCATAATGTTCTTATAATTTCACTTCATAATCAGGTCTTTATCACAAAGAAAAATTCCTATCTATTAGAAAACAAGTACAGGAGTAATGTGGCCTTACTCATAAGGAAGGAGAGCCAGGACCATAACAGCTCTCTGAGCACCCCAGGACCTTCTGAGATTCCCAGGAATCCCACCTCATTTCTCTTGTCTTGAATCTGCTCTATTCTTTCTCTCGAAACCACCTTCTTCCTGTTTTCCATTTCTGTGGCAGAAAGCAGCCATCCTGTGACTCTCCATTCCATATTTTCTTTGTCTAAGAGACCAATATATTCACTAGTATTTCTCAGGACCAAAATTTCCAGGTGAGCAAGTCTCCATCCCTGGAGGTTGCCAAATTCCTTCCACTCATATCCTATTGGCCAGGACTTATTCATACAGCTACACCTAACTGTAAGGGAAACTGGATTCTGTGGCTTCTAACTGGATGGTCAGAGGCTCTGTAGGACCTATTTCTAAAAGGAAGAAAGGTCAAATACTCCTGAAGATAGCAGCCTCTGCCACAGTCCACATCAAATGCTTAGTTAATAAGACATAGATGAGTATGGCTTCTCCTGGAGATAAACCCACAGGCAGAATAGACCTAATTCCTGCAGGTAGCAGGAAAGGAAACTAAGCTGGATGTGGTGGCACATGCTTGTAATCCCAGCAGCTTGGGAGGCTGAGGCAGTAGGATTCAGGGTTCAAAAAAAGCAACTTAGTGAGAATCTGTCTCTAAATAAAAAATTAAAAGGGCTGGGGATGTAGCTCAGGAGCTTTGTTTTTGTTCTAACTATAAGAGAGTTTGCATTTTATCTCAGTTTTAAAGAGGGGAAGTATATTTCCTGTTTGTTGCTTTGGTCATGGCCTCAGACACACCAATTTGTGATATTCTTTCAACCTGCTTCAACTAGCAAGGCCCCACACCAAAGTCACTCCTCTTTACCTCAGCAGCTGCAATGGGCCCTATGTGCTGGTACAGCCCTTCTAGAAAACAATTTGCCAGAATGAATCATTGTTATCACCTTTAATCCAACAGCCCTTTTGGGAATCTATTTTGTAGAAATAAACTATAGAGAATAGTTGGACATGATGGTGCATGCCAGTGATTTGGGAGAATAAGACAGGAGGATCTTAAGTTCCAGATCAGCCTGGGTAACCAAGGAAGACCCTGTCTCAAAATACAAAACAAAAAGGTTTCCCTACCCAGCCCCCCACCAACTGGGTTCAATCCCCAGTATAGCAAACAAAACATAACAAAAACACAAGAGAAAACTATATGTACTATAGGGGCAAAAGGAAATTTCCTCTTTGCCTCTGAAGGCAGGCTGGAATGAACTAAAAATAGACTTTTCTTTCTCTCTCTTTCTCTTTTTTCTTTCAGTACTGGAGATTGAACCCAGGACCTTGCACATGCTGAGCAAGTGTTCTACTACAAAGCTACACCCCCAGTCCCTTCTTTTTAAATTTTTATTTTATTTTTTAATTGTATTTTGAGACCAGGTCTTGTGAAGTTGCTGAGGCTGCCAAAAACTTTCTATCCTCTTGCCTCACCCTTCTGAGTTGCTGGGATTGCAGGGAATGCCACCATACCTGACAACAACAGACAATTTAATTGGGAGAAACAGCACATAGATTTATTAAAGTGCAAAAGGAAAAAAAGATCCTTTTTTATAGGGGAGGGAGAGAATGAGGAATGTCGATGATTTTTTTTAGGGAAATAGTAAATGATTTTTAGAGAAACTCAATGAGCTGGGAGAATATACAATGGCTTGGGATAAAGTCCACTGGGTCCACAGACAGATAGTAGATCATAAATGATTCTCTGAAGTATCAAAATAGAGGGCAATGGTATGTTACAAGTCTGCCCAGGTGTGCTGACATACTTCAGTATTCCTTCCTATGATGAGTTTAGTTTTTCCTGGTTAATTAGGTTTTCAGTAGGAAAACGGAAGGCAATTGTGTTCCTCTTTTGATGGAGCCTGGTAGATAAAGGAGCTTTGCAAAAAGTCTCTCCCTCTCCAGGGAGAGAGAAAAACAAGGAAGGGCAAAGGCAACTCGATTCTGAGGCAGGTTTTTGTTTTTGTTTTTTTCTCTTAATTTATTTATATTTTTAGTTTTTTTCGGTGGACACAACATTTTTATTTTATTTTTATGTGGTGCTGAAGATTGAACCCAGTGTCCCGCACATGCCAGGCGATCGTGGTACTGCTTGAGCCACATCCCCAGCCCCAATGAGGCAGATTTTAACACCTTTCAGCAGTCAAAGCTCCAGACTTTGGAGGTATCATATTCTGAGCCCCCAAAATACAAAATACTTATTATAGCATAATTTATAATAGAAGAACTTTAAAAACAATTTAAGTAGCCAACAAGATATTTAACAAGGTTCAGTCAAGCTGTGGTATGATTGATCTTAAATCCATTAAACTGATAATTACAAAGACTATAAAGAAAAATACAAATTGCTCATGACATGAAATACAGATAGGTGATGTGTAAGTGAGTTAGCTCAATTTAACCATTCCATAATGTGTGTGTGTGTATTTCAAAATGTCATGTCATACATGATAAATATATAAGATTTTATGTCGGTTAAAATAATATTTTTAAGTAAGTAAATTAAATATGTTGTCTTAATCAGCTTTGTGTAGCTACTACCAAAATATCTGACAACAACAACTTTGAGAAGGAAAAGTTTATTTGGGGGCTTATAGTTTCAGATGTCTCAGTCCATAGATGGCCCACTCCATTACTCTGGGGCCTAAATTAAGGCCATTCATTCTGTTCCACTCATGGCAGCCAGGAAGCAGAGAGGAAGAAAGGGACCACAAGAAACATAAACCCTTCCTGGGCACACCCCCAGTGACCCACCTTCTCCACCCATGCCCCACCTGCCTACAGTTACCACCCAGTCAATCCAAAGTGGGATGGACTGATTGGGTTACAGCTTTTACAATCCAATTATTTCATCTCTGAATATTTCTGCATTAACACAGGAGCTTTTGGGGAACACCTCATATTCAAACCATAACATGAATAAAGGATGGCTTTTATTTTTGCAAGCCCAACACCCCTTTTATTTTATGTTTTGTGGTGGTGCTAGGGTTTGAACCCATAGCCTTTAGGATGCTAGACAAGCACTCCACCACTATGCTACATCCCTAGCCTTCACCCCAATACTCTTTTTAACTGCTCCTCCCCCTGGTTGTAAAATAGTCATACTATACTGTTCAGGTCCTTGCCTGAAGGAGTGTGCATGTGACACTGGGCTAGACAACAATAACACCTTTTTCTCCCACCCAATACTGGCTTGCCCAAGGGTAGGCATGTGACCCATGGAGGGCCAATAAGAATCTGAATGTGTTTTATATCTCTGGGACAAGACTTATAAGGTCCATAGAAGCCTTACTATGCTATTGGTCATTCTTCCCACCACATTTAAGAGAGCAAATAATGAAACCATGCAGAGGAAAGCAGAGCCAAGACATCGGGGACACAAGACCTTAACAATATCATTTGAGCACATTGTTTGAATTTAGCTCTTCTTTCTTTCTTTCTTTTTTCTTTTTTTTTTTTTTTTTTTTTNTCCCTATCCACAGGCATTGGTTCTTTATCATAATGTTCTTTAAAAAATCTATATATTTTTAATTGTATTTGGACACAATACCTTTATTTTATTTATTTTTATGTAGTGCTGAGGATCAAACATAGCACTTCACACGTGCTAGGCCAGCGCTCTACTACTAAGCCATAACCCCAGCCCCCATCATAATGTTCTTATAATTTCACTTCATAATCAGGTCTTTATCACAAAGAAAAATTCCTATCTATTAGAAAACAAGTACAGGAGTAATGTGGCCTTACTCATAAGGAAGGAGAGCCAGGACCATAACAGCTCTCTGAGCACCCCAGGACCTTCTGAGATTCCCAGGAATCCCACCTCATTTCTCTTGTCTTGAATCTGCTCTATTCTTTCTCTCGAAACCACCTTCTTCCTGTTTTCCATTTCTGTGGCAGAAAGCAGCCATCCTGTGACTCTCCATTCCATATTTTCTTTGTCTAAGAGACCAATATATTCACTAGTATTTCTCAGGACCAAAATTTCCAGGTGAGCAAGTCTCCATCCCTGGAGGTTGCCAAATTCCTTCCACTCATATCCTATTGGCCAGGACTTATTCATACAGCTACACCTAACTGTAAGGGAAACTGGATTCTGTGGCTTCTAACTGGATGGTCAGAGGCTCTGTAGGACCTATTTCTAAAAGGAAGAAAGGTCAAATACTCCTGAAGATAGCAGCCTCTGCCACAGTCCACATCAAATGCTTAGTTAATAAGACATAGATGAGTATGGCTTCTCCTGGAGATAAACCCACAGGCAGAATAGACCTAATTCCTGCAGGTAGCAGGAAAGGAAACTAAGCTGGATGTGGTGGCACATGCTTGTAATCCCAGCAGCTTGGGAGGCTGAGGCAGTAGGATTCAGGGTTCAAAAAAAGCAACTTAGTGAGAATCTGTCTCTAAATAAAAAATTAAAAGGGCTGGGGATGTAGCTCAGGAGCTTTGTTTTTGTTCTAACTATAAGAGAGTTTGCATTTTATCTCAGTTTTAAAGAGGGGAAGTATATTTCCTGTTTGTTGCTTTGGTCATGGCCTCAGACACACCAATTTGTGATATTCTTTCAACCTGCTTCAACTAGCAAGGCCCCACACCAAAGTCACTCCTCTTTACCTCAGCAGCTGCAATGGGCCCTATGTGCTGGTACAGCCCTTCTAGAAAACAATTTGCCAGAATGAATCATTGTTATCACCTTTAATCCAACAGCCCTTTTGGGAATCTATTTTGTAGAAATAAACTATAGAGAATAGTTGGACATGATGGTGCATGCCAGTGATTTGGGAGAATAAGACAGGAGGATCTTAAGTTCCAGATCAGCCTGGGTAACCAAGGAAGACCCTGTCTCAAAATACAAAACAAAAAGGTTTCCCTACCCAGCCCCCCACCAACTGGGTTCAATCCCCAGTATAGCAAACAAAACATAACAAAAACACAAGAGAAAACTATATGTACTATAGGGGCAAAAGGAAATTTCCTCTTTGCCTCTGAAGGCAGGCTGGAATGAACTAAAAATAGACTTTTCTTTCTCTCTCTTTCTCTTTTTTCTTTCAGTACTGGAGATTGAACCCAGGACCTTGCACATGCTGAGCAAGTGTTCTACTACAAAGCTACACCCCCAGTCCCTTCTTTTTAATTTTTATTTAATATCACATCTTAATGAGTTACCCAGGCTGGGCTCAAAGTTGTGATCCTCCTGTCTCAGCCTCCCAAGTACCTGGGATTACAGGTGTGCACAACCCTTCCCTGTGAATCTAGCTGTTTCAAAAGCCAGTGTATTTCCCAGTTATTTTTTCAGTTAAACTGCTTTGAATTAGGTTTTAGTTACTTGCAACCAAGTCCTAACTAGTACAATATGTATATGAAAATAACTTGAAAGGAAATACAATAAACAATTATTATGTTAGGGTAAAGAAATTATGGAATTTTTCTCTATATTTTTAATTCTGTTTGTAAAGTAATATTATTTTTAAAATTTTAAATACATCACTTAAGAGAGAAAAAAGGCCCCTATTGGAGTCCACTCAGCAGAAAATGATTTTCTTATAAGGTCCATATGTATGTTGATTTGGGAATCAGAGAAGTTTTTATACACAATCTGCAACTGAGGGGCTAGGCTGCAAACTTAGGTCTACCTCCTGCAAAGCTTAAAAACAAATTTAGGGCTGGGGATGTTGCTCAGTGGAGCATTTGCCTAGCATGTGCAAGGCCCTGGGTTTGATCCCCAGCACTGAAAAATATATATCATATGTTTCTGGAAGTGAAAAGCTTGAGATGGATGTCACTGGGATAAAATCAAGGGTTAACAGGGCTGTATTCCTTCTGGAGGTTAAGGGGAGAATCTGTTTCCTATTCAATTTCTAGAGGTTGTAGCATTATTTTGGCTCATGGCCCATTTTTCCAACTTCCAATCTGGCAGTAGAGCATTTTCCAAGCTCTCTCTGACCCTGCCCTTCCTGTCTGCCTCTTTATAAGGACCTTGTGATCACATTGGATAATCCAGGAAGATCTCTCCATCTTGAGATTCTTAATTACATTTGTAAGGTCCCTCTTGCTACATAAGGTAACATGTCCACAGGCTCCAGGGATTAGGATGTGGAGATCTTTGAAGGGTCTACCATACAACTTATATAACTACAAAATTAAAACTTCAAAATACTACAAAAGTTATCCATAATTCCTCCATCACCCTAATACAATTGCTAATCAATTAACATTAATAATTATTAATAGTATTAATTATTAATATCTTTCTTAACTCCCCAATCTTTTTTCTATTAAGGTTTTTCACATAGTTAGTATTATACACCATTTTGTATCTAATTTTCTTACTTGCTATTTCCACAGTGTTTTCCTGTACTGCCACATGATCTCTATGAACTCATTAACAATGGCTGTGTGTTATTCCAGTGATATGCTGTCATACCTCCCTATTATTAGACCTTTGGTTGACGTTTTCACTCTTACATACAATGAGACACTGAATAAATATGTGTACATAGCTCTTTCTAAATCTGTGGATTATTTCTTATGATGCATTCTCAGAGGTGGAATTACCAAGCCTAAAGACATAAACATTTTGACATGAACAGGCAAGTTACATTCCCAAAGGTTACAGTGATGTCACTGCCACCTGCAAGCAAGGAGAAAGCTTGTTTCACTGTGTTCCATCAATCGCTATCACTCTAGGAGAGTGAATTCAAAGATCTTGCCAAATGTCATTTGACTCATTTTCTATATCCTGTTTGTAGTTTCTCTCTTTCTTTCTTTTTTTTCTTTTTTAATAACATTGTGCTGGTATTCAAACCCAGGACCTTGTGCATGATAAGCATGCTCTCTACCACTGAGCTATCCCCACCCAGTTCTTACTCTGGGGAATCTTGCCTCTAGTTACCACATTTGAGAGAAACCTGAAGGTATAACTTCTCAGGTATGTTTTTACCAGTCATAACTAAATTAGCTAATCAATTATTTCAGCCCTTTCATGCAAAGACAAAATGATTTTTATTTTAATTTTATGATTTTTTATAGTGTAATAGAACAGTGTCATGAGCAAGCTAAGTCATTAACATAGGCCAAACACATTTGTATCTTCCCACAATTTCAGAATTTATTGAATAACAAAATATCCACAGGCTACACCATTTTCAGCCTTGGCATTTCACCAAATACTTATGGATCACTTGGTAATCATAAAACAGGCAAACACAAGTTATTCTGTTCTAATCTTCATTTCTAGTATCCATAGCACTCAAATCACACATCATGCTTTACACAATTATATATGTAGGTTACATATATAATTTCTTATAAAGGCTTACAAAATGTTAAAGCAGCCACAGGGGTTCAGAAGGCTAAGGGGAGAGCAAAGGCAGACAGCAGATAGATACCACTGCAAAGAGTCACTGTATGTGGCTGATAAGCTGAGGAACTCGGTCAAGGAGCACAACTGTCAAAGCACAGATAATTATTCTAAGTTAGGGTCCAGATGAACAGCAGTTTCAGAGTTCAGCTTGGAGTGTCAGCTTAAGATGTTAGCCTGGGGTAAGTGGTTGCATGGTTGTCACTGGCAGGAGAAACTGTACTGTGCTTCATGAAGCCTGAGGATGGAGATTCAGAGGTTCTTCACTGTGGTGATTTTCCTGGGGAAGGCTCATGACAAGTGACCAGGTGACAAGGGTCAGTGTGCTACTGTGTCCAGTCTCCAGTTGCTCTTCCTTTTATGAGTCTTGGGTAAAGGGATTTCTTCATTTGGTGGTCTAGTGTGTTCAATAAGCTCATGGGCCTGTTTTTTTCTGATATGAGTTTGATTTGCCTAAGTATCCATATGCTTCTGACTAATTCGATAAATTCACAGGTGGTTGTTTTTATTAGTATGATTAACTTATAAGTTTGTGTTTTTTGGTTGTGCTAGGCAGACAGCAGTTTTTTACTGGTACAACAAAGTGTAAGTCATTCTACCTCAGCACTTGTACTCAAAATGGAATAACTTATGGCAAATTTCTGCTTTACAAAATGAAGTAATTCAGGGGTAGGCACTATCTGAGAACTACCATTCTATACATCGTGGAGTAACTCAGTATCAACTTGCTCGCTTCAGACAGGCAATGCCAATCCCCACTACAACAGCTGTGAAGCACATCTGGAACACGTCAACATACCATTTTTGTGTTTTACTGCCAGGCCCAGTGACCCACCCAGGTGAGTCTCAGGCTGCTTGCTCAGCTGAACTTGAGAGAAAAGCGGCCTGACCTCCCAGTCAGTCCTGGCCAAGCATGCCATCTCAGGTGGCTGGGACAATACAGAGAGGTAAAGCCAAGTTGGCATTTAGACTCATGGCTGCCTCCAGTCAGAAGTTAAAGCAGTGTTCTGAAAATGATGATAACATCACAATGCTACTACCAACAAGAAGAACAAACATCTATTGGGTAATTGTTAAAGTTCAGGCAGTGTGCTGAGTACTACATGTGGATTATCTCATTTCTTCTTACAAGAACTCAGAAGCTATCTGCTATCAAAACCATTTTAAAGATAATGAAATTGAGACTCAGAGAAGTTAAGGAACTTGTCCAAGGCCACAAGGCTCATAAGAGGCAAAGTCAGAATCTTAGGTCAGATTTCACCTAACTCTAGAGGAGGATTCTTAACCACTTTGTTAGTGGTATTTTGTGCTAAAAATATTTACAATATATTGTCTCAGTATGTTACTCACCAAAATACAGTGTCTTAAGTAAAAGCAACTGGTGCCTTTCTGAACATTCAAAGAAAAGAAGGCTCCTAAACAATAGTGGAACCTTGGAAGAGAATCATAGAAAAGGTGTTTATACCTTGCTCACACATTATTTTGCTATCTGATTTATGCTTTCAACTGGGAAATACCAAGAAGAAATAAGTGTGTAATTTATGCTTTCAACTGGTTTGTCTTCCAGAGCAGAGGGCCAGCACCTTCAATTCTAGGCTCTGTAATATCTCTGCATTTCCCCAGTAATACCTTAACTCCAGGTCTGGCCCGAGGGCACTGAGATACAGAATCCTAGGTGGAAGTCCTTGGAAGGGAATTCTTAATCTCTCAGCCAGGAAGATGCACCCAGACATAGATACTCCAACAGAAATGGATGGCTGGTGTTGTAGCCCAAAGAGCCTCCAAAACAGCTTCAGGGCTGGGGTTGTGGCTCAGTGGTAGAGTGCTTGCCTAGCATGCATGAGGCACTGGGTTCGATCCCCAGTACCACATAAAAAAACCTAAATAAACAAAATAAAGGTATTGTGTCCATCTACATCTAAAAAACAAAACAAACAAAAAATCCAGCTCCAGATTCAGAAGTCAATCCCAACCAATAATTTTGCCTGTCAACCAGCAGTTTCCCCTTAGAATGTCTTTTTTCCTTGTTTTCTTTTCTTTTTCTTCCTTCCCCAACCCCAAGGGGTGGGGGGTGGGTTTGAAATCAGGTGTGCTTTACCACTAAGCTGCATCCCCAGCCATTTTTATTTTTGATTTTGAACCAGAGTCTTGCTAAGTTGCTTATGGCCTTGCTAAGTCACTAAGGCTGGGCTTGAACTTGCAATCCTTCTGCCTCAGCCTTCTGAGCTGCTGGGACTACAGATATACAAGTACCATGCCAGGCTTTTTTCTTGCTTTTTTTTTTTTTTTTTTTTTTTTTTTTTTT
>NW_026000229.1:17324866-17351722 GCF_001458135.2 Marmota marmota marmota | reverse complement strand
TTTTTTTTTTTTTTTTTTTTTTTTTTTTTTTTTTTTTTTTTTTTTTTTTTTTTGATGCTGGGGATTGAACCTGTGAGAATCTTAAACACTGAGTCACATCCCCAGTCCTTTTTATTTTTTATTTTGAGACGGGGTCTCACTAAGTTGCAGTTGCTCAGGGCCTCAGAGGCTGGCCTCAAACTTGCAATCCTCCTGCCTCAGTCTCTCAAGTAGCTGGGATTACAGGTGTGCACCACTGTACCATGATATACTGAAAAATCCTAAAGGCAGTGCCTTGGACAGGTGTCAACATCTAAACTGCTTCAACCTTCAAAGAGAGCAGCTGCCAGAACCAAGAATCACTTCTGGAAGCAAGTGATTAAAAAAAAAAAAAAATCTCCCTGGGTGCAGTGGTGCAATCACAGGGGCTCAGGAGGCTGAGGCAGGAGGTTCATGAGTTCAAAGCCTGCTTCAGCAAAATCAAGGTTGTGATAAGCAACTCAGTGATACCTTGTCTCTAAATAAAATACAAAATATAGGGGCTGGGATATAGCTCAGTTGGTAGAGTGCTTGCCTTGCATGCACAAGGCCCTGGGGTTCAATCCGCAGCATCAAAAAATAAATAAATTAATTAATTAAAAAAAAAAGATATTGTGTGTCCATCTACAACTAAAAAATATTTAAAAAAATACAAAATAGGCTAGAGATGTGGCTCAGTGGTTGAGTGCCCCTGAGTTCAATCCCTGGTACCCCCACAAAAAGCACTCTCTTGGTATCCTTGGTCCCTGTGCTCTGGAACCCTTTCCTGCTGTCCTTGTGGCCTAGGGGTGGAGATGGTTTCTCACTGCTCCTAATCACTGAATTGGATCACACTGCTAGTGGTTTCTTGGTCCTTTATCCCCTGTGTGGTGTTTATTAATATCTCTTGGTTTTAAACACTCAGAATGTTATTTGTTTCCAGACTAGAAATCACCCTTGTAGGTTCTGTTGCCTACATCATGTTACCTCTTTCTCTTGCCTTTCAGTTATCATATTTCAAGTACTCTATTATGATTTAAAAGTCCTAAATTCGCGCCCTTAGGGTAAGTATTGATTTTCCCATCTAAGAGGCATGGTAACTACTTTTGAAAGTTCTTTTTTTTCTGAAAGGGAAAATATGAGTCTGTTAGATTCACAAAGTCAAAAGTATATAATAAGTAATTATATAAAATATATAATATATATAAATGAATAAAGAAATAAAAATGTACATGAAATTATGAAGGAAAACCTATATAAATACATGTTTTCATAAATGACAGGTTTCTCACTAACTATGTGCTGATATTTGGAATTTAACTGGGACATGGGTTCATACTTGAAAATATATTTATATGTATGACATTATATGTCAGTATATTAACATACCTGTCAAAATACTATGTTTCATATAAATTCCCATGATTATATGTTTAAGGGCTTTTGCACCTTGTGGTGGTATTAGGTGTAGGGATACTTTGAGGGGTAGGGCTAGGGTTAGCAATAGGAAGTCCACATATATACTGATATAAAAGAATAAAAAAATGAAAATATATGTGAAATTGTGTAGAATGACCCTATATGTTTTCAGTCAGTATAATTGTGTGCTGATATTTTGGTTTAAATCTGGGCTATGGCTTTATAAATGAAAATGTATTTATATATATGATGGTATATGTGAGTGTGCAAATGTACCTGTAAAAATATCTATGATTTTCATATAAATGCCATTGTTTATAATTTAAGTGCTTGTGTGCTTTGTGGAAGTGTTAGGGGTAGGAGTCCATGGGGTGTAGAGCTAGAGTTATGGTTACGGAATGAGCATATACATCAGTATAAATTTATTAAAAAATTAAAATACATATAAATTATGTAGAAAAATCTCTATGAATATATACATGTCACAATCAGATATGTTTCTTGGTACCTAGGTACTGATGTGTGAGATTAAAACTAGGTCATGGATTCATATGAAAAAAAATATATATATATGATATTATAGGTAGGCATATATTGTACCTGTCAAAATATGTATGATTTTCATATAAATGCCCATTATTTTATGTGTAATGGTTTTTGGGCTTTTCTGTAGTATTAGGGGTAGGAGTATATTAAGGGTTGGGGCTAGAGTTAGGGGAGGGAATTAACATATATATCAATATAAATGAATAAAAAAAGAAATTATATGTGAAATTATGTAAGAAAACCATATAAATGTATATGTTTTCATATTCAGACATATATCTAAGTAGCTGTGCACTGAGTTTTGGGGTTAAAAATTGGCCATGGATTCATTCATGAAAATATCTTCATATATATGATAATATATGAGAGTATATAAAAGTATCTGTCAAAATATCTATGAATTTCATATAAATGCCCATGAGTAAAGGTGCAAGGGCTTTTGCATTTTGTTGTAATGATAGGGGTAGAAGTACATTGAAGGGGAGGGCTAGGGTTAGGGTTAGTGTTTGAACAAATATGCAGTGTAGATAAATAAACATGATAATACATGTAAAATTATGTAATAAAACTTATATAAATACATGTTTTCATAATTGACAAGTTTATGAGTAATCCTGTTTTGACATTTTTTATTAAAATGGGCCAGTGATTCATACATGAAAATATATTTATATATGATGTTATATGTGAGTATACAAATGAACCTTTCAAAATATCTATGATTTTCATATCAATGCCCATGATTATACTTGCAAGGGCTTTTCACTTTGTGGTAGAACTAATGGAGGTGTACTATTAGGGTTGAAGTAAGGTTAGGGTTGAGAAATAACCATATATATCAATATAAATTGCTGGGAGCCATTAGCCAAGTAGGTATGACAGTTTCCTTGCCAGCGTACCCCATGTTGCTTAGTGGAAGGACTCGTGGAAATAGGACATTTTGCAGTGACATTGCATGTAGGTGACCTTGCTCAAGGACCAAGGCGGATCCGAGTTTAGGGTGTTCCCAGTTTAGGATAATCGGGTTTAGGGCGTTCCAAGTTTAAGATTATTCCTGCTGGGAATAGGGCGTATCCTGCTGCCTGAGTTCCCCTTGAGTTCTCACGGGATTCAGACAGTATTTTTTGGGAGACAGAAGCCCAGTGGATTGGGGCAGAGAACGTGGATTTCCCCAGAACGTGATTGTAGACGGCTGGTGTGAGTTCGGGAAGAGTTGCTGTTTGAATCTACCATCTGTGTGGTGGCTCGTGATTGTGTGCCCAGCCAGACTGCGGCAATAAATGATTTCTTAAATGGAAATATATGTGAAAATATGAAGGAAAACCTATACAAATAAAGGTTATCAACACAGGTGTCCTTCTAACTGTGAGCTTATGTTTTGTTTTAAAATTGGGTCGTGGATTTATACATGAAAATATATTTATATATATTGTTTATGTGAGCTTATAAATATACATGTAAAATTTATTATTATTATTATTATTATTATTATTATTATTATATAAATTCCCCTGATTATATGTGCAAGAGCTTTTGCATTTTTTAAAAAATTTTTAGTTGTAGTTAGACTCAATAACTTTATTTTATTTATTTATTTGTGGTGCTTAGGACCGAACCCAGGGCCTCACACATGCTAGGTGAGTGCTTTTACTGCTGATCCACAACCCCAGCCCCAGCTTTTGTATTTTGTTATAGTGTTTAGTATAGGGGTTCATTGTGGGTTAGGTTAAGGGTTAGGATTAGGGAATAATCATATATATCAATGTATATTAAAAAATGAAAATATCTATGAAATTATATAGGAAATTTTATATAAATAAATTTTTTCACAATCAGTTTCTCAGTACCTGGAAGCTGACATTTGAAATTAAAATTGGGCCATGGATTCATAAATGAAAATATATTTTTAAATATGATATTATATGTGAGTTTATAACTATACCTGTCAAAATATCTATGATTTTCATATAAATGCCTATGTTTATACATTCAAGTGCTTTTGTGCTGTGTGGAAGTGTTAGGAGTAGGAGTCTATGCAGACATCTAGGCCTAGGGTTAGGGTAATGGAATGAACATATATATCAATATAAAAAAATTAAAATGTACATAAAAATTTATATAAATATATGTTTTCGCATCAGGTTTCTGAGTAGCTGGGTATTGACATTTGGGATTAAAACTGGCCTGGATCATACAAAAAATATATTTATAGATATGTTTATATGTGAGTATAAGAATGTACCTGTCAAAATATTTATGATTTTCATATAAACACCTATGCTTATACATGCAAGGGCTTTTGCAATTAGTTGCAGTATTAGGGGAAGGAATTCACAGAAGAGTAAGGCTAGGGTTAGGGTTAGGGAATGAAGATATATTTCAACTTAAATGAATAAAAATGAAAATATATGTGGAATTCTGTAGGAAAATGTGTAAAAATATATATAATTTCACAAATGCATAGTTGTCTGTATAGCTGTATGAGGACGTTTTGGTTTAAATCTGGGCCATGAACTCATACATGAAAATATATTTATATATGATATTATAGGTGAGTATATAAACACACCTGTCAAGACATCTATGATTTTCATATAACGCCATTTTTAAAAGTATACTTTTTTATTTGTTTTAATTAGATATACATGACAGTAGAATGCATTTTGACACATCATACATAAATGGAGTATAACTTCTCATTCATCTGGTTGTACATAATGTAGAATTACACAGGTCATGTAATCATATATGCACATAATAATCTCTGATTCATTCTACTATCATTCCCATTCCCAAACCCCCTCCCATCCCTTCACTCCCCTCTGTATAGTCCAAAACATCTCTATTCTCCCCCAGCCCCTATTGTGAATTAGCATCTGCATATCAGAGAAAACATTGGCTTTTGGTTCTTCATGATTGGCTTATTTCGTTTAGCATACTATTCTCCAGTTCCATCCATTTACCAGCAAATGCCATAACTTCATTCTTCTTTAAGGCTGAGCAATATTTCATTGTGTATATATACCAGTTTCTTTATCCATTTATCTGTTGAAGGGCACCTAGGTTGGTTCCATAGTTTAGCTATCATGAATTGAGCTGCTATAAATATTGATATGACTGTGTAACTGTAGTATGCTGATTTTAAGTCCTTTGGGTAAAAACCTAGGAGTGGGTCAAATGGTTGTTCCATTCCAAGTTTTCTGAGGAATCTCCATACTGCTTTCCATAGTGGTTGCATCAATTTGCAGTCCCACCAGCAATGTATTAGTGTACCTTTTCCCCCACATCCTTGCCAACATTTATTGTTGCTTGTATTCTTGATGATTGCTATTTTGACTGAAGTGAAATGGAATCTCACACAATACCTTTATTTATTTATTTTTATATGGTGCTAAGGATTGAGCCTAGGGCCTCACACATGCTAGGTGAGCATTCTACCTCTGAGCAACCCCAGCCCTCAGTGTAGTTTTTTTTTTTTTTTTTAGTATATTTTTTCAAGTTGTTATCCAGCGCGATGGTGCATCCTGTCATCCCAGCAGCTTGGGAGACTGAGACAGGAGAATTGAGAGTTCAAAGCCAGCCTCAGCAATTGAAAGGCACTAAGCAATTCAGTGAACTCTGTCTCTAAATAAACTAAAACTAGGGCTGGGAATGTGGTTCAATGGTTGAGTGCCTCTTAGTTCAATCCCTGATACCAAAAATATATGTATATTTTTTAAGTTGTTGATAGACTTTTTATTTATTTATTTATTTATATGTGGTGCTGGGAATCAAACTCAGTACCTCACACATGCCAGACAAGTCCACTACTGCTCAGCCCCAGCCCCAGCCCCCTCAGTGTAGTTTTGATTTGCATTTCTCTAATTGCTAGAAATATTGAACATTTTTTCATATATTTGTTGATCGATTGTATTTCTTCTTCTGTGAAGTGTCTGTTCAGTTCCTTAGCCCATTTATTGATTGGATTATTTGGGGGGTTTTGGTGTTAAGTTTTGAATTCTTTGTATATCGTGGAGATTGATGCTCTATTTGAGGTGTTGTGATAAAGATTTTTTCCCATTCTGTAGGCTCTCTCTTCACATTATTGATTGTTTCCTTTGCTGTGAAGAAGCTTTTTAGTTTGATTCAATCCCATTTATTGGTTCTTGATTTACTTCTTGTGCTTTAGGAGTCTTGTTAAGGAAGTCAGCTCGTAAGCCAACATGGTGAAGATTTGGGTCTACTTTTTTTTCTATTAGGCACAGGGTCTCTGTTCTAGTCCCTAAGTCCTTGATCTACTTTGAGTTGAGTTTTATGCAGGGTGAGAAATAGGGATTTAATTTCATTTTGCTACATATGGATTTCCAGTTTTCCCAGCACCTTTTGTTGAAGAGGCTATCTTTTCTCCAATGTATGTTTTTGTCACATTTGCCTATTGTTTCATAATGTATTTATGTGGGTTTGTCTATGTGTCTTCTATTCTGTACCATTGGTCTATATATTTGTTTTGGTGCCAACACCATGCTGTTTTTCTTACTATGGCTCTGTAGTATAATTTAAGGTCTGGTATTGTGATGCCTCCTGCTTCATTTTTCTTGCTAAGAATTGCTTTGGCTATTCTGGGTATCTTATTTTTCCAAATGAATTTTATGATTGCTTTTTTTTTATTTCTATGAAGAATGTCATTAGGATTTTAATAGGAATTGCATTAAATCTGTATAATGCTTTTGGTAGTATGGCCATTTTGACAATATTAATTCTGCCTCTCCAAGAGCATGGGAGATCCTTCCATCTTCTAAGGTCTTTCTCAATTTCTTTCTTTAGTGTTCTGTAGTATTCATTATAGAGTTCTTTCACTTCTTTTGTTAGATTGATTCCCAAATATTTTATTTTTTCTTTTGAAGCCATTGTGAATGGGGGAACTTTTCTAATTCTCTTTCAGTGGAAGGAGAATGTGTATAGGAACACATTTGATTTATGGGTGTAAATTTTATATCCTGCTATTTTGCTAAATTCATTTATTAGTTTGAGATCGTTTCTGGTGGAATTTTTTGGATCTTCTAAATATAGATCATGTCATAAGCAAATAGTGATAGTTTGAATTCTTCTTTTTCTATTTGTATCCTATCCCTTTAATTTTTTTCTTCTAATTGCTCTTGCTAGAGTTTAAAATGATGCTGAATAAAAGTAGTAAAAGAGGGCATCCTTGTCTTGTTCCAGTTCTGAGAGGGAATGCTTTCCATTTTTGTCCATTTAGAATGATGTTGGCCTTGAGTTTAGCATAGATAGCGTTTACAATGTTGAGGTATGTTCCTACTATTCCTAGTTTTTCTAGTGTTTTGAACATGAAGGGGTGCTATGTTTTGTCAAATGTTTTCTCTGTATCTATTGAGATGATCATATGATTCTTATCTTCAAGTCTATTGATGTAATGAATTAGATTTATTGATTTCCATGTGTTGAACCAACCTTGCATCTCTTGGATAAACCACTTGATCATGGTGCTCTACCTTTTTAATACGTTTTTGTATGTGATTTACCAGAATTTTATTGAGAATTTTTGCATCTATGTTCATCAAGGATATTGGTTTGAATTTTTTTTCCTTGATGTGTCTTTGTCTGATTTTGGTATCAGAGTGATACTAGCTTCATAGAATGAATTTGGAAGGGTTCCCTCCTTTACTATGTAATGGTATAATTTGAGAAGTATTAGTGTTAATTCTTCTTTAAAGGTCTTGTAGAACTTGGCTGAGAATCCATCTGATCCTGGGCTTTTCTTAGTTGGTAGGCTTTTGATAGTGTCTTCTATTTATTGTTGAGATTGATCTGTTCAAATTGTGTATGTCCTCCTGGTTCACTTTGGGTAGGTCATATGTCTCTAGAAATTTGTTGATGTCCTTAAGATTTTCTATTTTATTGGAGTATAAATTTTCAAAATAGTTTCTAATTATCTTTTGTATTTCAAAAGTGTTCATTGCAATATTTCATTTTTCATCATGAATTTTAGTAATTTGAGTTTTCTCTCTTCATTAACATGGCTAAGGGTTTATCAATTTTATTTATTTTTTAAAAAAAAACTTGTTTTGTCAATTTTTTCAATTGTTTCTTTTGTTTCAATTTCATTGATTTCAGCTCTGATTTTAATTGTGTCCTGTCTTCTACTGCTTTTGGTGTTGATTTGTTTTTCATTTTCCTAGAGTTTTGAGATGTAGTGTTAAGTCTTTTATTCATTGACTTTGTATTCTTTTAATGAATGAGTTCCATGCAGTGAACTTTCCTCTTAGCACTGCCTTCATGGTGTTCCAGAGATTTTAATATGTTCCATCAGAGTTCTCATTTACCTCCAAGTATTTTTTTATTTCATCCCTGATTTATTCTGTTATCCATTCATCATTCATAGCATATTATTTAGTCTCCAGGTGTTGGAATAGTTTCTATCATTGATTTCTAATTTCATTCCATTATGATCTGATAGGATGCAGGCTTATCTCTATTTTTTTGTATTTGCTAAGAGTTGCTTTATGGCATAAGATATGGTCTGTTTTAGAAAAAAGATCCATGTGCTGCAGAGAAGAAAGTATATTTGCTTATTGATGGGTGAAATATTCTATATATGTCTGTTAAGTCTAAGTTATTGATCGTATTATTTAGTTCTTCAGTTTCTTGTTTAGTTTTTGTTTGCAAGATCTATTCAGTAGTGAGAGAGATGTGTTAAAGTCACCCAGTATTATTGTGTTGTGGTCTATTTTATATATATATATGTGGTGCTGAGGATCAAACCCGGCATCTCACACATGCTAGGTGAGCACTCTACCACTAAGCCACAACCCCAATCCTCTATTTGATTCTTGAAGTTGAGAAGGATTTGTTTGATGTACATTGGTGCTCCATTGTTTGGGGCATAAATATTTATGATTGTTATGTCTTGTTGATTTGTAATTCCCTTAAGCAGTATAAAATGCTCCCCTTTGTCCCTTCTGATTAACTTTGGCTTGAAGTCCACTTTATCTGATAAGAGGATAGAAACCCCTGCTTGTTTACACAATCCATGTGAGTGGTATGTTTTCCCCATCCTTTCACCTTCAGTCTGTGGATTCCTGCTTATGAGGTGAGTCTACTGGAGATAGCATATTTTGGGGTCTTGTTTTTTAATCCAATCTGTTGGTCCATGTCTTAATTGATGAGTTTAAGCCATTAATGTTCAAGGTTGTTTTTGAGATATGATTTGTGTTCTTGGTCATTTTGGTTATTTGTAGTTTTTAATTTGAATTAGTTTCTCCTTTGATTGACCTTCTTTAGTGTAGTTTTTCCCTTCCTTGGTTTCCCCCCTTTTTTTTTTCATTTCATCTTCATGGAATATTTTGTTGAGAACATTCTGAAGTACAGGCTTTCTGGTTGCAAATTCTTTTAATTTTTGTTTATCATGGAAGATTTTTTCTTCAAATCTGAAGCTTAATTTTGCTGGCTTTAGGACTTGGTTGGCATCCATTTTCTTTCAGAGCTTGGTATATGTTATTCCAGGACCACCTAGCTTTGAGGGTCTGGGTTGAGAAATCAACAGAGATCTGTATTGGTTTCCCCTTATATGTAATCTGATATCTTTCTCTTGCAGCCTTTAAAATTCTATCCTTATTCTGTATGCTAGGCATTTTTATTATAATGTGCCTTGATGTGGAGATAGCATATTTTGGGGTCTTTTTAAACAATATTTTATTTACATTTTAGTTTTCGGCGGACACAACATCTTTGTATGTGGTGCTGAGGATCGAACCTGGGCAGCACCCATGCCAGGGGAGCGCGCTACCTCTTGAGCCACATCCCCAGCCCCGTGGGGTCTTGTTTTTTAATCCAATCTGTTGGTCCATGTCTTTTAATTGATGAGTTTAGGCCATTAATGTTCAAAGTTGTTTTTGAGATATGATTTGTGTTCTTGGTCATTTTGGTTATTTGTAGTTTTTAATTTGAATTAGTTTCTCCTTTGATTGAGGAGGTACGAGAAAATGTGAGGTACGAGAAACCTTAGGGACACTATAAATCCATGGGGTAGAAACTCTTCTGCACATTTGGGATCCTGTATGTATCCTGTATTTGATTTTCCATTTTATTCTTTAGATTTGGGAAATCTTCTGATATTACCTTATTGAAAAGTTTGTGCATTCCTTTTGTTTGTATCTTCATGCTTTCATCTATCCCAATAAATATTAAATTTGGTCTTTTCATGTTATCCCTAATTCTTGGAAGATCTGTTCATAGTTTCTTAACATCTTTTCTCCATGGTCAACTCTATTTTCAAGATTATATATTTTGTCTTCATTGCCTGAGGTTCCAAAAGTGGTCTAGTTTGTTGGTGATGCTTTCTATTGAATTTTTAATTTGGTTTATCATTTCCTTCATTTTAAGGATTTCTGTTGTTGTTGATTTTTTTTTCAGATTCTCTGTGTCTTTATTGAAGTGATCTTTTGCTACCTGTATTTGCTCTCTTACATCATCCTTTACTTAACAGATCAGTTTAACTATGTACATTGTAAATTCCTCCTCTGACATTTCTTCTGACATTGTGGTGTCAATGGATTGTTACTGGAGTATCTTGGTTTGCTTGGGGCAGTTTGTTCCCTTGCTTTTTCATGTTGTTGTCTGTGTGTCTACTCATCTAATAATATGGATCTGAGGCAGTAGAGTTTCTACCCCATGAATTTATAGTGTCCCTAAGGTTTCTCGTACCTCACTTATGGGGAAGCTGCCTGTCTGCTTTCTTGGTTTCATACCACAGAGTAGCCAGAAACATAACCTCCTCTATTCCACCATCTTGGATGTCTCCAATTCAAAATTTATGAGTAGCTGAGTGATGACATTTGGGATTAAAACTGGGCCATGGATTCACACATGAAAAAAATATATAGTGAGTAAATAAATGTACCCGTCATGATATTTATGATTTTCATATAAATTCCATGATTATTTATGCAAAGGCTTTTCACTTTGTGGTAGAATTAAGTGTAGGAGTACTTTCAGCAGTTGAACTAGGGTTAGGGTTGAGAAATAAGTATATACATCAATATAAATGACTAAAAAATAAAAATATACTTGAAATTATGAATGAAAACCTATTTAAATATACATGTTTTCTAACTCACCAGGTTTCTGAGTAGCTATGAGCTGACAGTTGGGATTAGACTGTGTTATGGATTATGTGTGAGTATATAAATGTACCTGTCACAATATTTATGATTTTCATATAAAAGCCCATATTTACACATGCAAGGGCTTTTTTACCTAGTGGTAGTGTTAGGGGTAGGATTACATTTTTGGCTAGGTCTAGGGCTATATTTAGGGAATGAAATAAATATCAATAAAAATGAAAATATGTAAAAAAACTGTATAAATATATGTTTTCACAAATGCATAGATGTTAGTATAGCTGTATGCTGACATTTTGGTTTAATCTGGTCATATATCTATACATGAAAATATATTCACATATATGATGTTACATGTGAGTATATAAATGTACCTATCAAAATATCCAAGATTTTCACATAAATGCACATGATTTTATGTGGAAAGGTTTTTCATTTATAAATTCTCATGAATATATATTCAAGAGCTTTTTCTCTGTGTGGTAGTGTAAGAGGTAGGAGTACATTGAGGGGTAGGGCTAGGGTTGGGGTTAGGAAATGAACATATGTATCAATATAAATGAATAAAAAAATGAAAATATATGTGAAATTTTTTAGGAAAACCTATATAAATATACATGTTTTAACAATCAGATAGGTTTCTTAGTATGTGTGAAGACATTTCAGTTTAGAACTCAGCTATGGGTTCATACATGAAAATATATGTGTATATATGATATTTTATGTGAGTATATATGTGTGGGCCAAAATATCTATGACATATAAATTCCATGATTATACATGCAAGTGCTTTTTCTCTTTGTGGTAGTGTAAGGGGTAGGAGTACATTGAGGGGTAGTGCTATGGTTAGGGTTAAAGAATGAACATGTATATCTATATAAGTGAATAAAAGTGAATTTATACATTAATTATGTAAGAAGACCCACATAAATATGTATTTTTTCACAATCAAACATATTTCTAAGTAGCTGTGTGCTGACATTTAACTTTAAAACTAGGTCATGGATTCATACATGAAAGTATATATATATATATATAAAACATTATGTGTGAGTATATAAATGTACCTGTCAAAACATCTATGATTTTCATGTAAATGCCCATGATTGGATGTGCAAGGGCTTTTGCACTTTGTGGCAGTGTTAGGGTAGGAGTATATTGAGGGGTAAAGCTAGAGGTATGGCTAAAGAATGAACATATGTATCAGTATAAGTGAATGAAAATATAAGTGAAATTATTTAGGAAAATTTATATAAATATATATGTTCTCACAATCAAATAGGTTTCTGAGCACCTGGGTTCAGAATTTAGGATTAAAACTGGGCTATGGATTAATACATGAACATATATTTATATATGATATTATATGTGAGTATATAAATGTACCTATCAAAATATCTAAGATTTTCATATAAATGCCCATGATTATATGTGCAAGGACTTTGTTATAGTGTTAGGTAGGAGTACTTTTAGGGATAGTGTTAGGGTAAGGGTTAGGGAATAAATAATATATCAATATTAATGAATAAAAAAAGAAAATAAAAAAGGGCTTTTGGGCTTTGTGGTCATGTTAGTGTAGGAGAACATTGAGGGGTAGGGTTAGGGTTAGGGTTAGGAAATGAATATATAGAGAAATATAAGTGATTAAAAAATTAATATATATGTGAAATTATGTTAAAATATATAAATTGTATGTTTCACAAATTCATAGATGTCTGTCTAGCTTTGTGCTGACATTTTGGTTTAAAACTGGGCAATGGATTCATACAAGAAAAAAATATATGTATATGATATTATAAGAGATATACTCTCTTATATACTGCACTTGTCAAAATATCTGTGATATTTATATAAATGCACATGATTATATGTGCAAGGGCTTTTGTGCTTTTTGGTAGAGGAAGGGTAGCCCTAACATTAAGGGGTAGGGCTAGGGTTATGGTTAGGACATGAACATAAATATCAATATAAATGAAAATATATGTAAAATTATGTAAGAAGACCTGTACAAATATATATATTTTCACATTCACATTTCTGAGTAGCTGTGTGCTGACAGTTGGGATTAAAACTGGGTTATAAAATCATTCGTGAATATATATATATGTGTGTGTGAGTATATAAATGTACTTGTCAAAATATCTATGATTTTCATATAAATGCTTATGCTTATACATGCCTATGCTTTTGCATTTTGTGGTAATATTTGGGGTAAGAATACATTAAGGGTAATGCTTGGGTTAGGATTAGGGAATAACCAACTATATTGATATAAATTAATAAAAAAATGAAAATATGGGTGAAATTAGGTAGGAAAAAACTATATAAATATATGTGTTTTCACAAACTCATAGGTGTCAGTCTAGCTTTGTGCTGACATTTGGGATTGAAACTGTACTATGGATTCATATATGAAAATATATTTATATATGTGATATTTTATGAGAGTGTATAAATGTACCTATCAAAAATCTTTGATTTACATGTAAATGCCCATAATTATACGTGCAATAATTTTTGTGCTTTGTGGTAGTGATTGGGTGGGAGTACATTGAGGGGTGGGGCTAGGTTTAGAGTTAGGGAATGAACAAATATATCCACATAAATGAATAAACAATAAAAATATACATGAAATTATGTAAGAAAGACTACATAAGTATATATGTTTTCACAATCATACATGTTTCTGAGTAGCTGTGTGCTGACATTGTGATTAAAACTGGCCCATGGATTCATACATGAAAGTATGTTTATATATGATATTATATAAGAAGATCTATCCAGTATATAAATGTACCTGTCAAAATGCCTATGATTTCCATATAAATGCCCATGATTACACGTGCAAGGGCTTTTGTGATTTGTGGTAATGTTAAGGGTAGAAGTAGGGGTAGTGCTAAGATTAGGGTTAGGGAATAAACATATACATCAATATAAATGAATAAATGAATGAAAATATATGCAAAATTATGTAGGAAACTGATATAAATATATAGGTATTCACAAATTCATAGGTGTCAGTCTGGCTATTTGCCAACATTTTGGTTTAAAACTGGGCTATGGATTCCTACATGAAAATATATGTACCTGTCCAAATATCTATGATTTCGTACAAATGCCCATGATAATAAATGTAAGGGCTTTTGTGCTTTGTGGTAGTGTTAGGGGTGGGAGTGCATTGAGGAATAGGTCGAAGGCAAATTAAAATATCAAGGTCTAAATGATTTTTGTAATCTAGGACCCAAAGTTTGTAGGTAGACCCCCCAAGCCACATTTTCTAAGATTTAGAGTCTGCCCAGACCCTGAAAGTCTGAGAGATGCTGGTGCCTTCCTCCTCCTCCAGGTGCACTCAAAGCTCGCTCTCTCTCTCTCTCTCTCTCATACACACACACACACACCCCACCTGGGAGCTCTGGGCCTGAGGTCTGCCTGTAGAAGCCCTAGCTCTCCCAGCTTGAGGTGCTGTCCAGATGCTGAGAGTTGGGAGGTTCTGCTGCCTCCGGAAATGGTATGGGAGCTGTCCAGCCTAGGGAGTCAGCACCAGTAGTGGAGCTAAGAAGGGCCTCAGAGCCCAGGCAATGCCTGCAAAGCCCAGGATCCCAGAGCCTCTGAGCTAAGCTAGCATAGCCAGAAGAGCCCTTGGAGGACATGCCCAACTATACAAAGGAGGAAAACGTGACCCAGAGAGGACAAGTGTTGGCTGAGGAACACATAATCCCACCCAGCAGCAACTCTGAGTCCAGCACGTCCCCCATGTTACTACACTCTGTGTTCCCCCTCCTCCATCATGGAGTATTGTGTGTTCACTGGCCAGTGTCTGCTGGACACATGCCTATCATTGACCATAATGCTTGCTTATACAGCCCATTAATGGTGCTTTTATCATCTCATTTAATTAGCTATGGTGGCACTATTATCACCACCCTCATTTCCCCGTTAGAGACTGAAGCACAGAGAGGTAGGTGACATACCTAGGGGACTGGAGCCAGTAGTGAGAGCATTGGGTCAGGGAGGGCTGTCCAGTGAGGGGACACCTGAGCTGGACTGAGAAGAGGCATTCACTAGGAGGGTGAGGGAAGGGGAAGGACAGTGTAGGGAAAGGGGCTAATAAGAACAAAGCCTAGATTTATGAGGCTGGGGAGAGGGACAGACTGAGACAGACTGGCAATCAGCATGGCAGGAGCATAGGGCCCATAGATAAAGACAGAGGGTGAGGTCAAAATAGTGATAGTGGTGGTCTGGACTTCAGCCCAAAATATTTGGAGGAGTAGAGCCTGCCTTAGGGTCCTCCCCAAGGTGTTCCCAAGGGGATGTGGCTCATTTCTCCAAGTATGCTGTAAGTTCCCCAAGTAAGAATGTTATCCATCTCTGTGGGGTCTCCCTCCTCTGCACCCTGAGGCTGGAGCCCCATGTCTTTTATGATAAAGGCCCAAGGGGTGGCTACCAAAACCAAAACCCTCAGGCTCTGGCCTTTGGGGTACACCTTCTGCCTCCTTTTGTGTTTAGCTCGAGGGTGGGAGGAAGGTTGATTGAGGGAAGGGCCAGTAGGACAAAGATCACATCACCCTGCTGAACTTGCCTCCTGATGAGATACAATAAGATAATGAAGGGAATTCTCCTGCATTGAACATTACTGGGCACTTTACTCTAGACACTTTTAAATATGTTATTTTATTTAACCCTCTGAACAACCCTTCACTTTGCAGTTGAAGAAACTGAGACTCAAAATTTACCTGAGTTGTTTGCCCTGCAGACATTCTTCCCACAGCCTGCTCCCAGTAACACAGACCAAGAAGTCAGGGGACTCTTCTAAAGTGAAGCTGTTGGTCTTGCTTACCTGCTGCAACCTTTCTTAAAACTGCACTGTAGTTTAAGGTCTGAGGCTCTCCCATCCTCCCTGGCTCCATCCCCCTTTTTGCACACAGGCATTTGCTTAATAATCCACTGCCATCTAATCCTGTCTTGGTGTCCACATCTTGGTAGACCTGGGCTAATAGCTGTACAGCTGGTGGTGGCCAGGTGGGCAGAGATCAACCCCTAATCACCTCTATGCCTCATGTGCCACCTGCTATGGTGCAGTTGGAAGCATCTGTGTTGAAACATGGAGCTGGCTGCCTGGTTTTCTTTTTCTTTTTTTTTTTTTTTTGGAGAGAGAGAGAGAGAGAGAGAGAGAATTTTAATATTTATTTTTTAGTTTTTGGCGGACACAACATCTTTGTTTGTATGTGGTGCTGAGGATCATCCCCAGCCCCTGGTTTTCTTTAATATTCGTATGACAGGGTTCCCTCCTTCTGCAGCTCACTAGCTTTCTTCCAGAAGGAGTGACAGTCTGGAATTGCAGAGAACGCAGTGTTGTTGATTTGGTTGGTAATAATATATTCTGATTTCCAGAAACTAGGCATGAAGAACTCTGAACTGATAAAATGACTCCATTAAAAATTATCATTTTCAGGGGCTGGGGCTGGGGCTCAAAGGTAGGGAGCTCGCCTGCCATGTGTGAGGCACTGGGTTCGATCCTCAGCACCACATAAAAATAAAATGAAGATATTGTATCCACCTATAACTAAAAATAAATATTTTTTAAAATAATTACCATTTTCAGAAAAAAAGAAGAAAGGGAAAAAAAGGGAGAGGGAATTTCATCAAAATAGAGGAAAGATAGGTAGAGTAGACCAAGGGGATTGAGGAGGAGGATGAAGGGATGGGAAAGGGGAAAAACAGTGGAATGGCTGTTTCTTGCCTTTCCTTGGACTCCAGTGGGGAAGACAGTTTGTGAAGGTTTATTTTCCCCCATGGAATGAGTATTCAAGCCTGCTTTACATCTGCCTCTTGGTTATAGTTTTTATTTTGTCTTAGGCCTGAACACTTCCCCCTACAATGATGATGTTCAAAGACTCCTGAGATCTACACAACCCATATGACCTGGAGGCAAATGAAATGGGAAGTAATCTTACAGATGGTATATACACCCCCAGATGAGGGAGAGAGCAAATTTCTTGGAAAGCTGTGTAAATAGATTCTTTCCACAAACTGAATAAAGCATAAAAGGAATTCATAATCTGTGGCTTATTCTCCCTTTTGTTCCCCATATCCAGAGTATACAGAGTGGTACTGGATAAATATTTTTAGTGTAAAAAATGATTATTATTTAGTTCTTTTTTAATTATAGATAGCACCAGGATACCCCTGACATAATCACAAAAGCATAGAACACAATCTGCTCCAATTCAGTCCCTGGCACTTTCCTCCATACCTGCTCCCCTCCTTCACTCCACTGATCTCTTCTTAACCTGTTTACAGTTTGTACTTCACTGTTTTTTAAAAATTAGAGTCGCGTGGATAAACCTGATATGGGGACCCAACTTGACACATCCCTGCATACACATACAAAAGTTCAGTCAGATCCATTCCACTGTTTTTCCCCTTTCCCATCCCTTCATCCTTCTCCTCAATCCCCTTGGTCTACTCTACCTATCTTTCTTCTATTTTGATGAAATTCCCTCTACTTTTTTCCCCCTTTTTTTCTTTTTTTTCCTGAAAATGACAATTTTTTAATGGAGTCATTTTATCAGTTCAGAGTTCTTCATGAGTAGTTTCTGGAAAGCAGAATATATTATTAGCAACCAAGTCAACAAAAGAATGATATGTCAGAAAATTTCAGAAATTTATTAAAAAACCATTGAGTTCATACTTGAATCAAATGAGTAGTAGCTGTGGCTGCTGTCTCAAGGCCCCAAGTAGAGGAGAGGAACATGACTGCTTTTTAAAGATTCCTCAGTTAGGAGATGAGATAACACCTGGACTATAAATGTGCTGCACTTGGACATCCTAATGCCAACCTCCATAGTTTTTATGCCCTTATCACAAACACCTTCTCACAAGGCTACCCATTCTGACCTTAGCCAGATGATGTCAGCCCTCCATCACACGGGCAAATTATGGTCTGCAAAGAAATCCAGCTTTGGTTCAAAAGAAACATGGTCATGGAATAGCTGGGTGTTACAAGAATGCTGGCACATCAGGGAGAAGAGAGCACCAGCCCCAAATAAGGAATGATCCTGTAGAATTCCAAAATGCAAACACCCAGGCCCAGGCCAGGCTACCCCATTCCCTATCTTTTCTTTTTTTGGAGGTACTAGTGATCCAACACAGGGCCTCATGCATGCGAGGCAAGCACTCTACCACTCAGCTTTATTCCCAGCCCCCCTATTTTTTTTCTATCTAAATCTTAAATCACAGTGGTATAGGCCTGTAATCTCAGTGAGTCAGGAAGGCTGAGGCAGAAGGATTGCAAGTTCAAAGCCAGTCTGGGCGACTTAGTGACACCCAGTCTCAAAATAAAAGGTAAAATGGGCTGGGGATGTAGTTCAGGGGTAAAGTGCCCCTAAGTTCAATCCCCAGCATGTATGTATGCACATATGTAAATATAAATAAGTAAATAAACAAATAAATAAATAAATCCTATTGACCCCTGCCAGCTCAAGTCTCACCTCCTTCATAAAGCCTTCTATGGCTTCTCTACTCTACAATGATCTATAGCCCCAGCTCTTTCTTCTCAAAGGGGTATTCTGTACAAGTCCTCATGATAACCAATACTTCTTTTCATAGCCAATGGTCTATTTTTTTGTAACCTTTGCCTCTGCAACCTGATTGCAACTTCCTAGAAAGCAGCAGCAATTACCTTTGTATTCTCCTCAATTCCAGGAAGACAGTAAATAAACACTTGTTGGTTTGGATATACAATAAACACTCAACAAGTAACTGTTGGCTTGGCTTCCAGAAGCTAAGCAATAATGCCTGCTTGCTTTATGTATGATGGGAGCTCAGTAAATGTGCTTGGTTTGATCTAATAGGGTTTGCTGGCTTTCCTTTTTGTTGAGGACTAGCTAAGGTCCAGGCATCCATGAGAAACTGGGCTGGGTCCTAAAAGACAGGTAGGACAGGAAGGCCCCCCATGCAGTCCAAAGTGCAGAGCAAGTGGTGGAAATTTTTAAGTAGAATTGTCGAGTGAGACTCAGAGTCAAGATCTGGAGAACCCAAGAGACTCTTCCAAAAACTTCCAACAGTACCCCTTCTGGGAACCCCACCATCTTTGCCAACCCTTGCCCCATTGCTCCCTCATGCACTATCCTATTTTATTCACTTCTTAACACTCACACTCAATGATAATTTCTGGCTCTCTTGCGTTTCCTCCCACACCTAGCAGCCACCTCGCCTCCTGACTGGAATGCAAACCCTAATTTGGGTATACATAATTAAAATCAAAATAACCTAAATTGTTTATTATTTTATTTTGGAACACAAACCCTATGAAAGAAGGCTTCCTTGTTCAGGGAAACTTGCCTTGTTCACAAATACAACCCCATGACTAGAAGAGCACCATTAGGTGCTCAATAAATAAATTTTGAACGACTGGCCAGGTGAAATGAAAGAAGTAAAAAGACAGGAGATCAACGGAAGCGACTGGAGCTGGTCACTGGGTGGGAACTAGTGAGGGTCTGGCCGTTGGCAATAATTGGGGCAAACTTATGTTGGTTTTTTTAACCTTCATTTGTGAAACTATAGGTGCCATAAATGGTGGTATCTCATTATGTTAAAGGGTGAGAGAAGGCAGAGGAAGAGGGGTGAGCCTACAAGATTATACAGTGGCTCCATTATCTTGTTTTTGGAGAACCCTACAGGATACTCTGGTAGATACTCTGAACATACATTGCAAAACACATGTTTGTTGTATTATACAAGTAATATGTAACAATTTGTGTTCTTAATGTACATATATTCACTACCATAATACTCCCACTGTGGGTAACATAACACTTTCCTGACTCCTCGAGGTTGAGCTTGGCCATGTGACTTGCTTTAGCCAAAGAAATGTTACTGAAATGAGCTAAGCAAAGGCTTTATATGTGCTTGTATAGTTGGGCTTGTCTTTTGGACTAAGGTGATCAGGAAGGAGAAATAAACCCTAGATAGCTATTGCCCCCTCCAGCCAGGGCCTCAGCATGAAGACATGTGGAACTGGTCCTAGTGAAGAGCCAGGCTCAATAGACCTGCAGCTTGAGACAGAGCAGGCCCTACAGCCCTGTCATGCCCAACCTAGATCAGTCAAACTGCAACTGATCTGTAGAGCTGTGAGTCTGAGAATAAATCTTTGTATTGTAATCTACTGAGCTTTTGAGCTGGTCTGTTATACAGCATTATGTGATAAATATATATACTTACCATAGAAAAAATTAGAAATATAGATAAGCAAAAAGGAGAAAATAGGACATCCATGATCCCATCACTCAGTGCTGTTAGCATTGTGGTATAAGGCTTTCAACTATTTTTCTATGTTTCACAGTAATGAGGGTCTACTTTGCATATCTTCTGTAAACTGATTTTCATACCAATATATAATAAGCATCTTTCTAAAGCCACTGAGTTGAAACATTGCTTCATCTGCTCCCAACAACACCATGAGGCAGGCTCAGAGGGGCAGCCTGATTTGCCCAAGGTCACACCTCTGGGAATAGGCAGAGCCCTATGCGACTCAGAGTTTAGTACTGTTTCCACCCGGCACAATCTCTCTTGGGTCTTCATTAGCATTTTCTTAAAATATTTATTTTTTAGATGTAGTTGGACCAAACACCTTCATTTTATTTATTTATTTTTATGTGGTGCTGAGGATCAAACCCAGGGCTGCACACGTGCGAGGGAGCACTCTACTGCTGAGCCACAACCCCAGCCCCCTCATTAGCATTTTTGTCACCTGGCAAAGCCTGCTCCTTCCCTCGACAAGAATAAAAGGAAACTTTCAGCTTATCTGGAAGGAGAATGGCCAGTGTTTGGTTTCCCTGATTCAGTTGATCCCAAGTGCTGCAATAAAGCCCTAGTTCCAGAGTCATACCTCAACCTCCCTCTGCAGGACTGCACGTTTACTGGGGAAATTTTCTGCCTTGGGGTGGAGGGAGGCCAGATAAGTAGCTGGTCTTTTTTTTTTTTGCAGTGCTGGGGATTGAACCCAGAGCCCTTGAGCATGCTAGGAAAACACTCCATCACTGAGCTGCACTGTAGTACAGGAAGTATTTTCTGATGCCCAGATATTTCTAGTATTATATGAGGCATTTTTGTCAGAAGGAGTAGAACAGAGGATATCCTCAGTTTCTGCAGAAAACTAACCTGGGAGTTTCTGGCACTAACCTGGGAAACCCATGGAGTCAGGCTATTCTTCCAATCTAGTCAGCTTCAGCAAAAGAAAGTTAGACAATGGGACATAGCATGAATAGATCCATGCCATGGTTATTCACCTAAGCAAAGAGCCAGACTCAGATGGATGACCTGCCTCCAAGTAGTTGTGAGGCTTCAGTTTCCTCATCTGTCAAGTGGGCAGGGGACTGTGTGCCCATTGAATCCTCTCTTCCACCACAGCAACAAAGACTATTGAGAGGATGGTGAAATGTGAGTGGGAAAGGGCTGTAAAATTGTGGGACAGTGCAGCCTCAGAATCCTGGCAGAGGGCAGCAATGGGGAGAAGAGAGTGGCTTTGGAAAGCTTCTGGTGGGAAAGACCAAACCTACAGAATCCCTGAAAGTTTAAAGAAACCAGCTCCAGGCACAGCTTCCCTTTATTTGAATTTTCCTTCTGAAGAAGATTCTGCAGTTTCAGCTGGAGAGAGAGAAGGAGGAGGAAGTGGGAGGGGTGCGGAGAAGATGGGGAGGAGGGAAGAGGAGAAAGAGTAAGAAAGAACAAATAGTCCAGAGTGGGAAATGCCAGCCTTGTTGCCCTGGTGGCAATGTCTGTAAACCCCTGGGTGGGTGCAGGGCATGGATAGACTTGTTCAATTGAAGGGCTCCCTTCCTGCCTGTACCTGCAGTGAGTCCAGCCCCTTTAACAGGAAGAGGAAGAGATGGAGATGAAGGGACAGAGGTCATGGGGAGGGGGAGCACCCGATTTGAAGCCAGAGACTTGGACTGAGATTCCAGTTGTTGATCTTGGGCAACTTAGGGAGCTTCTCTAGGCTTCAGTTTCCTTACCTGTAAAAGAGAGAAAATACTTAAAAAAAAAAAAAAAAGATGTTGCAGAGTATTTGGCACACAGTAGGGAACAAATATTGCTATGTTTGCCCAGGTAGAGTCAGAACTAGAGCCCAGGTCTCCATACTCTACACCTCAGCCCTGCTTTCTGATCTCATTGGCACCAGGGAGCAGCTGGTCCCCTACCCTAAATAACCCTTGGCAGTGAGGACACCTGCAGGTTAAGTCCACGGGGAGCTGTTAGGCACACATTCCCTCCCATGGGATTCAGTTGCCAAGGCTGCCTCTCACTAAGACCTGACGAAGTGGGTTCACTCATCCCCCGGGCTAGGAGCTGCTCTCCACAGGCAGGAGTGGGTTCTTTAAGGCCAGCACTCCTGCCGGGCCTCAGGGGATATGAGGGGAATATGCTAATAGAAGCCTAGCACTGGTCCCCTGAACCCCCACCCCAGGGACCTAGGTCTTCACAGCTGTGTCCCCTGGAGTCAGCAGGGAAGAGGGGTCCTCATTAGAGAGCTGCCCTTGCAGGGGCTTGAGCCCCCACAGCAGATCTGGGGAACCCAAGCCTTAGCAAAACTTGAGAGGACAGTGGGAAACACAAGTTGTAGCCTGTGAGGGTCTACTGCCCAGCTGGGAGGCCTCACTCTACATTTTCCCTCTTGCATCTCTAAATACCATCCATCCACTGAAGGACATTTGTCTCTGTACTTCATTTGCCCAACCCCTTGAGGATAGCCATCATGATTTCTCCAGCCCAACTCCTGACACCTGGTGCAGAGCCAAATTGCAAGGTATTTATTAAATGGGTGTTAAGAGGAGAGAAACTAAGTTGGATTCTTTGGGAGTTCTCAATACTTTAGAGTTCCTGGGACTGCTGGACGCCGAGGCTGCACACCTGTAAACCCCAGCAGCTCCAAAGGCTAAGGCAGGAGGATGGTGAGTTCAAAGACATTCTCAGCAACTTAGCAGGCACTTAGCAACTCAGCAAGACCCTGTCTCTAAATAAAATATAAAAAAGGCCTGGGGATGTGACTCAATGATTAAGCACCCATGTGTTCAATCCTCAGTATCAAAAAAAAAAAAAAAATTCATGGGATCTAAATGATTAAGGGGAGGTTGGAGGACATTTGAGCTGTTTAATCTGTATTGTGATCCTCTGTCAATATAGATTTCAGTACTTTTAAAAAATTTTATTTATTTATTTATTTATTTATTTATTTATTTATTTATTTTTATGTGGTGCTGAGGAATGAACCCAGTGCCTAGCTAGACAAGTGCTCTACTGCTGAGCCACTACCACAGCACTAGATTTCAGTACTTAAAAAAAAAAAACACTGATATAACTTTTAAACCAGGGAAATGTATTGATTCATAACTATTTTCTCATTAAAAAATATAATGCATGTTCACTGGAAAACACATCAAGTTATAAAATGCAATAAGATTTGCATGTATATATGTGTACATACACATACATTTGTATACAGATTGAACATCTCTTATCTAAAAATCTGAAATCCAAAATGCTCCAAAATCTGAAACTTTTTAAATAATTTTTTTAGTTGTAGATGAACACAATACGTTTATTTTATTTATTTGTATGTGGTGCTGGGGATCAAACCCAGTTCCTCACACGTCCTAGGCAAGTATTCTACCACTGAGCTACAACCCCCGACCCTAAAATCTGAAACTTTTTGAGCTCTGACATGATCCACAAGTGGATCCATACCTGACCTCATATGACAAAAATGCAGGTGAACTCTGTAATTCCAGAGTGACTGAAACCTAGTGACTGAGGCAGGAGGATTCAATGTACATTTAGACATGTTCTTCCATCTAAAGTAAATTCTCACTTGGTCACCCTAATGCTCTTATGACATGTGTCCTGAGACAAATAAAGGAGGAAGGATTCTGCAATTGGAATCCAGGCTTCTTTGGAATGGAAACCTCAGATGAATTTGTGTCTGGGATCAGAGGACAGGTGATACCCAGGCTCATGCAGGAAAGGGAGTGACAAGTGGGGAAGGTAACTTCCCAAAAGTGGGGGGAAGGGAGTTCCTAGTTATTTAACACTTACTATGCCCCAGGCCAGAGGTGTTTAGCTGTGTGTCCACCTCCCTCTTCTTATCCAGGGGAGACAACTGGTAAATCCCAACACTTTTTTTTTTTTTAAAGACTGAGCTGTGTTTTATTTGTATCTGCCTTCTTTGTGTACATACACTCCCAACCTAGAGAGAAGAGGGGTTCTAAAGGAGAGAAGGCATCAGGATAAGGACAGGAAATTCAACAGAAGCTCCCGTTAAGCTGAGCAAGGAGCATCTCTGTGGGCTGGAAACTCTTCTGCCCTCCTTTCCCTCCAGGCCACCTGTGAATCTGCACGGGCCCTCACGCTTCACATTAGATCAGTCCTCCTTTCCCACAGACTAGCTGAGGGCAAGAGACTCAACTTTTTTCTTCAGTGTTTCAGCTGCTTTTCCTGCTCTTCCTATACCTAAAATTCTGTCCCTGGGGATAGAGAACTACAACACCCATAATCTCTCTCCAGGCCTCCTTATCATCCAGGCTGCATGACACAGATCCTGTCAACTGGTGATACTAGCCACTCCCACTGGTTGCCTTTGAGGGCAGGGCAGTAGGTATGAGTAGTCTGCATTGGACAGGGTTGGCAGGGCCTTTGTGAAAGGATTTGGGTAGCCACAGGGCTCATGTGATGTGCCCCAAAGTAGAAGCCAAAAGGCCCAAGAAGTCAAGGACATGAGCTATTTACTAGAAGGACACATGGGCTCCAGACTCCAATGTGTCTGCTTGTGGCAAGTTCAGCAGTTTCCAGGCAATCCACCAGCATCAACATTGTCTTCAGATCTGTGGCCTTTTTCATAAACCTGGATCTACAGAGGTCTCCTGGGCTAACTGCTGCATGTCTGTGTCCAGGACACCTGGGTCATAGCTCAGCATCCTCACACTAGGTTCCTCGGCAGCCAGGACCTGGAGCATCATTGCACGGAGCAGCCTTCCCTGCACAGTACAACGCCCTGCCCTTGAAAGGCTTTAGGGCACAGGTGGAATAGATGTTAGTCACAGTCCTATTCAAGCCAGGACAGTCCTGGAAGGCCTTCAGGAGGCTGGAGGTCAGGCAGAGTGTGGAAGTTCATAGCCCAGTAGCTGTTTGCTACAGCTGGGTCATTCAGGTTCAGAAGCCTTTGGAAAATCCCCAAGAGTGGCCACATCATTTATAAACAGCAATCACTGAAGCCCTTCGGGTCTGGGGAGGTCATGTGGGGATGAGAGCAGCTGTTGCAAGCCAGCATCCAAGCCCAGGTGGGTATCTGCTCCACCTGCAGGCCGGGATGCTCCTCGACCAGAGCGGCCTCCAGCTGCAGTAGCACCTCTGGGTTCCTGGTGGTTAGGAGCAACACGGAGATGGGTGAAAACAGCAGGCCTAGCATGTGGTGGCTAGCCCAGAAGGCCCTGGTGAGAATGCATACTGTGCAGCTGAAGCACCCTTCCTTGAGACTCCCGCGTTCCATGCCACTGATCTACACTGGCTAGAGCTCAGATCTCATCCCAATACTCTTTGCTACTAACTTTCTCAACGCACTGCTCTGGGCAGACACTGCCAGTGAAGGAAGCTACAGCCTGAGTTGTTGGACTCTCTCAGTTTATTGCCTCTTTCAGTTCTCACCATGGCCCAACAGTAGTGTTTCCATTTTACCAAGAGGAAGCCAAGATTCCCAAGATTAATTCCTCCCAAGCACTCAGCAGTAGAAGCAGGATTAAAATCCACTCTCTCCTCAAACCTGGAGACCATGAGAGAGAAATGATTCCATTGCAGTGGCCCCTGTGGAGCTCCACAGTGCTTTTGGAAATGTACCTTGCTTCTGTTCTCATACCACATTAACACTAGGGCCTGGCTCCTTTAAGTCACACACATCAGAATAAGTGTCTCCCCATTCCCCACTCCCATCCACCCTGCTGCCGCAGTCTGGCTGGGCACAAAATCACGAGCCACTCACAGCCTTGTAGATTCAAACAGCAATTCTTTATTCCCGAACTCACACTGGCACTCTACAAACACGTTCTGGGCAAAATCCACGTTCTGAGCAAAATTCACATTCTGGGCAAAATCCACACACTCCACCGGGCTCTGAATCCCAAATACTCTCTGAATCCCTCGAGAACTCAACGGGAACTCAAGGAGCGGGCGCGCCTGAGGCAGCAGGATACGCCCTATTCCTAGCAGGGTACACCTTAAACCTGGAACCGCCCTAAATCCCGATCCGCCCTAGTCCTTGAGCAAGGTCACCTTACATGCAATGTCACTGCAAATGACCTGGGTCATGCCATGCGTCATACCTACTTGGCAATGGCTCTCAGCATCTCCCCCCTTCTGATTAATTAAACGACAAGCAATGTGGCTTAAGGACCGTGCCTGGTAGGTTGTCCAATTCAACATATGGTTCTTACCCGTCATGGGAAAAACTGACCTCTAGGCGTCAGCCTCCTGTCTTAGGTTGATACCACTGCAATTGGATCATACCCGTCACTGACTACCGGTCCAGCATACAGCCATACTTGTGGATAAGCCTATGCACCAGTGGGGGGGTGAGGTTCTTGCCTCACCTCTGTTGGCCCCCAAATTTTAGACCATCACTAGCAGAAGGGAGGAGGATACAGAAATGCCACGACACCAAGCCAATAGACGGCTCCTTAGGAAAAATTGCATCACTGGTGATACCATCAGCAAAGATATGCCAGCACTACCA
>NW_026000229.1:17314282-17320390 GCF_001458135.2 Marmota marmota marmota | reverse complement strand
TTATGAAAACACACATAATGTTTAAATATATTACCTTATGTAACTTAATAAGTAAAGAGTACTTAATTTTATATTTAGTGGTTGATATTTTAACACTTTAGATTTGTAAATTAATCAGATGTCTGTAAAAACCAAGATCTTAGACAAATGTAGTAAACAGAACTAGCCATCTCTTTCTTGTTGAAGAAAAATCCTTTTACAGGATACCATGATGGTCCCATTGATATACTTAATAACTCGTCTTTAAAAAGCCATGGGCTACATTTTTGTATTGTATCAACATATGCCTTAACTGTTCTTGGTCTTACTGGGGTGCCTCTTTCCTCTAACAATTTCTCTTCCTCGGGGGTGAACAACTTCAAACTTTGAGCCAACCATTTTCCCCAGTTTGCCTGAGAATGTTCTAGGGACAGGCGACTTGAAATAAAAACAAAATAAATCAAAACAAGAACACATTGTTTTTTGAAATGGTCACCCATTCTTTCGCTCTCCCTCGGGGGCGAGCAATTTCACTTACCTCCAAGCTTTAGACGTTCTGCATACAGGTCACCAAATGCCGCAGTCTGGCTGGGCACAAAATCACGAGCCACCACACACCTTGTAGATTCAAACAGCAACTCTTTATTCTCGAACTGTCACCGGCACTTTACACACACGTTCTGGGCAAATCCACGTTCTGGGCCAAATCCACACACTCCACCGGACTCTGAATCCCAAATACTCTCTGAATCCCGCGAGAACTCAACAGGGAACTCAAGGAGCGGGCGTGCCTGAGGCAGCAGGATACGCCCTATTCCCAGCAGGGTACACCTTAAACCTGGATCCGCCCTGGTCCTTGAGCAAGGTCACCTTACATGCAATGTCACTGCAAATGACCTGGGTCATGCCATGCGTCATACCTACTTGGCAATGGCTCTCAGCACCCTCCCCTGCCTTAGAAGAATCCCAAGACCTTTGCAGAGGCCACTGACAAGTTGGGGATGGAAGGACAGGCTCCTAGACACTATTGCTCTCACATCTTTTCCTTGTCCTCCAGACTGGCCAGGAGCCAACCGGGAAAGGGCACAGGGAAGTAGGCTCTTGGGAACTTTCCAGTGAGACTTAAAGGGAAGTGTCTCAGCTTTTGGGGAAATTTCCAAAAGCATTAGTCTAATTAAGCTACTTTCTATGGCCCTGGCCATCCTAGGTTGCAAGTGAAACAGAGTATGTAGTGGCACCCCCTCCTCCACAGAACATCTTAACTAAGCTTCTCCAGAAATCTTCACCATCATTGATTTTAGGACTATACGCAAAAGAGTCTCGACAGAAAAGTTCAATGTAGGTAAACTTCCTATTTTCCTGTTAATCTATTTTACTTGGCTACTGGCCTGGAAGAAATCAGCACGTCAGGTGCTGAACATCCCTTTGCTTGTTTTTCACAAACATGTACCCAGTATAGTAGTTTGTAGAAGTGTGTTTGCAAATGCAAAATGTGATTTAAAAAAAAATATCCTTTAACAAGGCCTCTGGCCTTGAGCTGAGCTTCACAAAGATGTCTACATTTCTAAGAGAAGTTACCAATTGGGCTCCATGGTAACAACTGGCAGGGGGAGGAAAGAAAGGGAAGAAGAAGCTCTCCCCTTCTCAGGTGTTGTCCTTGAAGGGTTAACTTGCCCAAAACAGTGAAAGAAAAAAGCTGCTTTTCTGTGAACTTCTGCAGACTGTGAACTTCTGAGCCCCTCCCCTTACATGCTGTGTATAAAGTTCTGAAACTACCTGAACTCGGGCTTCAGGGGATTAATTGATTACAGCGAAAGCTGTACCCTCTGAATTTGGCTGCAGACAAATAAAACTGTTTCCTGCTATCTTTGGTGCCTTACCTTGTCTGTCCCCTACAACAAGTAAAGTCAGATTTGAACTCATATCTTGGAGCCCCATGGGAAAGAGAATATTTTAAAGCTATGTCAGTCATTTGAACTCTAGTGTGAATGAGTTTCCCTGTTCATTTTCCCAGAAACTAAGGAGAGAGCCCAAAGCCTGAAGGCCTTATGGGGAGCAGGTATCAACCTGGGAGAAAAAGAATGTAGGTTCAAGCCCAGGTTCTTCCATGAGTTAGTGGAATGACTAATAACCTACTCCTCTAAGACTCAGTTTCCTAATCCCCAAGATGGGAAAGTAGTAAGTACAGGGTCATTGTGATTGATGGATAGAGACACCTGAGTGAAGACACCCAGCACGCAGTAGGAACTCAGTCATTGTACTTGCTGGCTTGCATGTGCAGGGATAAGAAGATGTGATACTTTACCTCACCCATCTCAAGATGCATAGCTGGGATTCCTATAACAAAAGACAGAGAAAAGCATGAAGATCTTATTTATTTAAAGTTTTATGCAACATAGAAACTATCATAAATGAAGACACAAAGACCAAGAGATAATGATTTTTTTATCTTTTGGTTTGATCAAGAATGGAAGCTATGTAGAATGATCTAGTGGTAATGGTCTAAGGAGGGGACCCAGCAAGGCCTGTCTGTTCACATTCCTCCAGACCTCTCTGTGCAGCATTCCTTCCTCCTGGAATAGGGCAGGGACATCAGACACTTGGGAGTCTTCAGAGAGTGTTATTTTTATATTTTATGATTTGTTGGGGGTAGGGAGGAATTATACTTTTTGTAACCTCTGGGGAGAAATGAAAGAAAAAAGAACAGGAGAAGTTCAGAAAGAAAGTTTTGCTTCTGAGGCCCTTCCAATCTCCTTCAAAGTGCTCAGTAAACCAGAGCATGGGTAATGCGATGTGTGTGTGTGTGTGTGTGTGTGTGTGTGTGTGTCTGATATTGGGCTGGAACCCAGGGCCTCCACATGCTAGACAAGCACTCCACCACTGAGCAACATACCCTGCCTTTTTAAAAATTTTTTGATTCAGGGTCTCACTCAGTTGCCCAGGCTGGTCTTGAACTTTGGATCCTCCTTCCTCAGCATCTTAAATCACTGGGATTACAGGCATACACTACCACACCTGGCCTGGAATATTGTGTTCTGAGATTCAACACTTGCTCTTCCTTCCTTCTTTCATTCCTTCCTTTGTTCCTTCGTTCCTCCCTCCCTTCCTTCTTTCTTCCCTCCCTCCCTTGATTTCTTAGAGGGCCTCCAGCCTAGCCAACAGAGGAAAGTTGCTCATGTCAGAGCTGCTCCAGGGCAAGCCTGGAGAGCAGTCTCAGTACATTGAGAGACTCTGGCAGAGTTCTGAGTGTCCTGCTTGAGACCAAAGCTAAAGCTTTGGAGTGGGAATTCCACTGAGTTATCTGAGACTGAACTTGACAGTACATTGACATCATCATCAGAATCATCTTTGCCAGTGGGGTTTGGACCTGAGGTCAGTAACCTGAAATAGGGTGAGGAGAGAGTTCTTCACCTTGCTAGTCTCCAGGGGGGGACAGGCAGGACTAGACACTGGCCCTTGCCCTATAGCTCAAGGAGCATCCCTTATCTGGGGGAGTCAGGGAGATCCCAACTGGTAATAAGAAAAAACATGAGAGAGTCAAGGCAAGCTTGTCAGGCACCAAAGTAAAGTGGGCAGGATTGCCCATCCACCTCACTGATTATAGTTATGACTACATAAAACCTCACTATATATGCTGGGGATGGAGGGGGATGAGTCATAAACAAAACTAAAAGGAAACAAAAAATTAAGAAAATAGATTTGTTAAACATGTAACAGACAAGGAAATAGTATTGTTTTTATTCAGAAAATTTCCACACAAATTAAAGATGAATATCCAAATGGATAATAGACAAAGTATGGGTAGGTGATTCACAAAAGAAGTTACAAATAGTAATAAACATCTTAATACACACCCAACCTCACTAGAAATTACAACAATTAAAATTAAAGTAAGAATATATATTAAAACTCTCATATTGGCTAAGATGAAAGATTTTTAAGTGCCCAGAGTAGGCATGGTTGTATAGAAATGACACACAAACAGTCCTAGGTGGGGTATAAATTGGAATAAATCTTTTGAGAGCAATTGATCAGACTACTGCAAAATTCTTTCTTTGATTTTATTCAGAAATTCTATTGAAGAATTAATCCTACAAAGCAACTAAGAAAGAAATCCAATAAGGGGATCCAATGTTGCCAGTTATAATCAGAAGCACATATATAAAAATCAGAAGCACACTAAATGTTGAATAGAGTATGGTAACTACCAGTATGGCAATTTCAAACAATGAAATGCCTCCGAGGCATTAAAAATTACGTCAGGGGCTGGGGTTGTAGCTCAGTGGTAAAGCACTTGCCTAGCATGTGTGAGACACTGGGTTTGATCCTAGGCACCACATAAAAATAAATAAATAAAAGATATTTGTGTCCATCTACAACTAAAAAAAAAAAAGATTATGTCAGGACTGAGCTTGGTGGTTCATGGAACGGATCACCTGTAATCCCATGACTCGAGAGGCTGAGATAGGAGGATCTCAAATTCTAGGCCAACCTTAGCGATTTAGCTAGATCCTCAGCAACTTAGTGAGACCCTTTCTCAAAATAAACAAATAAAAATGATTAGGGATGAAGCTCAGTGGCAAAAAAGCCCCTGGATTCAATTCCCAGTACAAAAAATAAAATAAAGTCATGTCAGGACAGGGTATCTGTTGACATATGAAAACTTATATATTATTAAACAAGAAAAAGATAAAACATTACACCATGGACTTATTTTTGTAGAAAATGTGTGTGTGTGTTGAAAAAATAAAGAACACCACCTGGAGGTCAAAAGAGGAAGACCACTTGAGTTCAGGAGTTTGAGGCCAGCCTGGGCAATAGAGCAAAACTGTTTCAGGCTGGCATGACGGCACACTCCTATAATCAGATTGACTTTGGAGGCTGTGATAGGAGGATTGCAAATTTGAGGCCAGACAGCAATTTAGCGAGGCCCTGTCCCAAGAGCAGGCTTCTGTGGGGCAGGAAAAGAAGGACACATATCTGGATGTGTAACTGATGTGATTCTGCAATCTGTATACGGGGTAAAAATGGGAGTTCATAACCCACTTGAATCAAATGTATGAAATATGATATGTCAAGATCTATATAATGTTTTGAACAACCAATAATAAAAATTTTTAAAAATCTCTCTCTCTCCTCTCCCTCTCTCTCTCTCTCTCTTTTAAAAAAAAGAATAAATCATAAACTCAGGGAGTCTCAGGATTATTAAATTTATTTGGAACAACCACTGCTACTGCCGTTACCATCACCCACACAACTAAGCCTCCAGTGTGGGTATCTTTACCAAGTACCTGCCTCGTTGTACCAGGGCACAGCATCCCCACATCACATGGGCATGCATGCCTACCTTGGCCAGTTTGGACTCAAGTTTAGGACCAGAGTCAAGCAGAGGCTTGATTAAATTTAAATAATTCTCTCAAAAATGATAGGAGGGAGAGAAAAGAAAACTTTAAAAAATAATAAAAATAAAAGGAAAGAAAGTTAGAACTCACCGAAACCTATACTCCTGCTTTAAGAAGTTTAAAATACCTTGTGTGATGACATTTTTGATTGAGATTACTTCACTTAGGTGAATTTCCTTTTTATCAGGGCTCATTTATATAGCTAACTGTACTCTGTCTAGTCAATGCATAACTAACAGCTCTTCAAGTGGACTTTCTTTTGACATTTTACATGTTTTTTTTTTAAATCTCACTTTTCCCTCTCTTTCCTGTTTCCTGCTTTCCATCCAAAATCTTCTTTATAGTATGGTGAAGAGACCTTTTCTTTGGCAATTGAATGCCAGTCAATTCAAACACATTGGAGAAAATATGGGTTTAGATAGCACTCAATAACTAGCTATCTAAATAATACCTGTTAAATAATTATTCAATCAGGATTCATGGCTTTGTACTCTCTCTACATCATTTAAAAAGAAATGTGGGGTTGGGGCCGCTGCTCAGTGGTAGAGTGCTTGCCTAGCACACAAAGGCCCTGGGTGCCAACCAAAGCACTGAAAAGAAGAAATAGAAGTTGCAGTTTTTCTTGAAAATATTTGTCTCTTTTGATTGTTTTTTTTTTCTCCTAGATTACAAGGCTTTTGAAGAGGCAGCTGAACACTTTCAGCCTTATATCAAGTTTTTTGCCACC
>NW_026000229.1:17246825-17313721 GCF_001458135.2 Marmota marmota marmota | reverse complement strand
TTGAGGCCAGACAGCAATTTTAGCGAGCCCTGTCTCAAAAGAAAAAAACCCTCTTTAAATATATATATATATATATATATATATATTTTTTTTTTTTTTTAATTTAGGATAAAGAAATTGTACCTGTACTGAACATGTACAGACTTAAATTTTTTTTCATTATTCCTTAAACAAAATAGTGTAACACTATTGGTGGGATTATAAATTAGTCCAACCGCTATGGAAATTAGTATGGAGGTTCCTCAAAAGAGTAGGCATGGGGGCTGGGGTTGTGGCTCAGAGGTAGAGTGCTTGCCTAGCATGGGTTCCAACCTCAGCACCACATAAAGTAAAAATAAAGACATTGTATCCACCTATAATTAAAAAATAAATATTTTAAAAAAAGAGTAGGCATGGAACCATCATATGACCCAGCTATACCACTCCTCAGTATTTATCCTAAACAATTAAAGTCACCATACAATACTGATACATGCGTACCCAGGTTTATAGCAGCACAATCCACAATAGTCCAATTGTGGAACCTGCTGGGTGTCCATCAACGGATGAATATATAAAGAAAATGTGGTATATAAACAAAATGGAGTTTTATTTAGCTATAAAGAAAAATGAAACTCTGCCACTTGCAAAAAAATGGATGGAACTGGAGATCATTATGTTAATTAAAATAAGCCAAACTCACACTGCAAGTTTCTTGTTTTCTCTCATATGTGAAAGCTAGAGAGCAAAATGGAAAAAAAGGGCGGGGGGACAGGAATCTTATGAAAATCAAAGGGAGATCAGTAGAAGAAAAGGACCAGGGGTAGGAGGCAGGGTGGAAGGAGGGAATGCTGGGGAGTGATATTTGCCATATTATATTGTTATATGTGTACATGTACAAATATGTGACAACAAACCCCTTCATTCTGTACTACTATAATGCACCAATAAAAAAAAGTATGAAAAATATTACAGACTCAAAGTTGAAGGATGTACCTCAATTTGGACTTGTTTAATGTTTTCTCACTATTACATTCATTTATGCATTCTTGGCAAAAAAAAAAAAACACCCAACAGTGTAACATTGTATTAGCATTTACACTAAATTATGTATTACAAGCAATCTATAGAGATTATTTAACTATATAGAAGGGTATACATAGGCTACATGCAAATACTATGTCATTTCATATAATAATTTTGATATATATAGGGATTCTGGAACCACTTCTCTCAGATATCAAGGAATGACTGTATTTTGACTTAAATAATGCAAAAAAAAATCCTCCAGATGAAAAAAATGATTAAAATAATATAAAGGGAAAAAACCCTCCCCAGCCTTTCACGGTGATGCTCTTTTGTTGAATTAGAACTATGCCAAACAGTGGTCAGAGTCCTGGGCTGGTAACCAAGGTTTGGGTCTTATATGTGATCAGCCCAGGACTGTTTAGGGTCCTCCTTATCCCTGAGGGTATTTAGAGCCCAGTTCCTGAGAGGGTAATGAGAACCTGGACAGCTGGGGAAGATAAGCCTTCCAGAAGAGCGGGCACCAGCCCTGTGCACCTGGAATGGGAACAAACCCATGGCCAGAACCTGATGGCAGTGAGGCTCTGGTCTCCCAATCATCAGTGTCACAGTCTCTCATTCCTGTGGTATCCTGGTCACTCTCCTTCTTGAGGATAATTTGTTTAATGGTTTGGTTTGGGGATTATCCAGCAAATGCAATCCCAGTGCATTCCTCCCTCTTCTTTTGGTTAGTTTCAGTCAGTTTTTGATGCTTTCAGCCAAAGACCCATCTGATTCACCATCCAAACAGAGTAGAGAAGAAGGGAGAGAAAGAAGGAATGGAAGGCTGCCTTTGGTGTGGAGCTACTATGTGCAGGCATTGGGCTATGTTCCTCCCATACATTCTATCACTTTATTCTAATGACAGCCTGTTGATGTAGGTTTTGTTTTTGTTTGTTCAAAGCATTCTAACAGAGGGGGAAACTAATACTTCAAAGAGTTGGGTAACAGAACAAGCCTTGGACCTGAATTTGTCTCATCACAAAGTTCATGCTCTCTGTCACCTCCTGAAGCACCTTCTTTTGGCACTATGTTGATTATTTAATTAAGGAGAAGCATTAAAATTTATTCTGTTTTTTGCTCTCAAAATCTGAAGAGCACACTCAGATCTGGCTCTGAGCACAACTAAGGCAGACGGTCTCAGGCCACTCTTTCTGTGCCTCATGTCCCTTCCCAGCTCCCTTATCACCCACCTCCAGGTACTTCATGGATATGTGTCCTTCTTTTTTTTTTTTTTGATGCTTTTTTTAATTTTTTTTATTGGCTGTTCAAAACATTACAAAGCTCTTGACATATCATATTTCATACATTTGATTCAAGTGGGTTATGAACTCCCATTTTTACCCCGTATACAGATTGCAGAATCACATCAGTTACACATCCAGATATGTGTCCTTCTTTTCCTGCCCCACAGAAGCCTGCTCTTGGGACAGGGCCTTCCTGAATTTATCCCATCTTATTCCCTGTGACAGAGAAGACTTAAAATGTTTTTACGTTGCTGGGTGTTGTGGCACATACCTCAGAAACCTGAAGCAGGAGGATTGGAAATTCCAGGCCAGTCTAGCAAATCTTAGCAAGACTGCCTGAAAATAAAAATAAAAGGGGCTGGGGACATAGTTTACTGGTAGAGTGCTCTGGGTTCAATGCTCAATACCACCAAAAAAAAACAGAAAAAAAAATTTTTATGTCAGGGAGAATATCAATGAGAAGAATTTCTAACTGTGGGATTGCAGATATCATTAGGTAGGGCTGCTGCTGCTAAGAGAGCAGCTATACCTTTGAAATATCACACACACTTTCTCACAGTGGTGGGCCTTGTGGGGTCAAGGCAGAATGGTGAGTCACCAGGTATGAGATTGAAAGTTCCAGGCCACCTGTGTGGAGAGATGGGTAGGATGCCTTAAGGCTCTGGCCTCTCACAGTATTTTGGTACAGCCTGGGGTCTGATATCCCTGGATTTTGGCCCTAACAGGCCCCCTTCAAATAAGTTTCTCCTCTCTGAAGCAGATTCATGAATTAGTGAAGAAAGGGCAGTAGTGGTCAGAGTCCCTAGGCTTCCAGAAGGTAGCCTGGCATGCAGAGAATTCCCCACCAAGACCAGGAAGGTTGGCAGAGCCATCATAATAACCACTTCCCTCTCCTGAAAACAGGTTTCGTGCAAAGCTCACTCAGCACTTTCCCATCATTTGCTGCTGGTCTCCAGAGGCAGATGAACCTCCAGTTTCCAAGTCATCAGAACCAGGCTTTGGAAGACAATCCTCCAGGGTGGACTTTCCCTTGCCCAGGACTGCCCTGGAGCTGGTGGGGATGGGAGAGCAAAGAGAGCAGGGACTATTGTCTGGAAGGATGGGGGTTTGGTGTTGCTTTCCTTCACTTGTTATCAAAGAAAACAAGATAGAATAATTCGGCTTTGAACAAATCATTCTGACATGCCACTATACCCAGACTGTCCAAGTTTGAAACCTAGAAAAAACCTTGAGGTCATCATTGTAGATGTAGAAAAACTGCAACCCACAGAGGTGACAGTCCTGGCCTGACTGGTGGAACCACAGTCCACTCCCTAAACATTGTAATTTCCACTCTGGGAATGGAGGGTGCTGTTGTCTCATATGTGTTAAATCCTAGATAACATCCCCCCCACCACCGACTTCTGCTGTCCTCTTCTCTTCACATCTTAAATGCCATCTCCCTACCACATTCCCCACTCAGAACCAGTCACCCCCAGCAGCAGCAGAACATCTATCTATTGTCTCTGGACTTATAATTTTCTCTTTTAAAAAAACTTTCTATGTTTAGAATAAAAATTAAAATATTCATTTAAAAGAAAATAAAGTCATTTCTGCAGTGAAGCATCCACAGTCTTTGTAACTCGTGGACAATTTCCTGTGGTTGATAATCATTTGCATACTTGGTTCTGCCTCACCCACTAGCCATAAACCCTCAGGGCCAGGAATGAGTCCTGCTTGCAACTGAATTTTTGCAGGGCTTGCTCACAGCAGATGCCCAATAAATGTTTGTGGAATTGAAATGGAAAATGCAAATGAAGGTATCCTAGGCTGCTATTTGGTTCCATGAAATGCTATGGAAGGAGAAAATTTCAAGGTCAAATAAAATGGTGATGTACTGATTTATATTAGGGTTGCTTAGTGAGAGTTTAAATTGATATAACTTGTTGGGAGAACAATTTAGCAATACCTAATAAGCCAAAGATGTTCACAGCTGGTAGCCTACAAATTCCACAACTTTTTTTTTTGTAGTTGTAGCTGAACACAACACCTGTATTTATTTATTTATTTATTTTAGAGTAGAAATTAGAAGTTTATTAAAGGACTGTTATGCTCGAATTCGGGACCCCCAAAAGACCACCAGAGACCCAAGATCGATGTAAGCAGCAAAGAGGTGTTTATTGCAAGCTAGCTCGGTCCTCCGCGCGCGCACACACAACAACTGGTGACGCTGAGAGGCCCCGAGCCCAGGGTTTGCAGCAGTTTTATACACACTTTGGAGAAGATAGGGACCCCCACATACATCATAGCATCTCTTAGCAAATCATTACACACTGTGGGAAAATCAAATAACAACTCTAAAACATGATTAGCACATTCACTGGTGGGAACAAGTTGGGTAAGGGTGATTGGTCAGTACAAAAGGGGTATTCATTTGAACTGATTGGTTTAAGCCAAGAGGGGTGTACGTGCTGAACTACATGGTTTCCCAACATGTTATCAACCACCATAAACTACTGGGAGGGTCATCTGGCATCCCAGGTATTTCCCTGTCTCATGCTGATTGGTGGCTGCTAGGGGGCTGCTATGGATCCCCACCTAGCCTGACTGAGTCAGGGACATCTGGCACAGCAGATCTCTCCTGTTATTTGTAGATAAACAATTTAGCAGGGTGGGGATGTGCCTAGGAGTGCTCTGTGGGTCTTTCCAAGGACAAAGGTGATGTCTCTTCCTTGGACAGGCTTTGCTCTGAGGTAGAGGCTGGTTTTTCATCCAAAAGTTGGTTTTTGTCACGATTACTAGGATCTCAAACAGGGGATTATAATGTATAACTCTGCCAAAATTTAAGGTAGCTATTACATGAACTAAATATGTTTTTACTCTTGTTAATTTTATTTTGTAGTTTTCTTATAAATGGTCTAAAGATTGCTGATAGACCCAACCTGATCTTTTATTAAAATTGGGAGCCATCTTGCCACAAAGCCATGAAAAGATAATTTCGGCTTTACTATAAATTACTGCAAATTCTGAACCTGCTTGGAATGCCTGCCCATGCCTTGAACTCACCCATACCTGGCTCTCTGACCAGATAGCAGCCATCTCTGAAACTTTAGTATCACCTCATAAATATTGGCCTTCCCTGGACAGACAACGACCCTCTCTGAGGCTCTAATGGTCCTCATAAATTCTGATGTTGGGGCCAGCAAAAAAAAATGTAAACTACCATTAGTGTGATGCTTGTCATAGTTCTGTTATCTGTAATCCTCCTTTTGTGTAACTTTCTGGGCTATAAAGCTGGGCTGAGGGAAAGGTGGGGTTGCTGTCTTGTTCCCGCCGTTTTGGGAGGGAAAGGCAGCCCGGCCGGTCGAAATAATAAGCTTGCTTTAATTTGATTTTAATTGGAGTCAGTGGTCTTTTCTTGCGTCCTGGTCTAATAATTGCCTGTTAATGTTTTGCAGAGGTACTGCTTTAAGAACACACAACCTGGGTTGATTTCAGATAATGAGTTATCACCTACAGGATAGAGAGATAGACATTAAAGCCCAGTACTCTTAATATAAGGCTGTTGAAATTTATTTGCTGGGTGTTTAAGATTAAGTTTTAAAATTAAAGTTAAATTAAAAGGGCCAAGAAAACCAATGTTTGGCTCTTGCCCTCTGAGTCAGTCTGAATCCAGGGAACAGGGGACATCTCTAAAGAGCTTTGCAACTCTGGGCCACATAACCTCCCGATCAGGGAGATTAATGAGGCCACTNGGGGTCCCGAATTCGAGCATAACAGTCCTTTAATAAACTTCTAATTTCTACTCTAAAATAAATAAATAAATAAATACAGGTGTTGTGTTCAGCTACAACTACAAAAAAAAAAGTTGTGGAATTTGTAGGCTACCAGCTGTGAACATCTTTGGCTTATTAGGTATTGCTAAATTGTTCTCCCAACAAGTTATATCAATTTAAACTCTCACTAAGCAACCCTAATATAAATCAGTACATCACCATTTTATTTGACCTTGAAATTTTCTCCTTCCATAGCATTTCATGGAACCAAATAGCAGCCTAGGATACCTTCATTTGCATTTTCCATTTCAATTCCACAAACATTTATTGGGCATCTGCTGTGAGCAAGCCCTGCAAAAATTCAGTTGCAAGCAGGACTCATTCCTGGCCCTGAGGGTTTATGGCTAGTGGGTGAGGCAGAACCAAGTATGCAAATGATTATCAACCACAGGAAATTGTCCACGAGTTACAAAGACTGTGGATGCTTCACTGCAGAAATGACTTTGGACACAACTTTAAATGTACTGAAATTTGGCCTACTTCTTTCATAGTCATTTTCACATGTAGTGAGATGGGACACAGAACCTTTTTCTCAGGTAAGGCGGGGCATATTTATTTATTTATTTATTTATTTATTTTTATGTAGTGATGAGGATGGAACCCAGTGCCTCACATATGCTAGTCAAGCTCTCTAACACTGAGATACAGCTCCAGCCCCCACAACTCTTTTGTGTCTTGTTTTTGTTTTGTGGTATTGGGGCTTGAACCCAAGGGTGATTTACAACTGAGCTACATCCCCAGACCTTTTTACTTTTTTATCTTCAGACAGAGACTTGCTAAATTGCCAAGTTTGGCCTTGAACTTGGGATCCTCCTGCCTCAACCTCCTGAGAGATTATAGGTCTGCACCCACTATGTAAGGGTAAAAGAAATTGAAGTTAAAGTGTAAAAGTTAAAGTATAAAAGACCGGGCATTGTAAAGTTTCTAAGCTGCAAGGCCTGAGTTAAAAAGTGAAGGACTAGGTATTGTTAAGTTCCTATGCTACATGCAAAACCTGAAATTCCTGAGGCAGTTAAGACAACGCCCTACTGACCATTTAGTTGATTAATAGCCTAGGGCCCTGTGCCATCTTGCACGTAGGCATCGCAGGGCCTGGACCAATCAGTTTCAATGCAACCCCCTCCTTAGGAATGACCTATCACTCCAGCCTGACCTGTTCCCGCCAATGAATGTACTAATCATGTCTCAGAGTTGTTGTTTGATTTTCCCGCGGTGTATGATGATTTGTTAAAGGAGACTGTGATGTATGTAAAGTCCTGCCCTCCCCAAAAAGTGTACTTAAGCATTGCACAACCCCTGCTCTGGGCTCTGGGCTGTTCTCCCTTCTTGAGTGGGCACGGAGCCCCAGCATGCTGGATCAATAAATCCCCTTCTGCCAATTGCATGAGTGGTCTCTTGGTGGTCTCTTTCTCCGACGCTTCGCCGGACCCTTACAACTATGCCTAGCCAAATCCACTTCTGAATCTACATTCTAGAGAAACTTTCACACATGGTTGCAGGAAGAGAGGAACTAAAGACTCACATTGTGGTGATGTTTGTAATAATTTTTAAAAGTCCATCAACAGGAGAGAGATTTAACTGTGACCATGGAATACTACATAGAAATGAAAAATCAATGAACTAGAGCTACATGTGTCATTATCAATGAACTAAAACATGTGGAGTAAAAAAAATGCAGAAAGAAATATATGATATTATAATGCACAAGTGAAGTTTAGAAACCTACAAAACATGACCATGTAATCTTTATGGTTATATAAATATGGTATCAAAAGCATAAAACTATATATGGGGATGATATACACTAAATTCAGGATAGTGGTTCCTATAAGGAGGGTAGGAAGGCAAGGTATGGGTTGTGGTAGGGTTCACAGGAGGCCTTCACCATTTCTGTATGTTTATTTTAAATGGAGGAACAAAGAATCTGAAACAAATATGATAATATTAAGATATGATTAAGTTGGATGGTGAATATACAAGTGCTCATTCTAGTTCCCATTTTTTGTGAATGTTTAGAATGTTTCTATTATGCTCGAACTCAGGACCCCCAAAGACCACCAGAGACCCAAGATCGATGTAAGCAGCAAAGAGGTGTTTATTGCAAGCTAGCTCGGTCGTCCGCACATGCACACACAGCAACTGGTGACGCTGAGAGGCCCCAAGCCCAGGGTTTGCAGAATTTTTATACATTCTTTGGAGAGGGCAGGGACTTCACATACATCATAGCCCCTTTTAGCAAATCATCACACACTGCGGGAAAATCAAATAACAACTCTAAAACATGATTAGCACATTCACTGGTGGGAACAAGTTTGGTAAGGGTGATTGGTCAGTACAAAAGGGGTATTCGTTTGAAGTGATTGGTTTAAGCCAAGAGGGGTGTTCCTGTTGAACTACATGTTTTCCCAATATGTTATCCACCACCATAAACTACTGGGAGGGTTATCTGGCATCCCTGGTATTTCCCTGTCTCATGCTGATTGGTGGCTGCTAGGGGGCTGCTATGGATCCCCACCTAGCCTGACTGAGTCAGGGACACCTGGCGCAGCAGATCTCTCCTGTTATTTGTAGATAAACAACTTAGCAGGGTGGGAATGTGCTTAGGAGTGCTCTGTGGGTTTTTCCAAGGACTAAGGTCATGTCCCTTCCTTGGACAGGCTTCGCTCTGAGGTAGAGGCTGGTTTTTCATTTCACATAGAAAGTAAACAATTAAGCTGGGTGCAATGATGTATGACTGTAATCTCAGCTACTCAGGAGGCTGAGGCAGAAGGATCACAAGTTGGAAGCCAGTTTTAACAATGTGGTGAGACAACCCTGTCTCAAAATAAAGTGAAAAGGGCAGCTGGGGGTGGCGGGGGCTGTGGCAGGAGAATCTAGAGTTCAAAGCCAGTCTAAGCAACTTAACAAGGCACTTAAGCAATTTAGCGAGACCCTATCTCTAAATAAAAAATAAAAAGGGTCTGAAGATGTGGCTCAGTGGTTAAGCGCCCTTGGGTTCAATACCTGGTACCAAAAATAAATAAACAAAGAAAGAAATAAAAAGGGATTGGAGATGTAGTTCAGCGCTAGAGTCCCTGGGTTCAATCCCTAGTGCCACAATAAATAAATAAGTTTATAAAAAGAAATAATCTAGGTCTTCATTGAGAGAAGAGGAATTGTCCCACCGGAAACTTACCCATTTTAACTCAGATTTTTGTAATGGCAGATATAAATCCTTTTATTATTTCAGGTCTCTTAGGTGATGCTAGGCATCAAACCTGGGTCCTTGAGCATACTAGGGAAGCAGTGCTAGTCCTGAGATACACCCTAGCCCCATCAATTTGGGTCTTTTGAATTGAGTCTCCTTTTGCTTGCTGCCTAAAGCAAGGTCTAATACTGTTTCATCGAATGCATATACCATACTTTATTTATTCATTCATCAACTCAAGTACTTTGGGTTTTTCCCAACATTGGCTTTTGTAAAATAATGCTGCGTAGCATATTAATTTTATAACCAATATGCACATATCACTTCCCAACTTATGAAGCATATTTATTTACATTAGCTGATTTGATAAAGGCAAAGTAGAATTTTTATTTCATTTGATTGAGGTTCAGATAGGTCACATGACTGGCCCAAAAGAACTTGAACTCAATTCTCACATAAAATAGAGGCTGCCTAAGATGGAAGTTTCTATGACTCAATCAGTGGCCTTGTCTGTGCTCCTTCACCACTCCCCACCAAGAAGTATTTTATGATGTCAGAGCTAGGGGCAAGTCAGACTTGTGGCCATGGTCTGTGTCTTCCTGTATCTTGTGTTCAGCAGGCAGAGGACAGCAGATCTTTAATGAACACTTGATGAAAATCTATTGCCAACCACTGGGTCCCTCAAGGACCTGGTTATGGGGCCACCTACTACAGATGTGACAACCACACTCAGATGCCCTCCCTCTGGCTGAGGAAAGTCACATCCTAGGATGCCACCAGCCCCTGAGATGGGCTTCTAGGCTTTCCCCCTTAGATCTGGATTCATAAAGCATGAAGCCCATGACTTGAGAAGGGGGACAGGAGAGAAGGCTTCCAAGTCCTCTTGGAAAGGTATTGGAAATCCTGCCCACCCCTGAGGCCTAATTCAATTCCTTTTCTTTTTTTTTTTTTTTCAATTCCTTTTCTTTAGCCTTCCTGTCCCCACCAGATTCTCTACTCCTTTTATACTCCCCAGGAAATCCTGTTCCAATAGCTCCCAGAGTTCCTCCCTCTCTCTGGAAATCTCTTTCTTTTTAATAGCTTTATTAATATATAGTTTACATACCATACAATTCAACCATTTAAAGTACACAGTTTAGTAGGTTTTGGTATATTCAATGACATACATAACTATTTCCACAATTTTAGAACATTTTCTTAGCTCTAAAGAGAAACCCTTTCAGTATCACTCCCCCATCCTCCAAGCCTCCTAATCCCTAAGCCACCCCATATCTATTTCCTGTCTGTAGGATTTTTCTATTCTGGACATCTCATATACATGGAAGCATATAATACGTGGTCTTTTGTATCTGGCCTTCTTCATTTCACATCTTCTTTTTGAGCTTCATGCATATTGTGGGAATCTCTTTATGTATGTGAAAGTGCTTCTTTCTCTGTCTGGGTCTCTGAAATAAGGCTGTGTGAACCATTTTGGTCTCTCAAAGGGTGCATTTCCTTTTCCTTTCTCTCTCTCTCTTTTAAATGCTTTTGTTAGAGCATTATAATTATACATAATAGTTGGGTTCCTTTTGACATAATCATCCATGCATGGAGTTTAATTTACTTCATTTCAGTCCCCAGTGTTCCCCTCCTTCCTCTTTTTGACCCTTACTCTTCACTTCCTTCCTTTGGCAGATTTCCTCCCCTTCAGGGCAGGCTTGGGTTGACCCTTCTGTCAACCCAATTTCCTCTGAGGCCAGGCCCAGGGCTGGAGGCTTGGAAAGCTGTTCCCAGCTCCTCTTCCACTTAGATGGGGCCTGTCTCAGGGGCTTCTTCTTTGAGCATAGGGGTGTGGGGGCAGGAGGATGAGGCCTCTGGGTATATGCCCCATCGATTCCTGCTCTGAGCTCAGCACCTGTACATACATGGGACCCAGGTCGAATGCCAACAATGAGCAGCTTAAAATTCTGGAATATTATGATGTATTTATGAAATATCATCTTTATTTTATCATGTTTTGTTTAGATTTTTAACTTCCAAAGTTTGTTTATCTAGTTTTTTTTTTTTTCCTTTTTTCTCAAAGAGAATGTTGGCCATTGGAGAAGTTATGCACCCATGCTGGGCAAACTTGGCCTTCTTTGCAGTGCTGTGTGGAGAGCGGGTGTGGAGCTGACATTTTCCCTAATCCTGCTTTTTTTCCCTAAGCCTAGTCCTTGGGACATGTGTCTTTTGTGACTGTATCTCAGGGGACCCACTATAGTTTACTGCCCTTGAGTTCAGTTGTCCAGATTGTCCCCAGGGCTGACTAACTGCTTAGTACCCGCCTCCTGGATCAGTCTCTATGGGATTTGAGCCCCCACTTGTCTCAGAGTATCAGCCTCACTCATAGATGTTGCAAAATGCCATCTTCCTTTAGAGTTAAGCATCGTCTTCTCCCTACAGGACCCCATCAGAATGCACCTCACAAAGGCATGAGCTTATTGCATTCTCCTTCCTTCAAAGCAGGAAGACCCTGAGGAAGAACTGGTCATGATAAGCACTGGAAAAGGAGGATGAAAGCACAGCAAGAGGTCCCTGAAAGCAAAAATGGGTGGTGGCTTAATGTCCCCCACTTCTGGGGGCTTGCCTTGCTGACAAGTAATGGGCTCAGAGATACTTCTGGGTGGGAGCAGCTTATTGAGAGAGCCTTAGAGTCCATGGATGCGGCTCCCAGATTGCAGCAATGTCCTCTCTGTAAACTCAGCACAGGTTCACTGCACTCTCCACTTCCATCCCGGACACACCTCCATGGCATGTCCCATACAGCCCACCCCTCCCTTTATTCCTACCTCCCACCATCAGCCCCAGCACATATACAAGTCCAGAGCTGGCAAGGACCAAAAAAATCTAGCTATTCTACAGTCAAGAAGACTGAGCTGGAAAGAGATGAGACCTGCCTAAAATAACCCCTGGGCAGCAGCTGAGCCAGAGTGAGAGCTAAAATCTCTAGATGATGCAGCCACCTGTCTCCTCCCTCAGCTGTTGGACGTTGAGCAGCTCACCTAGCCTCCCTGATTCTAGAATCTGCATGTGCAAAATGGTAACACTCACTGGAGAGGGCTTCCAAGCACCCACGGAGTCGAGCATCTTCCTGGTGAGCCATGAGGATGGTGAGGGATGGTGGCCAGTCAGAACACCAGCCCTTGCCCTTCCTCCAAAAGTTCATCTGCAAGTTATATTGGGAATACATGTTGCAAGTATTTCTTCCTATGGCTTTTTAACTTTTTAAATTGCTATTGTTTATTATTTTATTGTTATAAAGAAGTTTTATTGTTATATAGAAGTTTGTGATTCAAATGTAATTAAATATATCCATCTTTCCTTTAAGGTTTTGTGTTTTTGTGTCTTGCCTAATGCTATAAGTGAAGAATATTTTTTTGATGAGGGGGTATACTAGAGATTGAATTTAGGGGTACTTTACCACTGAGCCGCATCCCCCGTCCTTCTTATATTTTTATTTTGAGACAGAATCTAAGTTACTGAGGGTCTTGTTAAATTGCTGAGGCTGGCCTCAAACTTGCAATCCTTCTGCCACAACCTCCTGAGTTGCAAGAACATTTTTTTTAAAATCACAGATTTCCTAGACAAACCTAAAAAAAAGAAAAAAGAAAGGAAAATATAGAAATATAAGTAACTATAAATATATGGAAAGCCCACAAATTCTCCCATAATAAGAGAAATGGTGAGATACCATTTTCACATTATCAAAATAGCAAAAAATCCTAATATTCAATAACACATTATGTTGGTGAAACTAGTGAAGAACAGGCACACTCTCTTTGCTGGAAGATGTATAAATAGTACAATCTTTATCAAAGGCAATTTAACTATAATTGCAAAAATTAAAAACACATACTATTTGATCTAGAAATTCTACTCCTAGGAATTCATACTCAATGTGAAATGACATGTATACAAAGTTATTCATTATAGCATTGTGTAGAACAGCAAAGGAAAAATGTAAATATCCACCATTAGAGAACTGGTAAAAATATGTTATATCCATTTAATGGACTACTATGTAGTTGCAACAAAGAATGAGGAAGTCTTCATGAATTGATAAAAATAAAACAAAACTATGAATCCTTCAGTGAAAAAAAAAAAAAACATGCAGAGAAGTACGTGCAACACTCTCACCCCATAAGGAGCACTGTGGCAACAGGCTTCTGAGTTGTGGAATCAGGTCCTGCAGGTCACCAGGACTGGGAACAGTAGTAGCTGCTATGCCCCCATCCTGAAATGGGGGACTTGAGACTATGCAGCCAGCAGTTTCACATCATCAGTAGTGGAAGGGTACAGGCTCTACTCCCAAAGCAGTGATTGTAGGAACCAAGTCTCGTAAAGCCTCAGCTACATCTGGAAAGAATTCACCACAGCCATCACAAGCATCATGCTATTGTGGCTTCCATTAAATCACTTTAAGATGAGTAGCGTCAGTATAATGACTGACAGTTTTGGCTCAGTCTTGTGCAAGCAAGAATCAAGGATGCTGTCACGTTCTTATCATCAACACCAAAGAAGGATAAAATAAGTCAATCTCACAAACCTGGTGATACACACTATGAAACATTCCTAAAATCATGCTTTGACACTCATCAATCAAAAAATTGATCAAATCTCCACCTCCAGTACTAAGAGTCCACCCAGGACCTTGTACATGCTAGGCAAGTGCTCTACCACTGAGTTATACACCTAGCCTTTTTTAAAAAAATAGATGCACACAATACCTTTTACTTTCATTCATTTATTTTTATGTGGTGCTGAAAAGTGAACCCAGTGTGAGTCATACATGCTAAGTAAGCACTCTACCACTGAGCTAAAACTGCAGTCCTCTACCTAGTCTTTTAAAAAAAATTTTTTAGTTGTAAATGGGCACAACATCTTTATTTTATTTGTTTATTTTTTTTATGTAGTGCCAGGGATTGAACGTAGGGCCTCATGCAGACTAGGCAAGCACTCTACCACTGGGCCACAACATTGACCCCTCTACCTAGCCTTTTTTAAAATTTATTTTGAGACAAGGTCTTGCTGAGGCTGGCCTCCAACTTATGATGCTTCTGCCTCAGCCTCCTAAGTTGCTGGGTGAGATCAGAGGTGTGAGCCACCACATCTGGCTCAAGTAATTTTTAAAAGTATCATGGCCAAGATACTCATATTTCAAGATTCAGAACCAGCATGCAGTTCCATAATAGTTGTTTCCTGAGTTAAATGCAGTTATTTGTTAAACTAATGTTTTACATGTTACTCAGAATAGGATTATAATTTTAAAGTCACAAAGTTAGTATTATAATTTTTTAAAAAGTTACAAAGTTAGTGTTATAATTTAAAGTTATGAAATTTGTATTATAATTCAAAGTCACAAAGCCACAATAACTTTGAGATGTTGGGCTTATTTCTCTGAAATGGTTCTTTATTAATTTTTTATTTTATTCATGTATTTATTTATTTTGAGTCAGGTTCTCACTGAGTTGCTTAGAGCCTTGCTAAGTTCCTGAGGCTGACTTTGAACTACAATCTTCCTGCCTCAGCCTCCCAAACTGCTGGGATTATAGGCCTGTGCCACCACACCCAGCTGAAATGGCTCTTAAAAATTATTATTGTTAGGATTTTTTTTTCACTTGAGTCAATCAAATCTCCAAAATTTGAACCCCAGCTATTTAATGAAAACTGTGCAATAAATGGATTTTGTAAATGAAAATAAAGATATTCATATTTCTACCAAATCAGTAATTGCTGATGGTTAATATTTTTGTTTGACTTACATTTCCATGGAAAGCAAAAGACTATATTGTTCATATTTTGCTACTTGAATTAAAACATTTTCATTTTTTTTTACTGAATACATATTTCATATTTTACTTGTATGTGATCAAATAAAATATGGCTCAGATCAGTTACTTTATTGCTTTAAATGGTATCTCTTGTTTTCTGGAAGACTGCAGTGCATCTTTTCCCTCTTACAAAATTTATGTAATTAATATAATTCTGAAATTGGATCTAACAAAATAAAAATCAATAAAAAGTCATTTGTGAGGGCTGGGGATGTGGCTCAAGCGGTAGCGCGCTCGCCTGGCATGCGTGCGCCCCGGGTTCAATCCTCAGCACCACATACAAACAAAAATGTTGTGTCGGCCGAAAACTAAAAATAAATAAATAAATATTTAAAAAAAAAAAAAAAACAAAAAAACAGCAATAAAGCGCTCACCTAGCACGTGTGAGGCCCTGGTTTCAATCCTCAGCACCACATAAAAATAAATAAATAAATAAAGGTATTTTGTCCAACTACAACAAAAAAATATTTTTTTTAAAAGCCATTTGTTTATAAAGGGGAAGAAATATATATCCTCATATATTACATTTTATTTTGTATCTACATACTTATATAAGTTATTATATGATATTATATTTATATAAGTTATTATGTAATATTATATTCATATGTATAATCTCTAGAAGGATTCTCAAATTGCTAATACCTACTAGGGAGCACAGACTTTCTTCTATATATCTTTTTACACTTTTTTGTTTTGTTTTAGTGGTAGGGGATCAAATTCAGGGCCTTGCTCAAGCTGAGAACGCACTTGACCCCTGAGCCAGACCCCCAGACCCTTTTTCCATACTTAAAATTTTTGAACCATGAGAATGATATTTTACCAATTCAGAAAATTAGCACAATTTTTAAAAAAGGACAAATTCCTGCGTACCTCTGTGCATAAAATTAAGCCAGACTCTCAGGGGTTAGGCCTGTATTTTTAAAAATTTCCCCAGTAACCTCTTAGGGGAGTCCTGCCCTATCACAGACATCCTTAAGCTGCTGCAGAACCCTAGATTTTCAAGTCAAGGTTACCTCCCTTGCAGCGCCACCTGGTGGAAATCGACAAGATTCCAAGCATCCTTCTAAAAAATCTGTGGAGATGCCCAAGAGATGCTGACCAGGACAGAGGGCAACATTGCACTGTGCCCTCAGATTGGAGGGGACTGGCCCTGGAGGGCACACAGTTACCTCCATGGCTGCCTTTGTGGGGTCTTGATAGGTTGAGGCACTGCTTCTAATGTTCCATAGCCTCTACTCCAAGAAGACACCCAAGGCAGTCTACAGAAGCACACAGCACATGGACTTCATTTGTGGTACTAGGGATTGAAACCAGGGGTGAATTACCACTGAGCAACACCCCCAGCCCTTTCTAGTTTTTATTTTGAGGCAGGGTCTTACTAAGTCCCTGAGGCTGGCCTCCAACTTGCAGTCCTTCTGCCTCAGCCTCCTTAGTCTCAGATTACAGGTGTGTGCCACTGGGCCCAGTGCTGCACAGAGAATTTAAAGTTACATCTGGGCTCAAATCATGGCTCCGCCAACTCCTAACCTTGCTATCTCATGCAGCCTACCCTCTCAGGTCCTCAGTTTGCTCATCCTCCAAATGGGGATAGTATATAACTCAGAGAAAGTTTGTATACAAATCTAGAGCAATGTCTGCACACAATAGGAACTTGATGAGTACTGTTTCTCTTCCTTTTTATTACTTCTTGATAACTTTACTCCCCCAGCCAAAAAGCAAGTAGTCTTTCTCCTGTGCTTCCCATGGCCTGGTAGGGCTCAAGCATTGGAAAGATTGAGGAAGAAGACATCTATATGCTTCTGGTATTCTATATCCTCTTCCTCCCTCCTTCTATCTATTTCTCCTTTAGCTACCAAGAAGTAATCCAAGAATATACCCCAGAATATCATGGTGGCCAGGAAGCAAAAAGGGAGAATTGCCCCAGTCCCAAGTATCCCCTTCATGGGCAGGAACCCAATGACCTAACTTCCTTCCACTAGGCCCCGCCTCTTAAAGATCTACCACCTCCCAGTAGCACCACAGGCTGGCAACCAAGTCTTCAACTTTGAAAAATAAGATACTAAACTGCAAAATTTTTGTTTGAGGTGGTGTTGGTGGGGAATGGTATTTTTAAAAAATTTTTTTCAGTTGCAGTTGGAAACATACCTTTATTTTATTTATTTTTATGTGGTGCTGAGGATCAAACCCAAGGCCTCCTCACATGTGCTAGGTGAGCGCTCTACCACTGAGCCACAACCTTAGCCCCAGGAATAGTATTTATAAGTTGAGGCAAAATGCTCTTAGGAAGGGTCACTATTTGACTCAAAACTCCCTGGCAAGAGAAAGACACCAGCTGCCCAGAGGACAAGTGTCACAAGAGGAAATTGGGCAACACTGAAATCACCTGGGTGAGAATTCTTCTCTTTGTACCCACAGCAGCACAGGCCCTATGAGGAGTCATATGCCAGGAGAGCAGGCATCACCTAATTCTTAGGCATCACCTGAGTCACAGGTGAGGAAACTAAGGATCAGCAAGAGGAGGTACTTGCACTAGTCCCACCTGAGTTAATGGATATCCCTGATCTGGACCTTTAGTCTTCTGAGCCCCATCATATGGTGTAAAGTACTTAGACTTTGGAGCCAGTTAAAATTGGATTTGATCCTAAAATATCCATTTATTTTTCTAGCTGTGCAGTTTCAGGAAAGTCATTTAACTCTCTGAGTTTTGGTGTCCTCATCAGTAAAACAGAAATACTAACTCTTTCTCAGAATTTTTGCGAGAACTAAAGATAATATGTGCAAACCACCTGGTGCACGGCAGGTACATGACAGCTGGGGACAATCATATTATTGCTTCTCCTACATAAACCACATGGGCCACAGACAGGCAGGAAGAGGGTCAGCTGCTGCACCTCTCAGGCTCGGCTCATGCACGCTTGGTGGTGGTCATGGTTTAGGCATGGGGTCCTGGTTGAAGAAGTCAGACATGTGGAAAGCAGAATGTGCCTTGTGGTTGGGCAGTGAGGATTCTTAAGTGACTGCAGCTGTCCTAGTGCGCAGGGCATGGGGCCACCCCTCTAGCCCCCAGCATGGAAGGCAGAGAAGGGAAAACAAAAAGCATGGCCCTCATTCACATCAAGAGCCCTGCTGACCACAGGTTTTGCAGTCACTAGAGTGGGTGACAGAGGCAGAAACACTATAGAGAGTATCCTATGTGTTCATTTTTATCCTTTTATTGTATCCTGTCAATAATAAGCATAGTTGTTGCAAAAATGACAACCTTCTGAGTGTTAACACAACAAATACTTTGTATGCTTTAGCTCATTCAGTTTAATCCACACAGAAGTCTTGCCCACGACCCGCGCAGACAAGACACACTGGGTTTAAACAGGCTGGCTGCAACATTAAGCTAAGAAGGTGGTGGCGAAAAATCACACAGCACAGAAAGTAGTATCTAGAAGGCGGGGAAGGACATCTCTTTGACCTTAAGGGTCAAGCTTCCATGCTGGAAAGAGAGTGAGCCCAACCACGTTTGGTTTATTATATAATGGGGACATCAAAGGCAGGCATAAGGTTTCAAGGGCAGAGTCTTGCTTCTATGATGTCTCATGGTCAGCAGATTGATTGGCATCTTGGCAGGTCACACCCATCTCAGGTGCTGTGTGGGATCTTAGGCAGAGCTTGAGGGAGACGTTCACCTGCATCATGTGATTAATCCCCAATAGGGAGTTCCCAGTGCCAGACTTATCCCCTCATTTGGCTACTATGTGCAACAGTCCACACACACAGCTCATGATGGCTTGTGACACAGGAGCACTGCAAGGAATATATTATCATGCCCATTTTACAAGAGGGAAAACTGATGCTCAGTGCCTAAAAGTCATCCACCATGAAGTTGCCAGAACTGGGATTCAAACCCTGAGGCCCAGCCTAACTCCAAAGCCAGGTTTCTTGCTTGAGTTGGAAACCTCTTTCTAGTGAACAGGGGTGGATTTGGGAAGGTCCTGCAGGTTTTGGAGGCTGCAGCAGCACCAGATCTGGGGTAGGTGTGGGTATGTGATGGGAGCCTCATTTAAAACCTGAGTTTGCTTGTGAGACAGTCCTGAAAGAGCAGAGAACCGGGTAAATAGCAGCAGCAGGAGGTGAAGAAGGGGAGGGGAGAGAACTAGGACATTAGGTCCACCTGTCTACAGCCATTCCCCTTCTCTTGCTAGTGACTTCAGAGTCCCCCTCCTAGTTTCGAAGGAACCTAACTCTGCCTCAGGCTCTAAGGTGCCGGGTCCCAGGTCAAAACAAATCACCCTCACTCATCCCCTGGTTTACATCATCAGTCTATAACAGACCAGCATGTGGACCAGCAAGACAAGATGAGGGGCTGCCAGCTTTTCAGAGAAAGCGTCCGTGGATAACCTTTCTGTCTGGCACTCACCCCCTCAGTAAACATGGTAAAGTCACCCTGTACCTCCATGGGCACATGCCGGGGCAGTCAGACGATAAAGAAAAGCCAGATAACTGTTTAAAATACCCAACCTGGAGGAAAGGTGGGAGGCTGTAGGACCCTGAAATCCCCCTCCACCACAGAGGCCCCTGGCTAAAGTAATAAGAGCCCAGTGGGGACACCATAGCTGCTTCCTGACTCTTGGCCCAGAGGAGCTACACAGGCGCCTGGGCCAGGGCCCTGGGTATTTTCAGCCTTCAGCAGGCTCAGCAAGTCTGAGAGGCATCAGCCATATTGTATTTCAGGTAACCAAGGAATGAAGCCAGCAACATGGCCAGTGGAAGCTGTCCTTATGCCCTTGCCACTGGCGTGGGCTCTACCTCCCTTTCTGCTAGTCTCCAGAGGCAGGCATAGCTGAGGCACGTGACAGGGGCTCCTGACAGGTCCAAAGGGCACCAGAAATAGGTGGCATGGGCAACCTTAACTGCCACCAAAGTGCTTGAGATTGTGTCTCAGGCCCCATGATGACTCCACCCTTCACCTGTTCCCTCTGTGAACATTCTGAGCACCTGCCTCCTTCTGGTAACCATGGTGGAGGTAGAGTGGTCCACCATTCAGCTTTGCCCTGATTCTCCTGCTTTTAGCACTGAAAGTTGCATGTCCCATGAAACCTCCCAGTCCAGGCAAGCTGGGACTATTGGTTGCTCTTACTGGGGACTTTGTTGGCAGTATCTCCCAACACTCCTTATTGGGATTCCTTTTTGAACATGCTGCAACTGAGCTCCAGGGAAGGCCAGTTGCTCTCTCATGTCCATGATGCTAAAAGGTGAAGAGGTTGCCACTGGAACCCAAATCTGCCTGACTCTCCCTGTCCCCACCTCAGGTCAGGCCCTTGCCTGCCTCATTCAAATGGTCCTGGTATCCTTAAACTGCCTCTGCCTTCCAGATTTCCTCCACCTTGTCTGTCTCTCCCTCACTCTCCAGGTTGTTTGCCTAAAGTAGCTCAATAGAATTACCTGGTGGGCTTTGCGCGCGCGCGCACACACACACACACACACACAGAGTTTCTGATGCAGGAAGTCTGCAGTGGGCTAGAGAATTTGCATTTCTACAAGTTCCCAGGCTGTACTGATGCTGCTGGCCAGGGACCACAACGGGGGCGACAGCCAGCATCTCTTTGGGGGGTTCTTCTTCCTGCCCAGGAGAATGTAAGCCACCCTAAAACTTAAAGTCTCAAATATTTAGTTAATAACAAAACACAACTATTCAGAAATATATTTACAAATGCGAAGCCCCTGATATATTTAGTCCACAAAGAAAAGATGGCTCAGTGGTTTATTTAAGGGGTATATCAAAGGCAGGGATAAGGTTTCAAGGGCAGAGTCTTGCTTCAAGATGTCTAGTAGTCAGCAGGTTGATTGGCATCTTTTCAGGTCACACCCATCCCAGGTGCTGTATGGATCTTTGGCAGAGATTGAAAGAGAAGTTCACCTGCATCAGACATCAATCCCTATGGGGGGTGCCACAGGAAGTTCCCAGTGCCAGACTTATGCCCTCACAAGGCTACTATTTGCAACATAGTCCACACACAGCCCACAGAAGGCTTGTGACAGACCACACTTAGAGAACTAAGGCTCTGATAAAGTCTCACAAAAACCTCTGGATCTCCCCCCTAACTCACTGAAGCATGGGTTCAAGTCACTCTGTGGCCCAGCCCCCATCATCTCAGGCCCCACTAGCAGGCTATACTACACCTCTGTGTCTTTGCTTATGCTGGTCCTGGCCCCTCCACAGACACAAGTCTTCTTATCTTTTTTTTTTTTAACTTTTTTTTTTTTTGAGAATTTTTAATATTTATTTTCCAGTTATCGGAGGACACAACATCTTTGTTTGTATGTGGTGCTGAGGATCAAACCCGGACCGCACACATGCCAGGTGAGCGGCGCTACCGCTTGAGCCACATCCCCAGCCCCTACAAGTCTTCTTATCTTTTAAGCCTATCTCAAATGCCCCCTCCCTGGATGCTTCCCTGGGCCTCATCTGTCAGAATGAAGGACTCCTTCCCCAGCTCCCAGCTTAGCTCCTATTTCATCCTCTTGTACTTGGATTCCTGTAGGACTGTTTTCCCATTTTTGTCTCTATGTTTAAGTGGATATGATCCCAGGAGACAGAACCAGGATGATAGAAGAATCTTTGGAAAAGCACATTTGAGCTCAACCTGAGAAATAACTTGTAGTAATAGTTTGATGCCAGCTTTTGAGAATCGTGCCAGAGGATTGCAAGCTCCCTGTCACCCCTGAGCATCTTCAGTGGGGTGAGATGAGCACCTACAAAGTCTTGGCCCCCAGTTAGGCCAAGTACTGCCCATCTCAACTTCCCTCTCTGGCCCTTCTCTCACCAGGAGAACCTGGCCCTCCACCAAATCCACAGCCCTGGATTCTAGACCAACTCCCAGGGTTGGACTTCACTAGAAGCAAGTGATCATTGGCAAGCATGACACTCTTGTCAGTGGCCTTCACTGTCTAAACATAAGGAGTGACCAGCGGTGGCACCCTCCTGCTCCAGGCAGCCCCCTGCCCTCCTCTGACTATCACCTCCCCCAGGAGAACTAACTCCATCTTGTCACAATCACCACCTTCTCTCATCAACTCACACCTCACGAGACTGAAAGAAGCAGCTGATCTATGGGTAAACTGAGGATCTACAGCTGCACCCCCAGCCTGGGCTCCTTGGGAAGAGGATGATTATTTCCTATATCCCAATGCTATGTAAATGCTTAGGTGCGTGTGTGTTTACCTTCCACACCTCTTCTTGCCTATGGTACCATACTAGGAAGATGTACAGCAGCAGGTAAATACCCTCTTGTCCTTTCCCATCGACACTGGGAAGGAGCCTGTGAAATCCATCCCAACCAAGAAGGTAATGCCTGCCATCCCTGGGGGATATTTCACTGTTGAAATCAGACTTGATTGCAGTGTGGTGTTGCCTGTTTGTCAGTTGATTGGTCTGGAGAGGGAAGAGAAATTATTCTGAGTCTGGACTCTTAGGGCTTGGTGGGGCTTTCCAGGGTCAGCACTGATGATCAGAGTTTGGTGAGGTCTGCATTCTGTACCATTTGAGAAAATCTGCTCATCTTCCTCCCCCACCAGGAAGTGTTCCATCACTTCCAAAGCCTGCAGCTTGCTTATTGGAAAGGTCTGAGAAAGCCATGACCCAGGGGACCCAGCTGGGAAACACCCGGGTCTCAGTTTGACTTCTTCCAAACTCTAGGTCTCATGAGCATTCCTGTTTCCGCTCCTTCCCAGGGCTAGCTGAGGTCACAACCTTCTGAAAGAATGCAGGGTCACCCAGCCCATCTGAAATTTCCTCTCTGTGTGTGTGAAAGGAGATATGTCCAACTGTGAACACACACAGCCTACATCCTTATGACTCAGCAGATGTGGCTGTCCTCAGCCACATCTCTTGGCTCGTCAAATTGACAGTCTCGGAGGCCTGACAGCATCCCAATAGATGTTGCTGAGTCTGGGCCCATGGGAATTTTCTCCATGAGTCCTTTTGGACAAAACCCAGACACCTAGATGCAGCCGGATGCATGCTACCTCCAATACCTACATATGCCAGAAACACAGACCCCCACATAAAGCCAGACACACAGCCAGATACACCCAGACACAGTCACACATACATATATAGAAATAGGCTGACATGCACATTCAGAAACAGACACATCCAGTGAGATAACCCCATATACAAATCCAAGTACACCCCCAGAGTCCTGGCCAGGCAGTACTGATGGGGTAGTGGTCCACTGAGACAGATTCATACAACACACCTAGGCAAACCCCAAAACACACACCGATACATAGTGTTGCACATCGACAGAGAGACAAAGGATTCAGAATCAGGTCTGTCCTGTGTGCCTGACCTTGCATGCCTTTGTCAAGCCCAGCAGATAGACACTGGCTCTTTGGCAGGGGCCTCTGCGTCTCTGACCCAGAACAAGTGACACAATGGTCAGATGAAAAGAAAATGGAAAACAGTAGAGCTATTAATTCACCACAGTGTAGTTAATCCCCAGAAAAGAATTTTCATTCCTGTATTTATTTGGTAGCTTTCCAAAATTCATCTATGGGAAGGCATAAGGACGAGCAATCTGAATACTCTTGAGACTTCTCTTCCCTTATCAATAGAATCTTACACATCCTTTAAGGCCAGATTAAAGGCTACCCTTGTCCATGTAGTCCTCTAGATCCCCCAGGAAGAAATAGCAGTTTCTCCCAAGCATCCTCAGAGCATACTACATATTCCTCTTTAGCTCTAATTTCTTTCTAGTCACCTTTTCTTGCTTGTCCATTCATTAGATAACAAATACTCTGTTTTCCATATGCCTAATCAAAATTCTGACTAGAGTAGGCCTTTACCACCAATGCGTACTGAACTGAATCCATCCAGGAGTGGGGGCATGCTAGGAGAGGGTGGTTGCCCAGAGTCTGGTTCCAAGGCTCTGTTTTGGTGCCTTGCCAGCCTGAGGTCCCACGGCTTTCCTTACCACTTTGGATCAACCAATGGAAGACAATTCATTCATTTAATTTATCCTACAAATACATACAGAGCACCCCTAGGCCCTGTACAGAAAACAGCAAATGGACACAGTTCTGCCCACATTGAGCTTATGGTCTACCAGAGGAGACGGTCAAGATTTTTTTCTTTTTGTGGAGATTGAACCCAGAGCCTCCTGCATGCTTGGAAAGGGCTCTACTACAGAGTTACATCTCTAGGGTCTTTTATTTTTTTATTTTGCTAAGTTGTCCAAGCTGGACTTGAACTGCAATCCTTCTGCCTCAGCCTCCTGAGTAGCTGGAATTATAGGTGTGTGCCACCATGCTTGGTTAGAAAATTTTAAATATTTGTTGTAGGTTAAATTTTGTCTACATCTTCCTAAATTCTTCTCTAACTCTCCGTACCTCAGACTGTGCCCCTATTTGGAGATAGGGCCTTTGCAGGTATAATTAAGGTGAAATCAGGTCATATTGTGGGCCCTAATCCAATATGACTGGTGATCTTATTATAAGAAAAGATCAGGACAGACACACACACATACAGCAGGTAAAAGCACAGGGAGTAAACAACCATCTGTGAGCTAAAGGGAGAGGTTTTTGAAGAAACCAGCCCTACTATAACTTGGTCTTAGACTTCCAGTCCCTGGGAAAAAAAAATTCTATTGTTTATGCCATCCAGTCTATGGTGTTTTGTTATAGGATTTCTTGCAAACTAATATAATGCCAAAACAAAAACAAAAACAAAAACATAAACCATGAGAAAACAGGATGGGGGCAGATTGTCAAAATCCTGCATTTTCTTCTTTAAAAAAAAAAAAAAAAGTTTGTTACATGAACTAGGCTTGGTAGAGCTCCCTGCAAGCCCAGTGACTTAGGAGCCAAAGCAGGAAGATCTCAAATTTGAGGCCAGCCTGGGCAACTTAGTGAGGGAGACTGTCTCAAAATAAGAAATAAAAGGACTGAGGATGTAGCTCAGTGGTAGAGCACTCCTGGGTTCAATCCTCAGTACTAAAAGCAAAACAAAACAAAGAAGTTATTACACATTTGAAGTCTGACTGGAAAGACTGTCCTCTTGCACCCTGACTCCTGCCAGAGCTTTTTCTGACTCCCCGGCAGGACCTTTCTGAAGGAGTCCCTTGATGATGGTCTCCAGCATCAATGTGATAGAGAAAGGCCTCCCTCCTGCTTTCTCCTGTTTCATAAACTGTTGCTGAGTAAACCGAATCAAGCATTCTACAGGTATGTCTGAGAGAAAGAGTAAGAAGCAGAGCTGGTCCCCAGGAGCCTTGCACCCTGAGCCCCCGTATTGACCAGTAGAGTCCCAGTATTGACCACGTTGGTCAACTTCTACATTTCTCAGATTACTCTTTTGGCCTGAGGCCTCAGAGTATAATTAAATTATTCTCTCTCTATATATATATTTTTTTTCTTTTTTTTTGCCAAGTCCTTCAAAGTTGACCAAGGTCCTTTACAAAATTGGTTTCAAAGAGACACTCATGACAAGTAACACCGATGTTATCGTCACCATTTCACAGATAAGAAAATCCAGCCCACAATGTTTACTGTCCAAGGTCCAACAGCTGAAGAGTATCAGGACTTCACCTAAGCTTTATGGCTTTGAGTGGAGAACTATGATAAGGACGGCTAAGAACTAGAGAGGGGAGCTGGGGGATGATAGAGCCTCTCTTTGGCTCAATTCCAAATAGACAAACCCAAGTGCAAACCCAGGCAAATGGCTCAGATGACTTTTCAAACCCCAGCCTCTAGGTTTCAATCCAAAGAGACATGAAGGTCTCTGGGGCACAGTTTGACAACAGCCTGTTTGGCTTTGGAAGTTGTCCTTGGACTCATGTTTTTAGGCAAACTCCAATGGGAGGTGATGTGAGGAGGTGAGGCTGGGAGGCGCAGGGGTGGTTTCCACCCTTTCTCTTTAAAGTGGGAATAAAAACCCCATCTCAGGTATTCTCACAGGGTGGCGTGATGATCTCTGATGGAGGCACCAGTAAAAGAACACGTGGCAAATGCACTGTGGAGTCAACAGGGAAAAAGCACACAGGGATGGTCACTGTACTGTCTGAATAGAGGCCACTAAAGCAGCCAATCAACATTGGGTTTGGCTTCTTTCACTTCACTTTTTCCCTTTATTATTTTCAATTTAACATTTGGTATAAACAAAAACAGACAACTAATAGGTAATTTAGGATGCATAATAATAAAATTAACTTCCATGAGCTCCCGATAAACTGGGTGCTGGTCCGAATATTGGCAACAACCCAGTGCTCACCCTATTCTCCTCCCTATTTCAGCCGCCCTGACATAAGCTTCACCCTGAATTGGGGATAGTCACCGCTTTGCTTCTGAAATATAATGTTATCACGTTTGCATGTATCTCTAACCATATGGTATAGATTTTGAGCTTAAAAAAATAGTCTCATACTGTACGTGGTTCTCCAGGATTCTTTTTTCATCCACCACTGTGTTTCTCCAGGAAAAGCAGAGAAAAACGTGGATGTGGGGGAAGGCAAAACTGGGCCGGAATCCAGATTCCAAGTACCCCAGCTGCGTGACTGCATGCAAATTTCTTAACTCCTCCGAGTCTCCACTTCATCATCTATAAAAATGAGGCTTTCGTTTCCCTTACAAGGTTATGAAGAGGATCACATGAAATGTGTGAAGAATGTTCCTATTGCAGAGCAGTTTTTTAAAAAAATTATTGTGAGCTCTTTTTCTCCCCCTTTCACTGGAGGGTGGTGGATCACAGATCCACAGGGGGAAAAATACTTACAAAATGATTTCTCCCTAGAAAATATAATAAACTGTTTTCTAGGTTGAGAGCTGGGAACATAAATTTTACTCAATAAGAAATTACTAAGATATATGCTTAGCTATATATTATGAATTGCTAATAGCTAGAGGGAGAGAGAAAGAGAATTTGTGGGAGAGAGGGAAAATCAAAGAAGAGAGAAACTGTTCATGGGAGGTCACCAACTGTGTCTCTACTTTTGGAAATGTCAACCCATTGTTCACAGCTGTTCAACTTTCCAGTCCCTAAGCCTATTAAGGTTTGCTTAGAATGGGATTCTCTCAGTAGACTACCCAGGAAGATATTCTTTGAGGTGCAGCAACAGTGAATAGAACATTATCAGGATGACATCAAGCTGGGGACCAGATGGAAAGAAAGTTCTACAAACCTATGCCAGATACAATTCCTTTCAACACCACAGTCCTCAGTTTAGCTCTTTTCACATATACTTGCTTCTTTATGGAACAGAAGGCTTGACTTTTTTTATATATAGAGAGAGATTTAATGATTTACCTCTTACAGTATGACCTTCATTTGCTTCCAAAACCAGGTTTTTGGCAAATAAACATCTGAGTGGAAAAGGCAAGTATAATCTAAGATCTGTAGTCAGGAAAGCTGGTGAGATTGACATTAAAACACAGCACACGTTAAAATATTGATATACATATTTGTGAAATATTAATGCAGCATCCTGAAACACACAGCAAATGCTCTGGGGAAGGACCTCTTCAAAGAATTGCATCTTAACTGTGCATGACTTTTATCCCTGGAAATGTTCCATTTGCCTCAGAGCACACTGTGGCTTCTTTTAGCCTTGAAGTGTCAGCTGGCCAACACATCCTCCTTCAGAGCCAACAGAATGCTCCTGGTTCCCCTAGGCTAGCTGTTCCACTCATCCTGTCACCTGCAGGCCAGCAGCCATCTGTTAGCAGAGAGCCACAGTGACTGGGGCAGTGTCTGGGAGTGGCATTGGCGCCTGGCTTCTGGCCCCAAAAGGCATCCTCAATGGATAAGCATCCTCAAAGGCCCTCTCTGCCCCTGCCTGGCCCTGTGCTTTCCAAAGGATTCTGGGAAATCCAGCAGATGCCATCAAACACCAGAGAGCTGTCTCAGTCAACAGGGCTTTATATAACCTAGACAGGAAGACCAGGAGGAACAGTCGGTGGGCATGATGAAGTAGACCCCTTTAGAGCAGAGACTGTATTTCCTTTTCCCTAATCTAACTCCAGCATTTAGGACACTGCCAAACACATAGTGAGAATCCAGTAAATACTAGTTCCCTGTCTGCCTTGCAGCCATGGGGGTTGGCTGCTGGGCTGTCCTCACCCAGGGGCAATATCTTTTTAATAAGGAAAGATGTATAGAAACAAGTATGACACTTTCTTCCATTTCTAAGAATGAAGGACAAAGTAGGTAACAGTAAAATACAAGTGCCAGCCTGTTAAAAATGAGGCAAAACTAGCTGGGTATGGTGGCATATGCCTATAATCCCAGCAGTTCAGGAGGCTGAGGCAGGAGGATATTAAGTTCCAAGCCAGCCTCTGCAATTTAGCAAGGCCCTAGGCAACTTAGTGAGACTCTGAGTCTAAATAAGATATTTTAAAAAAGGACTGGGGATGTGGCTCAGTGGTTAAGCATCTATGGGTTCAATTCCCAGTATCAGAAAAAAAAAAAAAAAAAGAGGCAATCTATCTATTTCCTGGAAGGCCCACCACAGTTTATTGAGCTGAAAAAAAATGAGCACTGTACTAAGAGTCAGGAAGTTTGGGCTTTTACCAGACATTTCACAGACTTTCTGTGTGAAGCAGGAAGTTGTCACTTCCTCTCTCTAGGCTTTCTATTTCCTATTCTGTAAGAATGGTTGTGCTAAGATCTAAAAGGCTAAGCCCACGATCGTGATCAGACAAGCCTTTCATAGCTCTCTTTCCTGGCAGGAGAGGAGCCACCTCCCTCCACCACAAATGACTTCCTAGTAGTGCCCAGCGAGCCCATGTTGCAGAATATTTCCTGCTGATTTATATCATCAGGCTCAGTCAAGAATCCTTCACGGGTCCAGGGCGCTGAGTGTAGTCAGAAATTCTCAGCCTCAGTTGTCCTCCCAAACTGAAGCAAGGTATGGGGCTGGTTCTGTCTGAAAACTGGGGAAGCCCAGGACACACAGGTCAGTTGCAGAGCTTTCTACAGCATGCTAGCAGGCCCCCTCCATGTTGCTGGGAGAGTTTCTGAAACTGCATGGCCTTTCTGTTCTTTAGGGGCCATTTTGTTCAGAATCCCTCTACAGGGTGAAAGCAGCTTGGCCTGCTCTCTCACAATGAGCTTAAAACTGCTGACACAGGGAGCCCTACTAAGGGCCCTTTCCTTTCTACCCTTTTGATCCCTCCCAGCCCTGTACTTCCTGGCTCACTTCCTCAGCTGGTTCCCTGGCTCACTTTCCACAACTCCCCTCCCTTCCCCTTCTATGTACTTTCCCACTCTCAGGGCCACCCCTTACTTCTTCACTTCTGACTTCCATGGGTCCTCTCTTGAGTCTGGTCAGCAACGCCATTCTCTTGGCTGGAAAAGCAGGGCCTGGATTTCTGCCATGCAGGTACCCTTGCCATATTCCCCCAAAGAGGAATCCATCTTTATCCTCTCCTTTCTCCCTTGGGCCCTTCTTTATGTTCTTCTATCTGCATTGTTAAAATTCCCATCTCTATCTTGGCCATAGTTGGCAGGTATTGTTTACTAGGGTTTAAGAACCAAAGAGTACCATATAACAAAGTACCACAGACTAGGTGTCTTAAATAACAAAAATTTATTTTCTCAAGAATTGTAACATCAAGGTGTTCACAGGGTTGGTTTGTTTCCAAGGCCCCTTTCCTTAGCTTATAGGCCATTTTCCCTGCCCTGTGTCTTTATATGTTTCCCCCTCTGTATCCAAATCTCCCCTTCTCTCTCTTTTTTTTTTCAAAAAGTCTAAAAAGATATATTTTTTATATTACATCTGTATGAATATATCTGAAAGTTATGGACTGAGCATACAATCATAATTCCTCCCATGATTTCCCCTTCTCTCTCTATCTCTCTTTATTTTATTTTTTAAAGAGATGGGTTCTAGCTATATCACCCGGGCTGGCCTCAAACTCCTGCGTCCAAGCGATCCTCTTGCCTCAGCCTCCCCAGTAGCTGTGACAATAAGGCAGGCTACTGTGCCCAGCAATACCCACCACTCTTTTTTGTAGTAATGGAAACCCAAGACCTTGTGCATAGGAGGCAAGCACTCTACCAATGAACAACATCCACAGCTCTTCCGATAGCCCCCTCCCTTTTATGAGATAGGGTTTCTCTGACTTGTCCAGACTGTCCTAAAAAAATTATAATCCTCCTGCCACAACCTCCAGAGTAGCTGGGATTATAGGCATGTGCCACCGTGCCTGGCTGATTCTTCTTTCATTTTGGTACCAGGGATTGAACTCAGGGGCACTCAACCACTGAGCTACATCCCCAGCCCTATTTTGTATTTTATGTAGAGACAGGGTCTCACCGAGTTAGTTGCTTATTGCCTCACTGTTGCTGAGGCTGGCTTTGAACTTGCAATCCTTTTGACTCAGAGCTGGGGGCATTACAGGCGTGTGGCACTGTGTCCAACTAATCTCTTCTTATAAGACCAGTCATAGAGAATCAGGGTCCACCTCAGTGAACTCATTTCATTTTAATTACTGTTTAAAGACCCTGTCTCCAAATATACTAATATTCTGTGGTGGGAAGGGTTAGGATTTCAACATATGAATTTGGGGGAGACATGATTAGCCCATAGCAGCAGGAGTGGTACAGGGGTGGTGTGGGGAGCTCAGGCCTTTCATGCTGGCGTCAGGTTTGGAGACCTTTAGAGAAGGATGCAGAAGGCAGACACCCTGAAGGCAGGAGGGGACAATTTAGAATCACCTTCTGAGGTTCTGTCCCCTCAGCACCTCCAAGTCATAGGCCCTTGGGCTAAGGAAATCAGAAGAAGGTAGCCCTAAAAGAAGCCAAGCCTCAGATAAACCAAAAGTTTAATAAAAATGAAAAATATTACAGCACAGTGGGCTGACAATGGTTGTTCTAGAAGGTCTAGTATGTTGGTCACTCTGGTATGCTGATTCCAGTGGGTTCTAGGAGGTCACGGATTGGTCCCTCATATTCCAAGATTCTCTTCACTGTTCCCTTAGTGGGAGGTCTCTGTCTTCCTGGTGTGATTTCTGACCAGGCTGGTTCTGAACTCCCTCACCCTGTGAGGAGAGCTGCCTGAGTCTGACCTTCATGCCGGGATGAAGATGATGTTTTACATCATTTCCCGAAGTTCACACCCCTGCCCAGATTCTGAGATTGGCAGACAGATAAAAGCCAGTTTCATGAAGAATTAAGAGCTTTGGAAGTGCTGGAGCCTCCTCCACAGGAGAGAGCCAGAACTCCCAGGGTCTCCTGGCTCCCCTGCAAATTTTTCTGAATCCTGCAGGCCCTTCTCTTGCAAAGTGCTCAGGAATGTGGAACGCCTGGCTGCTGGTGATGAGCTGGGTCCAAGAGTCTGCACAGAAGGGAGCCCCGCTGGGCCTGGACCTCCCTGGCAGCCACTGCAAGTCCAGCCAAGTTAGGAGGTACTGCTCCTCCTCCTAGGGTGGAGGGCTTTCCTCTTGGTGATGTCCTCCTCAGTGTCACTCTCACAATTCCTCTGGGGGAAAAAAAAAAAAGAAGGCCAGAGCAGGGGGTTATGGGATGCCAGGAAGCGGGTTGGGCTGGGCAGCCTAAGTTGATATACCTCAGCTGGGGCATATCCAGAGACCAGTGGAAGGGAGGGGTCTGGTGGGGGGCTTAAAATGAGGCCAGACTAACAAACTTGAGGCCTCCTTGGAGGCAGGAAAGCAGGTAGGGCATCTAAGGGAAACCAGGCACCAAAAGACACCCACCATAATAATGAAAATTAGATCTGGTGCCCTTTGTGGCCACACATAAGGATAAGTTGTCTGTGGGCTGCTGAGTCTCTGCTCAGTCTAGAGAGAGAGGTAAGCTATAGGTTCCCCCCCAAGCTCCAACAGCCACCATTCCAACCCCTCCACCTTGACTCACTTCCACTGCACCTTCAGCAAGCCTTGCCCTGCAGCTCTTCCAATGAAATGACTTCTGAAAAGCTCATTTTTATGAACAAGGAAAGAAGTAAACAATACAGTCTGTCCATCCCAACATGGCTAAAGCAGAGCCCAGGTAACTGCCCAGAGGGCATGATGTCTTTCTGTTCAGCTCACACTAACTAATATAATTATTAAAATTATTAGGGGCTGGGGTTGTGGCTCAGTAGTAGAGCACTCGTCTGGCATTTGCAAGGCACGGGGTTTGATCCTCAGTACCACATAAAAATAAATAAGTAAATGTCCAACTACAACTAAAATTTTTTTTTAATTATTAAAAGAAGAACTAGGGCTGGGGTTGTGGCTCAGCGGTAGAGCACTTGCCTAGCACGTGCAAGGTCCTGGGTTCGATCCTCAGTACCACATAAAAATAAATAAACAAAAGAAAGATTAAAAACAAAAAAGAACTAATTCAGACTTCATAAAGTCATCTTAAAAAAATTTAAAAATTGTGGGGCTGGGGATGTGGCTCAAGCAGTAGCGTGCTCGCCTGGCATGCGTGTGGCCCAGGTTCGATCCTCAGCACCACATACAAAGATGTTGTGTCCGCCAAAAACTAAAAAATAAATATTAAAAAATTCTCTCTCTCTCTCTCTCTCTCTCTCTCTCTCTCTCTCCCTCTCCCTCTCTCTTTAAAAAAAAATTAAAAATTGTTAGATGTTCAATTTCAATATTCCCCAAACAAAAGGGCCCTATCATTACCTTTTTTTTAAGAAAAGTCCCTTTGTAAAAACTATGTCTGTTTGGGACTCAATACTTTTCCACTTGTAGAATGAGCCACGGAGCTAATAATGCTGAGTGTTTGAATAAAAAGAAAACTATCTTCAAGTGTTTGTGCTAGGACAAAAATTAGGAAAAGAATGTATGTTCTTCACCATTACTCTCTGGTCCTCTCTCTCCACACACATGGCAATGGGGTCAGGGCTCATGAAAGGCATGTCTGCTCCCTGTCATGCACCCTCCCAGGCTGGCCTGAGCCAGCAGGAAATCCAAGGGCAAGGTTAACTTCAGCCAAATACATCCTGGACCAAGTCTTGCCATTATAATAAAAATAACTCAAGCTCTGCTGACCAGCAACTTTTTATACCATGAATCAGAGCCAAACAACAAAAAAGTAAGCTGGGTAAAGTCTGCATGTGATTGACAGGTATGCTCAGAGGGAGAGTGGTCCAGTCCCCTTTATAGCAGGTCAGGGAAGCAGACAGAAAAGGGATACAACTTGGCCAATGCCTTGTAGGCTTCTGGAGTCATAAATCCTCAAGTCTTGGCAAGAGCAGGAATAAACCAAAGCTCAGGCTGAAGAAAGAGAACTCCGGGATACATGGGGGGAGTAGGAAGTACGGGAAGTGCTGGGTCCTGGGATGTGCCTAAGTGCTGTGTATCTTGAGGCTGCTCAGGTGTCTCAGACAGTTGATTCTCTGTCCCTTCTTTAACAAGGAGTCACCTTCTGTCCTGGCCTGTACCAACTCAGACCCTCCTGGGTGGCCCCCTTCACCTTCGCAGTGGGGGAGCTGCCAGGGAATCCCTACAGACTGAAATACTGACATTAGTGTTGTATTTTAAAGTCTATAAGAGGATTTTAAACAATAGTAATAATTGCTCTCATGTATTGAACACTTACATGCCAAATTTCAGGGACAGGTCACTACAACCCCATATTTATTCTATGAGGTAGGAACTATTATTTAATTCATTTCACAAATGATGACATTTTGGCATAGAGAGATTAAGTAATTTCCTTAAGATCACTTAGCTAGTAAGTGGCAGATTTGAATCCTGGCAGTCTGGCTCTAGAGGCTCTAGAGGCTATTCTCTTCAGCATATCCCATTATAAGATGCATAAAACTATAACAAGTATAAGAAACCATCCTAATATTATTATTGATAATGGTAATCTAAAGCAAGCTAGAAATGGGAGGATTTAAAAGAGGATGTAAAATTCCCATTCTAAAGTAGATTTTTGGATCATCAGAAATAAATTTTGGATGGTCTCTGGTATTCATTCTCCAGAGTCCCCACCATCCTCTGAGGACTATAAGTCTTCAGGGCGGTTCTGGAGGGATGGGGAGGGAGTGGGAGCAGCAATCTCTTCAAAGATGGAGCAGGAAAGAATTTAAGATTCTCCAAAAGTTCATGCTGCCTTGTTGGAGCACCCCACCCAGCACCAGCCAGAGGCCCCCCAAACATATACCTCTGCTGATTACACACTAGCTCCAGGGCAGAGGAGCACAGGGCCAGCAGAAAAGACTGGAAATAACTAGCACTCACCTGCCTCAACAGGGGAGAGAAGGTCCCCCTACTTCCAAGCTTCACACCACCCCCAGAATTCTGCCCCAAAGGGTCCTGCATTTACCCACCAGGTCCTCATTTGGCCTCAGGTGCACCTTCTTCATCAGGGAGCGAGTGAGGTGATTGCACAAGGACACGATGCTGAAGGACAGCTGAGGGAGGGAGGGAGAGAAAACAGATGCCAGGTGAGAATGTGCTCAGGGACCCTGAAGAGCGGCAGGGTGCCTGGCTGGCCCTCTCCCCCAACCACTCCAAACCACACACACCTTCCACCTCCTGCGGACATACTGCTTCTTGAAGTTCTCCAGGTTGACCAGGGACTCCCTGCGCACCATGGCTTGCTGGTTGTCCACCGGCTACAGGACAAAGCAGAGCATGATGGTGTCAATGGGCGTCAGACAGCAGCTGCCCACCTCCCTGCAGAACCCTAGCCACATGCTGTCCTCAACCTGCCCCGATACCTCCCTGCCAGGCAGGGTGTGCAGTGGGAGCGGTACAGTGAGGCAATGGCTACAGATGTCTCAGCTGCTCAGGAGATGGATGTCCCTGAGCTATTATTACTACAACCAGATACACAAGCCAGTGTGGCTAGAGGCCCAGCTTCTCCTGAAGTGGGAGAGCAGGAGGCAGGGGCTTCGATCACACATCACTTTGGGGACAGGGTCATTTTCTGGCAATCTGGGATGCTCCCTGTATGCTGGACTGGCTCTGGGTTTAGCAAAATGGATGGCTTGTTGGCAAACAGAGCATTAATACATCTTTAGAAAATAAATGGAAGGAAATAGGGGCTTTGGTGGGAGTCAGGTGGAGACAGATGTGTAACTGCCCTTCATTGCCTAGCAGTCGAGGCTTAGCTTAAATCTCAGCTTCTCTAAGAAGCCTGATATGGCTTCTCTGAGCCTCAGTTTTCCTATCTGAAATGGGGGATAATAACATGTCACAGGGTTGTTGAGGCTGACATAAAGAATTTAACCTAGCACCACTCAATAAACAGTAACAAGTTATGTCCATCTCCTCTCAAATCCCTTCCCCCACTTTTTTGACACTAGGGATTGAACTCAGGGGTGTTTAACCAGCTCATCGCCAGCCATTTTTAAATATTTTATTTAGAGACAGGGCCTCACTAAGTTGCTGAGGCTGACTTTGAACTTGTGATCCTCCTGCCTCAGCCTCCCCAGCCACTGTGCTTACAGGTGTGCACCACCTTTCCCAGTTCCCTCTTTTTATTAAATGAGGCTTTCCTAAGTCATGAGATAGGTTTTGGGAGTTCTGTGAATCTCTGAAACGGTTTGCAAATTTTCGTGTGTGAATGTGTATGTGAGTGTTCATAGCAAGCTAGTCATAAGAGCTAAGTAGAAAAAACCCAGATGTGCATCAACTGATGAACAGATAAAGAAAATGTGGTATCCATACATGAAATATTATTCAGGAATATTATACATGAAAACAAATAGAGTATTGATACAAACTACAGCATGAATGAATCTTGAAAACATTAAATGGAAGAAGCCAGCACAAAAGACCACATATTGTGTGATTCCATTTATATAAAATGTGCCAGAATAGGCAAAACCAGAGACAGGAAGTAGATCAAGTTGCTAGGGGCTGGGAAAAGGAGAGAATGGGGGATGACTACAAAGGGTATGGGGTTTCTTTCTGGGATAATGAAAATGTTCTGGAGTAAGAAAGCAACGGTGGTTGTATAACCTTGTAAATGTACTAAAAAGCATTGGATTGTATGTTTTAAAATGGCAACTTTTATGGGTTATAAATTATACCTCAATAAAAAACCAATTTAGTGTGTCTGCATAGACAAGCATTTCTTCTGAGTCGATAGCTTTCATAGATTCTCAAAGGACCCCATGACCTCAAGAAAACGAGCTGCCCGGGATGACCCCTAAGGTCCTGTGCAGCTTTTTTCCCTCTACTCTGACAACCTGCTCACTGCAAGGCCATATTTGGTCCTGGTGAATGCTAAGGGTGGGTAGTTCACTGACTCCCTAAGGCTGGTCTTGTCTCTTAACCACACTGAGAGCACATTTCCATTCTTGTTCATCTTTCATCATAGCATCAGGAACCAGAAGAAAGCCAACGCACACTGTGGGCCTGGGCTGCTCTGGACTTGCATATGGCAGGGGACCCGTTGCAGGGCCTTTCTCTAAAGCCCCCAGAAGGCCTCCAAGTGTTCCAAATTCTAATGCAAGTGCCACCTGCTTCCTGGAGCACTTCCAAGAAATAATGTCTCCCTCCCAGGCCTGACCAAAGCACCTGCGTGCTCTATTCCTATGTGCAGCAGCTATCTCTGCCAGCTCTGTAGTAGAGGAATCCCACCACTGGAAAGCAACCCCAGAGCACAGAAACTTTTCCATGTCTATGCCCCTCTCTCCTCTCTGCCCAGAGAGGTAGCTGCCTGGTTATTTCCCTGAGCTGCTCAAGAGATAAATTGGAATAAATTGCAGGACCTGAGACCTACTCATTTCATCAGTGAGAGGCCCAGGTCACCCTCTCAGTACACTGCAAGGGTGTCATGAGTCTGTCAGTGAGATGCAGAGTTCTGTGGGGGTCAAGGAGCAGGGACAGAGTTTTAGCAACCCTGAAGTAGATGGGAGGTGGGAAGGCCAGGGGCTGCTGACCTTCCCAAATGAGCACACAGTGGTTTGGGCAAAGAGTGCAGGAAAAAGAGGAGGGGAAGGAAGAGACAGGAAAAGGGAAGAGAAAAGGATGAGGACACAGAGGGATCACCAGGCCACGCCCAGCTCTCCTGGACCCTTTCCTTAACTACCTGCCACATCTGCAGGTCCAGCCTGGGTCCAGGTCCCACCAGGAAGGGAGGCACAAAAGCAGGCAGAGGACTTTCCTTTGCAACCACAAGAATGGGATTCTAATAAGGAAAGGGTTGTAATACACCCTACTGTCATATCCACATAAAAAGAAAAAAAAAAAAAGAAAAGCAGGCAGAGGGCAGCCCACCTGTGCTGACAACCTGCCTGTCCCTCTGCTCCAAGCCTTCCTGTGGCTTTCCAGTGCTCTCCATATAACCCAACATTCTCCTGGAGACTCCCAGGCCAGCATATGCCTCCTCCGCCACACAGGTTGGCTTGCTGATCCTAAACCCAAGGTCTCAGGGTCGTTGCCCTTGCTCATTCTTACATCACTTTGTCACTTGGGTCAGGTCTTTGTTCAAACATCACCTCCTCAGAGGAGCCTTCCTGATTCCCCCTAGATAAAACAGCTCTTCAGCAGTCCCCCATGACGACTTTGCTTATGCCAGTCTTCTCTATTGTATGTGTCACTGCCTGGCATTTTATTCTGTATTAATTTGGGGATTGTTTTGTGAATCCCACCCTCCTTATTCCTCATGGCTTCTAGAATCTCCTTCCCCCAGATGATTAGCATGCTGCCTCTCACTCCTCAAAACCTTTCTACCTCTAACTTCACTCATGTCTTCAATTCACTCAGCCATGATTTATCCTTTCAGTGGAACCCTGGCAAAGGACGTTTGTCTCTTACAAGGAGAAGTTGATGAGGTGGGGCTAAAAGTTCCAAGAGGGAAGGAACCTCTTTTTGTCCACTTACTGCGGGGTGCCCTCACCCAGGAGAAAAATGGCTGACCTCAGGGCTGGAAGGTCAACACAGGCAAGGGGTCCTGTTAAGGAGAATCCCCCCTTCCTACTGGCCAAGCAGGAAAAGACACTGAGCAGAGGGGCCCAGATGAAATGTCAGGTGGGACCATTTCCAGGGCCATTAATGAAAAGTGATGCAATTACTTCTAGGTTCCTGTCCATCCATATGCTACAAACAATAGCATCACCCCTGAGGAGATGACCATCCAGGCTATGAGTCTGTCAGGCTTACCTTTCCTAATCAATGGGCCTCCCTGGTTGATAAAAGGCTCAATGCCAGGCTAATGCTATCAGCCCAGCTTGGAAAGTCAGAGACAAATTCTGCAGTGAAATTTGTTCCCAGAAGGAATGTGGCTCGAACACTTTTGACTAAATTGAGAATGTGAGGGGAAGAAGGAGTTATGCCCGCCTTCTCCTGGCCCTTTCCTCCTTGCAAACAGTGAATACCCAACTGTCTTCCAACCTTGTGGCCTATCAGTGTCGTCAGAAGCCTGGGAAATTTCCACCTGGCTCTTGGGGGTATGTTCTGTGTCTTGGGAGGATGTCAGGAAGGGAGACAAGAAGACAGAAAGCAGTGGAGGCTGGAGTCAGATTTTGTTTATACAGATGCAAATGCCTTTGAAAAGTCTAGTGGGCTGTTCTAGGTCTGTGCCCACATCCACAGAGCGTGGAGAGGAAGCAGGAGCCACCAACAAATCATGAAAAAGAGACCCCAGCTTCACAGAAGAGCCATTCCAGACGCTTTTCTCTAAATACCAAGCTTCCTGTAGAAACTGCAAACAGATTGCAACTTCTCAAACCTCCATCTGTACCTTCTCTCCAGCCTCATACTTCATGGAAAACTGGGGCACCCATTTTTCTTTCCTGCCCAGGACACTTTCTGGGCCTCACTACCTCCACCTCCCTCAGTTGCATCTCTCCAGGTAGCACCTCTGCCTCTTCCTTTGTTGGCTACTTTGATGGCTGGAGCCCTGTCCTGGCTGGACTCACCATTGGTTTTCTCAGGAAGGTGCAGGTGAGGCTTGACACCTGGATGTCTGCCTCCTCACTGGGTAGGGTAGGGAGAGCTGAAGGCAATAGGAGGAGGTGGCAATGCCCCTTTCCTTGCCTGGCCTGACTTTTCTGAGTTAGGTTTCAGCTTGAACACATGGAGACTCTTAATCCTCTTCTCCAGGACCTTCAGTTTTCTTGAGCAATTGTTCAACTCCAGCAAAAGCTTCCAAAGCTCTCCCTCCTGTACTGTCATATATATATATGACATACAATATCTTTATTTCATTTTTATGTGGTGCTGAGGGTAAACCTGGTGCCTCAAGCATGCTAGGTGAGCACTCTACCACTGAGCCACAACCCCAGCCCCTGGACTGTCAGGAAGGGGCTGACTTGAAAGACGTCAACCAAATGCTATGTGTGAACTGTGTTTGAATTCTGATGTGAATAAACCAACCGTCGACAGGATACCCTTGAAAAATGTGGGACATGTGATTATAGAATAGGTATCCAGATGAGATGGAGGAATTATTGCTGATTTTTCAGGTGTGATAATGGCATGGTGGTTATATAAAAAAAGAAAGTCCTACTGGGTTTAGTGGCATACAACTGTAATTCCAGCTACTCTGGAAGCTGAGGCAGGTGGATCCCAAGCGTGAGAACCAAACTAGACAACTTAGCAAAATCCTAACTCAAAATAAAATTAAAAGGGCTAGGGATGTAGCTCAGGGGCAAAGTGTTTGTCTAACATACACAAGGCCCTGGGTTCGATTCCCAGCATTGAAAAAAAAAATTCTTTTTTTTTTTTTAAATTCTTATCAGAGATTCATGCTGAAGAATTTATGAATCGAGTAAATCTGAAGTTTGTGTTAAAATTCTTGAAATATTCCAGAAAATAGTGTGTGTGGTGGGGTGGAGGGAGATGAATAAAAGACTGGCACAGGGCACAGTGGCACATATCTGTAATCCCAGCAGCTTGGAAGGCTAAGACAGGAGGATCAAAAGTTCAAAGCCAGCCTCAGCAATTTAGCAAGATCCTGTTTTGGGTTCAATCCCAGTACCAAAAAAAAAAAAAAAGACTGGCTGTGAATTTGACTAAATTCCAGATGAAGTGAGATAATAAGTACCTGGAATCCACTATACTATTCTCTGTACTTCTGTGAAAGTTTTGAAAATTTTCCATGACAAAAAGTTAAAAACAAAAGCTCTCCTCATTTTAATCTCTAGCCTCCACTCAATAGTTCTGAGTTCCTGACCCAATCTGGGCTCACAGCCATCCCTCCAAATTCTACTTAGCACCTTCTTCATAAGGAAACAGCTTGGTGGCGATGGTAGGGGTGTCAGTGATGGAGCTGCCCTGAGAAGACCTCTGCTCTCTGCATCCCTCCTACCCTGTCTCAATCAGAATTCATCTCTCTCCTGATTTGTAGAATATTCTATTTTATCACTAACCCTGGCCTTTCCCACCTCCCAGTCGGTCGGGTCCCCATTAACCCCAGATATTGAGAGTTTCATTCAGGGGTTATCTTGTCCTTATCAGTCACCCCTACTCCACCACAAGCCAGAGCACAATCAGTGTTTGTTCAACTGCACTGGCCCCTCTGCAACTCAAACATGCCCTCTGCTGGGTTCCTCTCCAGGGCAAAGAATCTTCTCCACAGGCCAAGAACTTCATAGACAAAGGAGAAAAGGCATTCATTTCCTCAGACATTCACAAAAGGTAGACCGTGGGAGGTGACAGCTGGGCACATAGCCACCTCCAATGTGGGCCAACTGTGCAGCATGATCCAGTGAGGAGGGAAGCTGCCATCTTCATAGTCACCAGCAGAGAAGGGGCTCATGGAGGATGTTCTGGCTTCTCCTGTCATGATTACTCTGTTCCATCCCTTCATCATTAGCTTCCCTTATCTACAAAATCACGAACTACCAAACCATCACCACCCTTCCTAATACAAACTAGACAGGCAGAGATATGCCATGAGCATCTGCCCCAGGGCAGGGTCACCACTGCTGCCTCCCCAAGGGCTGACTCTCCAGCTTCCTTGGGAATCTTTATTCAGGGAGGTGTCACACAGTCATCTTTTCCTCCCCAATGGCCCAGGATGGTGTTTAAACTGAGCAGGGAAGTTGACCTTTAATTTACTCAATTCTTGTGAACTAAAAATCCTCCATGATGGCAGAGGGGCCTGCCCACAGAGCAGTGCCCCCAAGAGGTCCTCCCTCAAGGTCCCAAGAAAATATGCCCACGTGCCATCCACCATGGCCAGCCCTGCCCTTACCACCACTGTTACAATGCCAACTGTGGGCATGGGGGGAACAGAGCAAGCAGGTTCACTGGCTGCGTTCCACAGGCCTCCTTGGGTTCCCCTCAGCACCAGGTTGAGAGCCAAAGGAATTCTACTGGCAGGAGACAGAGGAAGGTCACAGGCTTCTCTGATTTCCCTGACAGACTTGGGGGCATTTCTCAATTTACTTTGATTTGTCTTTAGATGCTCTTTGTACAGAAAAAGGTCTGTTTTTGAAACACAGTGAAGGAGAAGCAGTTACCAATGACTAGAAACACACACAGGACCATTTTACTACTCTGAAGAAAAACTACTTATGGCTGGGTGCCCAGCTCAGGGGCCGATCAGCAGAGACTGAAAAACTTGCCCTCTACGAGGCTGTAAAATGAGGATATCAGATGGTGTGTAGCTGATTCCACAAATCTAAGATAACCACTTCTTCCTCCCTTTTTACCAGTCTCTCTAATTCAAATCATTGCCACCATATTATTCTTTTTTTTAATTCCCATTTATTTGACGTTCACCAGAAGTCTGCCCTGTGTTGCTCAACTGGCAGTCATCCTGGCCTCAGGAAGCCTGGCATTGAAGGTCAATGCCTGTTAACGTGGCCAAAGAGACCTTTAATATTTGCAGAATCTATGCCAAACAAGTATACAACATCCTGTGACAGGGCAGAGAAGTCTTTGGAGAGATTGTAGAGGTCATTTTGTACCAATTCTCTCGGTTAGAGAAATAGGGTTTTTGTCATCTTTCCTTGATTCCAAGATGCATGTTTTTGGATCTCAGAAATGAGGAGGCATCTCCCAGTCAACAATGTCATATCATTGCTGTGGCCCTGGAGTAGAGGCAGATGCTCCCAGAGAGGATTGCATTGGCTGGTCATGTGGGGCCACCCAGCCTCAGACTGTTGGCCATGACATTCCATACTTGAAGTTCTTCAATATCACACAGCTTGTGGCAAAGAGGAACCCTGCATGAGGACTAGCAGCCTGGGCCTCCCATTCTCAGGAGGATTTTCCATCCTCACATATTGTCCAGAATGAGTTGTATTTTTTTTTTTTTTTTGCTCTCTCTTCCTTCATAGCAGCCCTAGATCTCATTTACCCTATCATTATTTTATCACAACTTTATGTGTCTAATGTCTCCCATTAGGCTTCCCATGTTGGGCATTTTTATTTTTTAATGGTACATAAAACAATGATAATATCTTATAATCATGGTTTCTTAGCCAGGCACATTAGTGTATACCTATAATCCCAGTGGCTCAGGAGGCTGAGCAGGAGGATCACAAGTTCAAAGCCTGCCTCAGCAGTGAAGCCCTGAGTAATTCATCAAGACCCTGTCTCTAAATAAAATATAAAAAAGGGCTGGAGATGTGGCTCAGTGGTTAAGCACCCCTGGGTTCAACCCCTGGTACAAAATAATAATAATAATTATAAAAATTATAATTATTATTTCTTATATTTGATGAAAAATTCTGTTTCAAGTATTATATGTGATATTTGAAATAATTCAGCTTGCTAAAAGAAAAGAAGATAGGATTTTGAAGAAATGATTTCCTGACATCAAAATATGTGTTGTCCTAACTCACTTCCTATCTGAGTGTTTCCCCTCTAACACCAGCCCAGGAATTGTCAGTGGCTTCCCATGACTCCAGGGACAAAGGCAGAGCTTTTTTTATTTTGAGACAGGATCTTGCTGATTTGCTTAGGGCCTCACGAAATTGTTGAGGCTGGTGTTTTGAACTTGTGATTCTCCTGTCTCGGCCTCACAAATTGCTGGGACTACAGGCATGTGCCACCGTGCCTAGCAAGGCAGAGTTCTTTAATGTGGCCAAGGACCTCTTGGTCCTGCCTCCTCCCCAGCCATGTAGACATTCCTGTTCTCCCCTCTAGCTTTCTTACTGTCCTGGCACTTCCAGTCTTCCATGCCCTACTCATTACAGAGCCCTGACATGATGGCCCTGTTGGAAACACTTCTCTCCCTCGTTTGCTTAGCTGGTCTCAGTTCCAGCATCCCTGCTTTTGGGACAGACACCTCCTCTGACCAGATCAAAGGCCCCACCATAGGTTCTTGCATTGAGGAATGCTTCCCTTTCTTAGCATGTGTCCCAGCCACGGTTCTACGTTTTAATGATTCTTGGTTAATGTTGGAATCCTTCAGAGGACAGAGAACTCCACGAGGCAAGAGACAGGCCTGTTTTTTACTCAACCGTGTATCACCAGTCAAGCCATGTGTCTGGAAGTGCCTGAAAGTTATTTTTTGAATGGACAGATGAATCCGGATATCATCTGCCTCCACCTGCAGACAGTAAACTTCTAGAGACTGGGGCATTTTTTGAAGAAGCAGAAAGAGCCACAGATTGCCATCAGAAGGCCCCTATTTTGTCATTAATGAAGTGACCTGGAGAAAATCACATCCTCTGTTTCCTCATCTCTAAACCGGGGATAATATCCAATCCAAATGACAGGGATGTTTTGTGAAGCCATGAAGGCACTTTGAAACTCTTTAATTGGTCTGCTCCCCAACCCAAAACTTCAAGCAGTGCCGCGTCCATCTCCCTGCACTGACTGTATGATTTTATGATTACACTGACTGCCTCCTCCTTTGGGGAAAAGGGGATGAGATCATATAATTCTCAAGAGGATTCACATACTCCTCAAGGAGTCACTGAGCTTTGTGCTTCCCAGTCTTCCTGTCCATCCTCTTCAAAAATTCTGATGGAGTCTAGTAGATTGTCAAGGCCCAATGGCTTAGTACATAGGAAAGGAAGCTCTTGGTTGAGCCCCTTTTGGTTCTCATTATCAATGCACAGTTGGGGCACTTAGCCATAAGTTGGGGGAAAGAGTGGAGAAGGGGGAGATGCTCCTCTTCCCTCCTGCTCTGTAGGTTGATCTTCAGACCTGGACAGGGCTGGGTAGGAACAGTGACTACACCGTCTGGGACATGGCTCCTGGGACAATCATGTACAAGTGTATGCATTCCACCCACACCTGGAAAAATACATGAAGTTGCTTGCTTGGCCTCTGGGATCTGAACTTTAATATTAAGGTGGATATTTACAACTAAGCCTCACTACTTCCTCCCATATGCTTCATCTTGGAGATGGTCACCTGGGTTCCTGTTTCATTGGCATCAACTGGCTATGAATGATCCTACACCATCCTCCCTCTCAGTTTCCTCATCAATTACATGGAAATCATATCATCTCCTACTTTCCCATCTCAAAAAGTTCTTTAAGGATCAAGTGAGGTCACAGACATAAGGGCTCCTGCCGCAGAGCCTCAAAAGTCAGTTCAAACAAAAGGTAGTATTATTTTCTCTGTGCATTTTAAATTCTTGCTTCTGTAGCAGGAAAGCATTATTCTGACTTAGTTATCCTTAGTTAACTCAAATATCACTCAAGATCTGCAATCATAAGGCATGTAGGTGGGAAGAGAGAGGTGAACAAACCCATCACCACAAATCCATTCTCAAGCATCTCCCCAAGGAGTGCTGTACTCCCTGTGGAAAAGGGTATGGTGAGGGGAATTTGTTCTCTAATTGTTTTAACAGCTTGGCTGCTCTGCCATCGCTCTCTGAGAAATCCAGGTTGGTGAGAGGAGGTGTGGAATTAATAATTAACCAGCACCTCGGCAACTGTCAATTCTCTGGAGAGGGGTGGAAAGCTGCCCTACAGATATACTCCCTACAGGATGATTCTAGCTGGAAGCGGAGGCAGGGGAATGGGAAAGTGCTTTATTGACTGGATTCTAGTGCTCAGAGCTTCAGGCTGGCGAGGACTTCCTGTGTGTGTGGTCTGCTGAGCAGCTCCGATAGGGATTCACTGGCATCCTGGTGGAACATGGCTCCCAGGCCATCTGTGTCCCCACTCTCTAACTGGAAGCTGCCCATCATTTCCTGTATCCACTGTAGGTCGGCTGAGAGCTCCTGCCTCAGAGCCTCAAACTGTGTCTGCAGATGGTCCAGTTTCCTGGCCACACCTCCAATGCTAGCCCCTGTGGCCTGGATGTCTTCTCGCAGGAGCTTCTTCAAGGACTCCAACTTGCGGAACTCATACCTGAGCTGGGACAGATTGTGCCGGGCACTCTCGTTCTCTTCTCGGTACCAAGTCTCCTTCTCATTGTAGATGGAGACCAGGGTTTCCACATCATCCTGGAGAGTGTCACGGGCCCCCACTAAGGCACGATATCCCTGGTCCACCCCAGCCATATCTTCTACCACATGGGCGAAACGCTCAAAGTTGACATAAGTGTTGTTGGGGGGCATGCTTGAGTGGCATTTGAGGGTATACTCTCTCAGACGCTTGGTCTTCAGCTCAATGGGTTGTGTCTTCCGCTGCTCAGGAGCTCTGACTTCTCCCTTCGACTGGCAGTTGTTCAGACAGAAGAACCACAATGTTAACATAATGCATGCTCCAAAGGGCAATCCAAGCTGCAGGTGGAAGGCACACACGGTGGTCTCTTTGGCATTCACTGCATGCGTCAGGACACAGGGAGAGCCCGGGTGGAGTGAGCAACCCCTCAGTCCATAAGAAAGGTCAAAGGGTATGGGAATGCTCCCTGCATGCTCCCTTCAGGGCGGAGGGGTCCACAGCCATTAGAGGGTTTCCACACGCACAGCATTTAAAGGGGCTCAGGCAGAAAAGCGGGCTACGGTCAGGATTCTGCAGACATCCACTCCAGGGCTGGAGCAGGCAAGGCCATGGCTGGCAGAGGGAGGCAGAGGGAGGCAGAGGGTGTCTCTCTTTTGGGGTTCTTTGCATATTGGCAAAACTGAGCATGCTCAGCAAGAGGACCCTTGATCTTCCCCATCCTTCAACAAGCAGATGAACCTGATCCCCCTGATCACTCCAACCCTCTCTACTCCCCATCATCTATAGGCCTCTACCCTTCTTGTCTGCACGCTCAGATCATTCCTGTAAGCCTTCTTTTTTAACAATGAAGGTGAATAAGAAGTCTTGGAAGTTCACAGCTAGTCAGTCAACAGAGTACTGGTCTATGAGTCCCTCTTTCCCCAAAAGCTTTTCACTATACCAGACTGCGAGACCCTCTGAAAAACCAGCAGTTGGAGCTTGGTTACAAGGCAAGTTAGGGAGAGATTGACCTTTCCCCCTGGCCCTTCCCAAAGGGAACAGAACTCCCCTAACAGGATGGCAGTCTCTCTTCCTACCAGGTTTCTGTCTCAGAGGCTAATTCCTGAGGTCTCATGGTGCCTGTGGAAAGCAGCTAACTGATGTAAAGCATATCCTTTGAGCCCCAAATGTCAGAGAAGAAGGTTACAAAGTCAGGGTTTCATTCTATAAGCTGTTTGAACCCATGAAATACAAACTTCATTTAGCATAACCCTATTTGAAAATGGTCAGGCCCCTTGGGGCCCATGACAAGCTGTCTTCTGTGCCCAAGGATTGGTGTTTCCAGCAAAAGGCTCTCCACAGGCCTTCTGCATCTGGCTGCCACAGCCAGCCCTGGTGACAGAGCAAAGACCCCTGCTCACTGGAACTCACCACCGTGCCCTTACCGTGATCCAGGGATGCCTGAGAGCCTCTTGGATGGTGAGCCGTTTCCTGAAATGAGGATTAGGAAACAGTGATGATCCTTTAGGGCAGAATCTGGGAGCAGCAGTCTCCATTCTCACACTCTTTTGGCATTCTTTGGCCATGCCATCATAATGGAAGACGCAGAGATTGATGGGAACTGCCTGCATGCCCCATGCTCCCAGGAAAGAGGTTTGGGCAGAACCCAAACAGAGAGACCTTTCTACCTGAACCCTTACCTTCAGTTCCAAAGTTAAAAGGCCTAACACCACCCTCTAGGGGAGTCATTAAATGCACTACTGAGTTTCCAGAATCCTCCAAAAGCCAGCTCTCCATTGCTAAACCTTTGGTCTTTGTTTGCCTCCCAGGTCCCTCCTTTGTCCTTCGCTGTTCTGTTCCCAGGTAGGGGGGCCCTCCCTAGTACTGACCGTAGTACCTAGTACCACTCTGGCCCTCTTTGAAGTCTGTGGGACCAAAAGGACATAATTTTCTAGCATCAGTGGCCCTTTTCCCCTGCTCCATCCAGGCCCTCCCCTGGGTACCAGCACCCTACATTCCCTGCCCATGTCCTCCTTTGACCCCACAGGTATGGGGCTCATTCTGGGCTCTGAGGCAGGAGTAGGATTAGTGTGTCTCCTCTCTTTCCACTGTACTGACCTCTCTGGGCCTGCCTCCTCCACTCCCACCTGAACTGGCTTGAAAACCCTGCTACTTTATTTCTCTAATTGAGTGCCTTTGGGACAGACTATACGAGGTAATGAGTCTTAAAAAACAAAGACTGATTTACACATACACATACACACACATTTTCACATATACACACAGTTATTGGCATTTCAGTAGAAGAAAGCAGAAAGACTTGAGCAAACAAGGTGAATGTCAAGTCTTGGCCAGTCATGTTTCTTAGCACCTGCTCAGATTAGACCACAATGGTGCAGGTGACGCTGTGGCAAAGCAAAGACAGACTGACATCTTTGACTGTGGTAAAAGGAGAGGATTAGTACCTGAGAAACCAGTGCCTTTCTTTTTTTCTTACCGGGTCTCTTTAACCAGAAGCTTCCGAATGAAGTCCTTGGCCAATTCGCTAGTCTGGCTGAAGAATTCCTCATCGAAGTCATAACTCACTGCTGTGATATTTGCCAGTGTTTCCTGCTTTGTGTCTCCCAGAAAAGGGGATGCTCCACTGAGGCTGCATACAACAGAGAAGGAACCACATGACTGCGGGTTTGGAGATGGAAATGGACTCGGGAAACTTGACCCATGCTATAGCACAAGGCTGGGAGGCTCCTGGCAACACAGCCTGCCCTCTCTGGGCTGCCAACCCACAGCTTTTTCAATGCAGTCCAATTCAACACATTTTATGGAACTCCTAGTAAGTACTTTACAGAGGACAAACTGTGTCTTAGTGGACACAAAAGTTGAGAGGAGAAAAAAGAAAAAACAGACATAGCTCTTCATAAACCCCAGCAGAACAAAGCAGAAAATTATTGAAAGCCAGATAAAAGACTGTGGGAGCACCAAAAAAAAGGGGGGGCCCCAGTGCAATTCCATGGGAGAGTTGACAATTGCACTGTCATGTCTTGAAGAATTGAAAGCAGTCGGAGGAGGAGATGAAAAGCTCTTTCAGGCCAAGGGAACAACTTGAGCAAATCCTAAGAGGCATGGAGACTGGGGTCTGTGGGGTCCCCACAGGGTTGTTCAAGGCTGCATCAGACAAACAGTGACTTCTGAAGCTACCATCTCTTGACATGCATTTCAGTTGCTCATGGGACACGTCGGCCCAGATGTGCCATTTTCCCAGGACTCACTGTGCCAAACCCCCCTCCATGTGCTCCTTGCTTTGATCAATGACATCGCTTCACAAATGTGAAGTGATGCTTGTTAGAAACACAGCAGTCACCTTGGTCTCTTTTAAGTCCCTCCTTACTTGATTGGCGAAAAGTCTTATTGTTTCTGTTTACTAAACAAACCTTGAATATTTACCCCTCTCCCCCTGCTTCTTTCTTTGCATGGAAGTAGCAAGGTATACTAGAAAACTTTGGATATTTTATTTTTACACCATGATAAAGTGACATTTATTCCAAATATGCCAGGGATGTTTAAGACTCAAAATGCAATTAAGTAATCCATTAAAACAATAAACTAAAAAAAAAAACAGGGATCATTTCAAATTATGCAAAAATACTATACAAAATCCAGTAAATCCAGTGTTACCAGTGTTATTCATGATAAAAAATAATTATCAGAAAATAGTAATAGAGGAATACTCAATTGATAAGAATGATAAAGAATTTATCAATTGAAAAATCCTCAATTGACAAAGAATATTACATTATGTATGTAACATATTTATATAATTATAAATAGATCGATGATTTCCCCATACAATTGGAAGTAAGGCAGGAATGTTCCCTTTCATTACTGGTATTCAATCTAGTACTACAGATATTAGACAATAAAACAATGAGACAAGAAAAGAATAGAAAATATGCATAGATTTAGGAGCAAGAAATAACTTTTTGTATTTTGGGCTATTTCAATGCTGGGTTTGAATTTCAGCTGTGCTAAGCATTAGCTGTGTGAACCATGGTAAGTTCTTTAACTTCTCTGAGCTTCAGTTTCCTGATTTGTAAAATGAAGAAAATGGCAGTCTCTATCTCACATAATTGACATGAAGAAGTGACCTTGGTCACTGTGGGTGAGAGGTAGCTGTATGGTGTGCTTCCCTCAGACAGAGAGCCCCAGGCAAGAAAGGAAGGCTCTCCTTCACGTCCATGTCCTGTTGCCTGGCACAATGCCCATGATGGTGCCAGCCAATGATAAAGCTGTGTTGAATTCAAGTGAGCCAACCGTGTGCCCTGCAGATGCTGGAATTCCTTAATTGTTCAGTATGAGAACTGGAGTTTTGGAGAAACTCAGATTTCAAGAGACGACGTTTGAATATCCTGGCTGTCATCCAGTATTACAGATCAACGCAAAGTGATACTCAGCCTCTCTTTCCATCAAAGCCCTCTCTATCAAATTCAAGTGGGTTTTAAAAAATTTACTGATGCAGAGGTCCTACCCCTAGCAATTTTAATTTATATAGATCTGGGGTGAGCCTGGGCCATGGTAGGTATTGAAAACTTGACAGTGCAGCCAGGGTTGAGACCCTCTGCTGCAGCTCGGGGGAATCCACTGTTATTGTGCAGAGCTCTCAGTCTAAGGGCTGCTGTGAGTCAGAAAGCTGGTTTATGGGGGTGTAGAGAGAATGATCCCTCAGTCCTGGAGCATTGGTACCACCCTGTTCCCTCTGGCTATGGGCTGACTCTCACTGCAGTGGGCCATAAAAATAGCATTTTCCAGGTATGCTGTGAGGGGAAGATGATTGGGTAGCACTGATGGACTGAATACCTAAGCACCTGCCAAGCATGCACCAGAGCAGGGACTAGGGAATTGGCACATGTTGGCTTATTTAACCACTACATTCCCATGGCAGGGGAGGCCTGGCACTCCACACAGGAATGCAGACATGGCCTGTGCAGGAGGGAGGGCTGCTCCCCGGGCTTCCTGCTCAAACTCAATGCCAGGGTTAAATGTATGAAACACCTCAGAGCACTCAGTCTCAGGTCTGCTCTGTGGACTTAACATATCTGGCTCTTGGTAGATGGATACTCAGTACATCTTTCTACCTGCCCCTCTCTCATTCCTCTTAGGACCCCACAGTCTATGCTGGGTTGGAGCCCCAGAATCAGGGATACTCACAGGATGTAGGTGATAACACCGATGCTCCTGCAAAACAGAAAACAGTCAAGTAAGGACCTCCTGCCTCCAACTCAGACCAGCAAGGGACTCCCCATGTGGTCCCAGGAGAAGAGGTCACTTGCCTCCTCCAGGCATCCCGAAACCCCTCTCCATCCCACTCTTCAGCAGCAGCCTGGGATGCATTTAGAGTGATTGAGCTCAGCACACGGAGATCAAAGGCCCAAGTTCAAGATCTGATCTCTGCACTTGCAGGTTCTGTGATTTGGGCACATCTCTCACCACCTCTGAGACCCTTTTTTCTTATATTAGGAAGATAATGAGAACTATCTCACAGGACTGCAGGCAGGATTTTAAAAGGCCAAGTGCTCAGCCTACTGTCCAGCAGCATTCAAATGAAAGAGTCCTGCATGTGCAGAGGACTGACAGCAGCAGCACCCCTAGGCCAACACAGTGCCCAGGATGAGGGAGGCACTTGTTATACACTTGGTGGACTGCCCAAATGAGCCACTGTTACTGTTATCCTGACCATGGCCGTGGCAGTCCAGGGCTAAGCTACACTCCGGCCCTGCCCCTCCCCTTGCTTCTCTGCAGCTGACCAAGCCATGACCTGGCCATGCACTAACTGGCATCAGGACCTGGCTTTGCTGCTTCCAGCAGCAGCAGAACACCTGGAGCAGCCTGAGGCTCTAAGAGGTGAATGTGGAGAAGAGAGTTCTCACAGTCAAGGGAATGACACCCAAAGCAGGTTCTGAGGACTTCTGCCCTTGGAAGGATCCCTAGGCCACCTGAGTGACCTGTACAACTTACCACATGTCAGCCTCGAGCCCCAGGGGCTCATAGTTCACGATTTCTGGAGCTGAAAGAAGTCAAGAGGAGAAATAAATGAGAGGAGATAGTTGTAGGGAATTCTAGGGAATCTGCTGCCAAATGTCTTCATCCTAACTCTTAGGAAAATCTGAGCAGCAGATGGAAATAATCTGTATCTAAGAATTTTAGGAAAAAAGTATGGCCCAAATATTTGTGTCCCCCCAAAGGTCACATGTTGAAATCTAATCCCTGGTGCAAGTATATAAAAGAGGTGGGGCCCCTGGGAGGTGAGGAGGTCATGGAAGCAGGACCCCCATGAATGGAACTAGTGCCCTTTCAAAGAAACCTGAGGGAGCTTGTTCAGTCCTTCTGCTATGAGGGGACACAGCAAGACACTAAGTCTGCTGGCACCTTGATCTTAGACTTCCCGGACTCCAGGACTATGATTGCTAAATTTCTGTTGTTTATAAATTACCAAGTCTAAGCCATTTCTTAATAGCATCTCAGACAGACTATGTCACAAGGTACCTGTTATTCTGGTAGAAACCTTCTATAGGCAGGCCTTAATAGTGAAGGAGAGGGAAAGCATGTAAAGAAAGCCTGAAAAGGAGAAGGAACAAGGGGAGAGGAAGGAGAAATGGAGCCCTGCTATAGAACTCTCTAGTGGACACCAGTCAGTGCTGGAAGGAAATGGGGAAGAAAAGAAGGCAGAGAGGACTCCACCTTTCCCTGAGTCTGGGCAAAAAGAAAGGACATCCCACTGAGGGCATCCTTGTGGTCACTAAGATGAGATGCTGAGCCTGAGGTGCCTGAGGGGCAGCCAGGGAAGATGTCCAGGGGGCAGATGGCTATGGAGGAGGAGGTCTGGGCCATCACATCTGGAGTCATTGAAGTACATGAAGAAACAAGAGCTGAGCCAATGTTGTGGTGACAGTGTAGAGTAGGAGAGAAGACTGCCAGGAGAGGAGTGGACCACAGGCAGCCTGGAGATGGAGCAGATAAGCACTGGAGAGTGAGTGCTGAGCTCCAAGTTCACAGCACCCAGTGTCTCCAGAAGGTAGGAAGAGGAGATAGAGCATTGATGATTCTTTAAAAGGTTGGCAATGAGTGGAGGCAAAAGAGAAGGCAGTACCTTGAGGAGGAGGAAGGACAGAGGCAGAGTGGAAAAAGCTAAATCTATCTAGAAAATATCTTAAAGCATCCCATCTACAGGGTTATGTCTGCCCTCCCACTCTCCTACTGCCCCTGTTTTGAGATAATCACTATCCTGGCTTTGCTTATTTTTAGCTTTATAAAAATGGTGTCATGCTGCATGTGATCTGTTGTCATTTGATTGCCTTTTACATGCTTCTACTACTCATTGCACATTCATCCACCTCTTCCATTCTCACTACTGTGCAATAAACCATTGTGTAACTATGTATCACTTTTCAGTCATTCTCCTCTTAGAGACCATTTGGATGGTTTCCATTACTTTCATTATTGGAACAATATTGCTGAAAACGTTTTTTGTTCCCGGCTCTGTTGGGGTAAGTATGTGAAAAACTTTCTTAGGACCATGGTCTTCACCATGGGATCCACAAAGAATCTGCAGACAGGTCCAAGAAGATAGGTGCAGAAATTGGAAGTATGCATTTAGAGACTCTTACAGCAATTTGACATTGCTTTGACATCCAAACTATGATCATTTTTGAGTAGCTGATTTTTATGGTCTCTTCCTAAAGTAAAGTCCAGGACAGACAGTGACACATGACTATATATGGAATTTCTTAAAGTTCTCTGATTTTTTCAAAAATTTGCTTGATCATTTTTGACACCTCGTGTTCCTTACTCATTCTTGTGGTTCCATCTTTTATTTCTGTATACATTCCACTTATTTCATAGTCATCATCTGGTAATTTCAGTTATCTTTTGTCCTTGAACATCTATACCTTGCTAGCCTTTGACTGCATTGTTGACATGTACATTTGCCTTCAAGGGAGGTCAGAAGAAAAGAAAATTCCTGTTGAATTTTCTTGCTGCTTGAATCTCAGCTCTTAAGTTCAATTCATTGGGGGTGGGTCATGCTGAAGGGCTTACAACTCTCTTATTTCCTATAAATTGTATTCAAAAGAAAATGTCTTCCATGGATCCAGTCATGTACTTAGAGAGCCTTTTTAACACCTGATTCCCCCAAACTACTGGCAGTTGTTCCTGATTTTGTAGACTTTTTATTCCTGGGTCTTAGGTTGAAATTTCAAATGGGTGGTGGGTGCAAGGCAAAGTGTTTATAACCTGTTTCTCAGGAGTCTTGAGAAAATAAAGTCACCCTATTTCAGGGAAGGGCCTAGAAAAGTCCCCCTATAAATCTATAAGATACAAATAAACCCATCACAAACAAAACCATACTGGTGTAAGAAACAACTGTGTGCATCTCCTCGGACTCTGTATTCAATGACATGCTGGTAGCTTGAAATTGGCTAATGTTATAAGTTAGAGACTCATTTTTGAGATTTGGTTGTTAGACATTTGCATACCACTGGGCAAAAACCTCCAAAGTCTGGCTCCAGCTACCAATAGCCCACTCACACCAACAATCTGGTATGAATAATCAACTCTATGCAGAATGGACTTTGACCTGTCCCTAATTAAAGCACTTATTTTAGTCTTTCCCCCCTGCTATGCTACCACTGAACTGGCTGTGCTCCTTCTCCTCTATTCTGGCTCTCTTTTCCAACTACTTCAGATTTCTCCCCACCCCCAACCATCGTTTTTTGCCCCTCACTGACTCAAGACCATGATCAATCCCATTGACTGTGCCAGAGTGGATATCTTCTCTGAATAGTCTTCCAGAGCTATCTACATTACTTACTTTACAATTAATCACATCCTGGCTTCCATTATGGCCCTGAATTTCTAGTTGAACTATTGACTATTATTGAAAAATTTACATGAACTTAACTAACGAAAATATATGCCCTTCAAGCACATATGTGAATGGTGGGCAGCAACTGTTCTCTTAGACAAAGTTTGAGTCTAGATATCTTGTTCCCCAGGTTCCAATTGGCTCTCCCACCAACCTGTGACCTTGGATATGTCATTCTGAGGGTGGCTGGCTCCTTATCATCACTGTGTCTCCCATACCTTACCTAAAATCTGTTGTACCAGAGGTAAAGAACAACTTTGGTTTCCTTAATGAAAATTCCCCAATCCTCCATTTCCACATTTGTTTAACTAGACCAGATGATCTGAAAAGATCCTTCCAGCACTTTTATTTAGTGGTTTACTGTCTTACATCCACAACTAAATGGAAACTCCTTGAGAGCAGGGTCTTCTCAGAGTGACCCTGGTATAATAGAAAGAGACCAGCTTTGATGCTGACTTATCAGTATTTGAATCTACTGTCACCACCTACTGCTTGTGTTGTCTGAAAGAAGGCACCTGATGGAGAAAATAATTTAATCTGCTTCATGAGGCCACTTGAGGATTAAATAAGACAGAGTCTGCAGAGTGTGAGGCATGGTGCCTGGCATATGGTCAGGGTTCCCTGTCCTGGGGTCTGGGGAGCCAGGGGCGAGTCTCTGCAGCACCATTCCATAGTGGCTGCATAGCTGGTATATGAGGGCTGGAGTCCTTCAGGGTGGAAGGTCTAACATATTCTCTCTTCCTTTTTTTTTTTTTTTTGGTGGTACTGGGGATTGAACCCACAGCCTCTTGCATGCTATGAAAAACCAGCCTCTACCTCAAAGCAAAGCCTGTCCAAGGAAGGGGGCGTGACCTTTGTCCTTGGAAAGACCCACAGAACACTCCTAGGCACTTACCCACCCTGATGAGTTGTTTATCTACAAATACCAGCAGAGATCTGCTGCGCCAGGTGTCCCTGACTCAGCCAGGCTAGGTGGGGATCCATAGCAACCCCCTAGCAGCCACCAATCAGCATTAGACAGGGAAATACCTGGGATGCCAGATGACCCTCCCAGTACTTTATAGTGGTTGACAACATGTTGGGAAACCATGTGGTTCAGCACAAACACCCCTCTTGGCTTAAACCAATCAGTTCAAACGAATCCCCCTCTTGTAGTAACCAATCACCCCTACCCCACCTGTTCCCGCCAGTGAATGTGCTAATCATGTTTTAGAGTTGTTTTATGATTTTCCCCTGGTGTGTGCTGATTTGCTAAGAGATGCTATGATGTATGTGAAGTCCCTGCCTTCCCCAGAGAATGCAGGGACTTCACATACATAAAAATGATGCAAACCCTGGGTTCGGGCCTCTCAGCGTCACCAGTTGCTGTGTGTGCGCGCGGAGGACCGAGCTAGCTCGCAATCAACACCTCTTTGCTGCTTACATTGATCTTAGCCTCTGGTGGTCTTTTGGAGGTCCCAAATTCGAGCATAACAGCTAGGCAAGTGCTCTATCACCGAGCTACACCCGCAGCCTGCCTTCCTTTTTGGTTAGATTGTAGTCAGGAATTTTTAGCTCCCAGGTTTTGAGGAGACCACACCCAAGACCTCTCCAACCCCGGAAGCAGAAAGATAGTCGAAGCAGAAAGATAGATGTAGGTTCTCAACTCCCATTCCTTTCCTCTCTACAGGACTATTTCTTTGTGATTCCCCAACCTTTGGCCCAAGCCCCATGAAAGGGCTTCTGGAGTACAGGAAAGTAGGGCCTGGACCAAGGGAAAGAGATACAGAAGGAAGAGGGCATCCAGGGTCCTGTTGGAGCCAGGTACCGCAAGCATGAATAAAGGTGGGCACAAAAGAGGCAGGTAGGTGGATCTGGGACTTTGAAAACGATTGTCTTTTTCTTTTTTAGGAAATCAAAAGCTACTTCATGGAAGGCAGAGTTTGTGGGAATGCAAGAGAGCAAGGTGATTTTAAATATATGTGATAAACTCATCTAGGAGCAAGAGGTAGAGCCAGTTCTGGGAGGATTCAACTCTGGAAGGTCCTCTCTGGTCACTCCCTGTCCCATTGGGTGCTCAAAGCCTATACCTGGACTCTCACCCAGACCCAAACAAGATATCTGCCCCCACTCCCATTAGGTTTCTAGTGGGTGTCCCACAGCATCCTCTCTTAGCCCAGAGGCCACAGCCTCAGACTCGAGCTTTGTTTCCAGGACTTCTCTATATTTTGATTCTTCTCTGGGAGAGAAACAGGCCTACAACTTACCAACAAATTCTGGTGTCCCAAAAATGTTCTTAAATTCAACTCCATCTTCTATTTCGTGAGCCAGGCCAAAATCAATCAGCTTGATGTGTGGAATGGGAATATTCTTGTCTAATAACATAATGTTTTCTGGCTGGAGAACAAAAGAAAAGAGAGAGAGAGAAAGAGAACAAAAGAAAGAAAAACAAAAAAAAAAAAAAAGAAAAAAGAAGGAAGAAGAGATGGTGATTAAAGCCCTGTTTTTTGTTTTTGCTTTGGGGTTTGGGGTGGAGTTTGTTGTTCTTTTTTAGGAGACTAAAATAGCACAACTCTTGTTTTTGTGTCCTCAGTCTTCTGTGAGCTCAAAAACAGGCAGAGTGTTGAGGGTAAGGCCTGGGTTTTACCAAACCAGATGCCCATAGCAGACCAGAGAATTCAGCTTTAATTTCCTTCCTCTCTCTGAATGACAGATTCCTTTAATGCAGTGTCTCTGTTGCCCAATCTGTCAGAAAGGGTCAACAAGATGCTCGCAGCATTTCCTATAAACAAAGCCACCTCTGCTGCAAGTGCGATGGGGGCAGGGCAGCATGGCTTGGTGGTGGTTTATATTTGGCTTATTGACCTTGAGCTTCCTGACCACCTCTTTCCCTGGGGCCAGCCAGCTTCCTGTTGACAAGACTCCCCCCTCCCCCCAGACTAACTGTGCAGCCCATACTTCTCCATGTGTTTAACTAATTTTGGGTCTCAGCAGGTCACAGGATAAAATGCACCTGATTTCCAGGGAAAATACCAAGTGCCCCAGACTGTTTCCAGCCCTGCAAATATCTACCAGTCCAGACACAACAGTGCAGGCTGGTGAGCAGCCAGGCAGCCCTGCTGGGGCCCTGAATCACCCCTGGCTCCCAGTGGCGCTAGAACAGGGTCCTAAATTCCACCCTTCTCACTCCCACCCTCGCCCTCAGACTAGGAACCAGTTGGGCAGGTCCCTCAGCTTCATCCTTTTTCTTCTCTTGCCCCACAACTGTCCTAAACTTCACTCAAACTGGAATGTCCTGAAAACATTCATCCATACAAAAATCTGCACACAAATGTTCATAGCAATATATTCCCAATAGCCCCAAAGTGGAAAATGTCCACCAACTAATAAATGGATAAACAAAATGTGATAAACACATACCACATATTGTATTCATGTAGGAATATTATTCAACCATAAAAATTAATTAAGTCAAATAAAAAGGAATAAAGTACTGATCCATACTTTCAAATATTATTCTAGGGCTGGGGCTACAGCTCAGTGGCAGCGCCCTTGCCTAGCATGTGTTAGGTGCTGGGTTCTATCCTTAACACCAAATAAAAATGAAATAGATAAAATAAAGGCATGCTGTCCATCTACAATTTCAATTTTTTTAAAAAAAAATTATTCTAAGTGAAAGAAAACAAACACAAAAGGTCACAAATCATAAAATTCTATTTATATGAAAAACAGAATAGGCAAATCCATAGAGAAAAAGTAGATCTGTAGTTGCCTGGGATAAGGGGGAATAAGCGGGTGAGGAGTGAATGTTAATGGGTACATGGTTTCTTTTTGGGTGACGAAAATGTTCTTTAATCGTTCTATGAATGGTTGTGGTATTGATTATTACAACTTTGTAAACTGCCCATTTAGTGAGTGAATTGTATGGCATGTGACTGTTAAGTAAATAAATAAATGTTTAAGAAAATTGAACATCCCCGTTTCTCAAAGTACCATGGGATTTCCCACCTTGCACCTCTGCTCATACCATTCACCCTCCCTGAAGGCCTCTGTTCCATCTCCATTCACTGAATCCTGGCTGAGCTTCAAAGTCTAACTTAACCCTTCACCTTGAAGACCTTCATCACAGCCTGGGGCTCTCATACCCCCCTGAGGCCCCCACAACTCCACAGTGAACCCTCCCCTTCTGGCTTCTCTGCACTTCTTTGGATATGAAAAAAGTTTTTTTCATGACTTTTTGTTATGACATTTGGCAGGTCCCCTGCCAGTGGTCCTTTGCTGACTGCCTGGCTCCCCTAGCAGAGCTGTCCTCAGCTGGAGGGAGGATTCAGGACTGCATTGTCACTGTCCCCTCCCCCAGCTGTACTGATCCCTGACAGTGGCATACTGAGCCTGGCCCTACCTCTTAGCTGAACTCATATTGAATCTGGACTAGAGCCCACCCCTCACTCCCCAGGTGTCCCTATCTCCCTAAAGTCTCTGTGACCTTCTGTCACTGTGGCTGGAAACTTTCACTCAAGGGAGCCTGCTGAGGCCCTCCCCTGCATTTTTTTCCACCATGAAAAATAAATAAATAACACATTTCCTTTTGCATTTTTAAAACTTATTTATTCTTCCCCTCAGGAGATTACTCTCAACTTTATTTTGAAAATATGTCAAAGTCCTTTCCCAAGGCAGAGCAGATTCTTAGTCTATGCAGAAAAGAGAGAAGGGAGCCGGATTCAGTGGCACATGTCTCAGCAGCTCAGGAGGCTGAGGCAAGAGGATCGTGAGTTCAAAGCCAGCCTTAGCAAAAAAGTGAGGGGCTAGGCAACTCAATGAGACCCTGCCTCTACATAAAATACAAAATAGGGCTGGGGATGTGGCTCAGAGGTAGAGTGCCCCTGAGTTCAATCCCCAGAATCAAACAATTTTAAACTCATTAAAAATTAANCAGAGTGCATCCAGGAGCAGAGAGGGGGGGGGGGGGGGGGAACCAAAACCAAAAAAAAGGAAAGGAGAGAAGGGTGAGAGAGATCAGAGGACAGGACCCAGTTAGGTTCCCTGGGCTCAGCCCTACTGTGGTTGCCCAAGGAGCCCAAGTGCCCTGGTGTCCCCTGCAGTGAGCGGCACACTTCCAAGCAGACTGCTCCTCCTCCATTCACCTATATTTCTCAGGCACCTTGTTAGGAACTTGCCCTCCTGGGGAGAGGCCCTGAGACCTCTCTTAGGCTGAGGGGTCAGGACATGGGCCCTATTAACCACCATAGCCCAAGGCCCTCACACTGTACGGGGATGGAAGCCACAGTGGACAAACACCCAGACCTGTTATCCCTGGGCCTGCAGAGCAGCAGGGATAAGGTGGAGGAGAAAAAACTGAGGCGTCTCCAGGGCATTGACACCTATCTCCAGCTCTGCCCTAAGGACCTAACATACAGCAAGTGACTTCTCCCCTGCTTGGAACACTTTTTTCCATCCTGGCCCCTCCCCAAACCTGGCTGATTTCTCTTCATATTTCAGTTAGATAGTTCCTCATCCAGAAGGCCTTTCCTGCTCTCCCCCTGCCCACCATCTCCCCAGTTCCCCCCAAACATCCTGTTCTTCCAAGCATTGTGCTTCTTACACTGCTGAGCTTGTCTGATTACTTATCTGTCTCCTTCCAATGGACTGCAAGCTTCCTAAGGGTTTTGTTCCTATCACCAGAGCTTGAGATAGGGCCCAGCAGCTACCAGGTGCTCAATAAATGCTTCCTGAGTAAGTAAAGGTGCCATTTATTAAGCCCCTGAAATATGCAGGACCTAGCATCAACCAAGTGCATGACATACTTTATACCTCATTCAACTCTCTCAACTGCCTCCTTGGGTGGGTGTTATTGTTCCTCATTTGTAGAAAAAGAAACCAAGATTGCAACACAAAGCTGGTAGATGCAAGATTGCAATGTTTATCTATCAGACCCCAACCTTGTACTTCTACCCAACAAATGATCCCCCTTCCCATTCTCAAGGATCTTATGACTTTATCCTAGAGAGGTGGGCAGGCCATTTGAGCTGAGCAACCCAGTAGGCTTGTGGCTGGAGCAGGTGACAGAGTGCCTTGTCTTCTGATGATACTTCCCTGCAGGTAAGTGGCCCCCAGGCTAAATCCCTGGCCTGGCACTCACAAGACTCGGGAGCTCTTGACCTGGATATTTCAGATGAGAAGACAGAGGTCTTGCAGGAGAGGACCCAAGCTGGGTCTGGATAAGTGAACACTGCCTGGGGATTTCAGCTGGGGAAGCGGCCAGCTGGGGCAGCAGGAATGCTCTGTTGGATGGTCAGGACTGGGGATTTTATCCCTGCCTCATGGCTTACTCATCAGACCATTTAGACATATGTACCTGCACACTCAGACCTGCCCTGACAGGGAACATATAGAGGCCATGAGCTCTTTGCCACCAAATAATGCTCTGCTTCCTTCCCAGGTCACCAAGGGGGTTCCAGGCTGGCCAGGGGACTTGGACCACCATGTCTGTGGTTCCTCCTGCTTTCAGAAAGACTTTCCTTCTTGCTATCCCAACCTCTACTAGTAGCTTGATAATACCCAGGAGGCTGAGCAGGAACTAAAATTTACCACACATTTACCAAAGCATGCTTCATGCCAGAGCTCTATGTGATCCTTGCAACCTCCCTGAATGAAAGGTTCTATTCACATCCCTATTTCAAAGAAGCCCAGGGAGATAAATGACTTGCTCAATGTCCCATAGCTCATGATGGCAGAGCCAGGAGAGCTTCCCTGGCAGTCTATGCCCTATTCTCCCACAACATCACCTAGCCTGGTGAATTATCTTCAGTGGTGTCACTGACTACCAGAGAATGTGCCTGATATCTGAGGCTCACAGTTCTGCACTGGCCCCCTCAGGCTTCCCTTCCAGCCTCATGGTCCACCCCTGGCTATGTACCTACTATCAGGACGACCTCTCAATTCCAGCCTCTGCTCTTCTTGCCTGGAATGCCTTTCCTACTGCTCCTCACACTTCCAGTCAATGCCTTAGGACTCCTGCCTCCTTTTACTTTCTTGTAGTTTCAGGGACGCTTCCCCTGATCATGTGTTCTAATCCCTTCAGAGCCAACACTTGCTGGCAGAGCTAAGCCATAGGACTCTCATCTGTGAGGCTACTTTCCTAGTTGGTGACTTTTTCCTTGGGGAAATTCAATTCGGTTTTAAAGTTCCTGGCATTGCCTATGTTGTCTTGCATGCTGCATGTTATTAATATTGCAGAAATGAATTGAAAGAAGCAGGCTATGTAGCTCCTTCTTTCCTGCCCTGTGGAGGCCTTTCACCACCACTAGGGGCGCCAGAGCACACTCCTCCCCTTGGTGAGGTTACAGGGTTGGTCAGGAAGGCATTGGACTAAGGGAGAGTCTGAAAGGTAGCCCAAGGACAAGCAAAGTAGCACTTCCCCCAGGGTTTGGTCTAAGACTTCCCACTATTCCAACATAGTAGAGTGATGGAAAGAGCCCAGGCCTGGGGTTGGAAACTGCAGTTCCAGCTCCATCACTCAAGGCTGTGGGAATTTAGACTAGATGCTTCCTTTCTCTGAGCCTCAGCCCCCAGTTCTAGGTTAGACACTGGGTGCCATCCAAAGCCCTTTCAAGGTCTAAGCTAAGCAATTTCAAGGTGGCACAAACTACTAAGTGAGTTGGGCAAAATTCCACTGCTCTGGGACCAAGGCAGGACATGAAAAGGCTCAGTCTCCTGGCCCCAGATCAGGACGGAAGAAAAGGCTGCGCAGTCCCAGACAGCTGGGCCCAAGCCAGCCCAACCCCTGGGTAGAAGGATATCCATACTCCTTTACTCCTATCATTCTCCTGAGGCTTGGTTTACTTTAACTAGATACTTCACCCACACACCTGACATCATCTCCAAAGTATGGCTAGAGGAAGGGCTCACACTCCTGTAGGTACTGCTATTGCCTGACTCTGGGATTGTGGAGCTGCCTCCAGGAAGCAGGACTGCCTTCCGTGTGTCCAAACAAACCCACCAAGCTCTGCTTGCTAGGCAGGCATCTTGGGAGAGACCAACATGTCCCTTCGTGTCCTGCTGGATCTGGCCAAAGCTTCCTACTGTAGTGCCAACTAGATGCTGGTCCTCCAGGGGGAACCTGTGCCCCAAGGCCCTATCATGGCATGCCCAGGAGCCCATGCAGAATGAAGGCACCCTCAGGAGGCTATGTAGTAAAGTGCAAAACAGAAGGATTTGGAGTCAGGCAGGCCTGGATTCGAATCTCAGCTCTGCCACTTACAATGTGAAATCTGGGCAAACTCATTGGATCTCTTAGAGCCTTGGTTTCCCATTTGTAAAATGGGGACAACATCTTACAAGTCATGGAGTTGTTCTGACGATTCAGAAAGATGGTCCACATAAGGAGCAGTACCCAGAGAGATAGCAGAGAACAGGGCTACAGGTGTTCATTCTTTTCTGGGATGCAGCACTAATAGTCACACCAGGGAGCTCAGACTGAGTACTGATTGAATCACCTGCACTCAGTTAAAGACTGTTCCCTTTCACAGACCTTCCCTGCTTCCTTCCTCCTACCCCATTTTACCCCCCAGGCTCACAATATTGGGGATTCAAGGGATCTCACAGATCATTTAGCCCCTTCATGTTATAGAGAAGACCAGAGAGGTCAAGAGCAAGGAGCAGAGCCCAAGTCTGCTGAACCCCAGTCCAGTGCCCTCTCCAGGTGCCTGCGTAGCCTGCCTGCTGCTGGATGAGGCTGCTCAACTCAGCAGAGCTGAGACCCAGCCATGTCTGTGCTATGGGGACAAGGAAACTGCCTGAGAACCTTCCCTTGACAATGCAAGTCCAGCCCAGATTATTCAGGCAGCACTGGGCAACCTGAGAAAGTGAGGTTGCTTGCTGCCAGGCCTCTGTGGCAGGTTTCCAAGCTGCTGTGGCTCCTTCGCCTTCAGGCACACTGGAGTGAGACCACAGGCAGCCCCTTCCCCCGAGCCTCCAGTGTAGCCTATGCCAACATTCACTTCCATTCAAGGACCTCCTGACCCTCTCCCAGCTCTGGACAGCCTTCTGCTGCATTCCCTTATCTCCGCATTCACCACCACCCCTGCAGATCACTCTGCTGGAGTGACCTTCCTGACAAGCTCCTTTTCTTCCTCACCACCCAGCTCTGGCACCCACACTGAAATGTCTGCTGTGACCTACTCCCCCACAACACCCACAGCTAGTTGTTCCCACCCAGAGGCCCTCTGGTCGAGAGCCTCACTTCCATCCCTAGCACCTAAGAGTGGCTGGCATTGTGGTAGGTGCTCAGTTATTGTTTACTAGACAAATGAATGAACAGGTCAGCACAATCACATAGGTACCTCTCACACATCCTGCTTTTGTAGAATCAATATAGGTAACCGCAAAGAGCACAGGGCTTGGAATCTGGATTCAAATCCAAAATTACCAGCATCCTCAGGCCGGACAAGTTGTGTAACCTCTCTCAGATTTAGGTTTCTCACCTATAAATTAGGAATAATAATGAAACCCACCTCTAAAGGGTTTCTAGGAGAATCAAACAAGACACATCAAGAGGCCTGTATCTGTTATCATTATTCCTGTGACTATTCCCTTGATTATGTCTCCTTCTAAAAATTAAACCTTTTATTATCATCTGCTATTCGCCCTGCGTGGCCCTGACAAAATCCTGTCTCCCCGAGTAGCATCACTGAACCCACAGCCCAGCCCCTTCCCCTCCAGGCTCCACTCTTGTGCTGGCCTCTCTACCCGCAGCACCACTGTGCCTCCCCGGCTGAATCACACACTTACTGAGGGCAAATGCACTTCCTATGCTCCTCAAAGCACCCAGCCAGTGGTTCACTTTATAGTTTACACTCAACACGTTTGACCCTCACTCTGTGAGGCAAGGACTTGTCATCACTCTGGTTTTACAGATGAAGAAACTGATGAATGAGAGGTTAAGTGTTTGCCCAACAGGCCTTAGCTAGTAGGCAATGGGGTTGACCCAAATCCTGTGTACTTTCCACTTTCCCAATGTGTGTGTGTGTGTGTGTGTGTGTGTTGCTAGCAATTGAACCCAGGGGCACCATACCAATGATCTACATTCTCAGCCCTTTTAATTTATTTTTTATTTTTTTATATTATTATTATTAGTTGTTCAAAACATTACATAGCTTTTGACATATCATATTTCATACATTTGATTCAAGTCCTTTTTATTTTTTTGACAGGGTCTCACTAAGTCACCGAAGTTGGCCTCAAACTTGCAATCTTCTTGCCTCAGCCTCCTGAGTTGCTAGGATTACAGGTGTTCACTGCTATGCCCAGCTCCACTCTCCCAGATGGCCCCCGCCTTCCTCTAGTGGATGCAAGAGTTCCCTTGGGATCACCCCTGCCTGCTGGGAAACTGGATATTCCAAGCTCGGTCTGGTCCTCATCACTTTGTTGCTCCAGCTCCATATTTTTTCCCAGAAAACCCACAGCTGTGGCTTAAGAAAGGGCCTGAACTTGGATGCACTTGGATTTGTCAAACCATAGCCTCTGGCCACTCCTCTACTGCAGAAGGCCACTGTCTAGCTCTGACCTCCTGCTGCCCTGAGGGGTAAAGCAGGAAAGAAAACCACTACCTTTCTGTTTCTATGCTCTGGTGGGGAGGTAGGGAAATAAGAATTTGCTTCAAGGTCATTCTAGGACCACTTCCAGTGCTGAGCCAGTCAGTCCACAGGCTTTGCAGTCTGTATCATAGGACAACTAGCATTTGCTGTGGGCTCTCCCGGCATGTCCCTTCATCAACTCTGTGAAGCCATCAGGTCAGGTTAGGCTGGTCAGTGCCCCCATCTAGCCAGCAAGGAATCTAGGTCTGAATACTGGCATTCTGAGCCCCTAGCTGTGCTTTGAGGGCCTCAACTGTCCAAACGATGCTTACCTCTTGTCATTCCCTGGGGATCATATTAAAAATTTGATGCCAAATAAATCAAACTCACCAGGAGTGGGGCTTAGAGTCAGTATTGTAAAGCAAGCTCTACAAGAAAGTCAAGTCACTTGATGCCCAGCATTTGGGAACTCTATCATCAGACAGACTTGGGTTTGAGTTCCATTTCTGCCCTGTGTTAGCTCTGTGACTTTGGCAAGCCACTCAGTTCTCTGAGCCTTGAACCCCTCATCTGCCAAATGGAAAGATTAATATAGTAAAGGGTTCTGAGGAGGCACTATGAAGCCCTAGGAATCATCTAACAACCTCCCCTTTCCCTGACACAATCACAGAGTCTTCTTGTTAAGGTTGTTTTACGGATAAAATGAGTAAATACATGCAAGGTACCTAGAAAAGAGCCTGCATAGCATGCTTGTAATCCCAGCTACTTGGGAGGACTAGGCAGGAGGATTGCAAGTTCAAGGCCAGCTTCAGCAATTTAGCAAGACCCTGTCTCAAAATAAAAAATAAAAAAACCTGGGGATGTCATTTAGTGGTAGAGCACCAGTATCATCAAAATTATAGGTAATAATAATAACAATAAATGCCCGTGTATAGTTCGGGTTTTTTGTGGGCTTTTTTTTTCCCCCCATACTGGGGATTGAACTCAGGGCCTCATGTATACTAGGCAAGCGCACCACTACTGAGCTACATAGTAAATAAGTGCTCCATAAATGTTATCTGTCATTATTATTCCATTACTCCTGCCACAACAACACTGAGTCTAGAATGGAACTATCCTGCTTAAAAAAATGCTTTTGCCTACGGAGTATGGGAGCCTACTGGTTCATGAAAGCAGGTTGTTAAGTTTGCAGGAATTTTGTGATCCAGTTGCTGAAAGAGCAATTAAAAATTAAATCATATGAATTAAAACTTATGTTAAGAATTATAAATATTGAAACTTGTAACTTCCTTTTTAGAAAAAATATACTCTGTTTTAGTATTTTCTACTCTCTCTAGGTTCTTCATGCCTGCTGTGTCTGTATGCCCATTGGCCTGTACTCCATGATGGGTTGCTGCTGCATACCACTTCCCAATCCAGTGACATCATGTGGGCACCCTGAAATCAGCTAGTGGGTAGACTTACACCACAGAAATTGAAAAACACTACAAATCCAGACCCAACTTATTTTCTCTTTGATTTTAGACTTTAAAAAATTATGAAGATCACTTAATAACAAATTCAACTTAAAAGGGTGCCTTGTCTGCAGCCATTATTGTGTGAATAGCACAAAAAAGGAAGCATTCTTCCAATATTCAAAAACCACTGTCCCATCCAGCAAAGAAGTCACTTATGTCTTTAGCAAATAAGTTACAACATGTTTATTTCATTTTCACCTTACTTGATGGAAATAAAAATTTTAGCCAATATTCTTGTCAGAACAATATTCTTGTTAGCTGCAACCATAGGTTGGAACTGATACAAGAGTTTGACAAGAACCAAGGAAAGTGTTCTATGAGAATCATTCTGCTCTGTGGAATTTACAATGAAGAATGTTATATGTGTATTTAATTATTTGTAAATAGTGTGTAACAAATCTTTTTTTTTTAATCTGTGAAACATAGTAAACTTATGTGTGCACATACATTTTCCCCCAGGGATCTTGCTGTTATCAGAAAACTACTGCACAGAACCTCATTAAAGTAGATTACTATCTGAGTTCATATATATATATATATATATATATATATATATATATATATATGTATATATATATACAG
>NW_026000229.1:17207980-17246815 GCF_001458135.2 Marmota marmota marmota | reverse complement strand
ATATATATATATATATATATATATATATATATATATATATGGCTTTACTTTATTTATTTATTTTTATGTGGTGCTGAGGATCAAACCCAGTGCCTTATACATGCTAGGCAAGTGCTCTACCACTGAGCTACAACCCCTTCCTTCCTTCCTTCCTTCCTTCCTTCCTTCCTTCCTTCCTTCCTGATATTGGTTTTAATGGTACTGGGGACTGAACCCAGGACCTTGTATTCACTACACTAGTGCTCTACCACTAAGGAATATTCTCAGCATCTTTATTTTATTTTGAGACAGCATCTCACTAAGTAGCTAGGCTAGCCAGGGATCTCCTGCCTCATCCTTCCATCTCCAGGAATTCAAGGTGTGCACCGCCACACTCACAAAAATTAAGTAATTTATTAGAGGACACACAACTAATAAGTAGTAGAACCAGGTTTAAGCCCAGGACTTTTGACTGTCAAGATCTTTCTGCCTCATTAATTGCTTCCAGAATTATACTTTCAGTCCTGCTGAGTTCCACTGCAAGGGCAGGGCTAATGGTGGCTGTGGATGTGACTTAAAAAGTTCTAGTTGGAGCCAGGCATGGTGGTACACACCTGTTATCCCAGCAGCTCAGGAGGCTGAGGCAAGAGGAGCATGAGTTCAAAGCTAGCCTCAGCAAAAACAAGGCGCTAAGCAACTCAGTGAGGCCCTGTCTCTAAATAAAATACTGTGGTTCAGTAACCAAGTGCCCCTGAGTTCAATCACCTGTACCCTTCCCCAGAAAGTTCTAGTTGGACACAGGAAACTTCAGTGAGGTCAGGCCTATGCAGGGTTCAGTGCAGGGCAGTGGGCTACTGGAGAAGCAAGAAGCCTAACAGTGATGGGAAAGGACATGGGACAAAAAAAGGAGAAGGGATGGCATTTTTATTTGTTTCCTCATTTGAAAAGTGGGGATCATGTCTGCTCCCACAAACTGAAGACCACAGTTCTCTTTTGCCTCTGTATTCCTGTGCCCCAAGCTCATACCAGTTCAACTCTCAAATGCATCACATTCTATAGCAATTCATAACATATAATTTTTTTAAATTGGAGGGATAGCTTATTGGAAAGGGAAAACAGTGTAACCAGATGAGAAATTAACTATGTAAAGAATATGTTTATAGCACAGTATAGACTTGGATTAACTGTGTGTAAAAAGCATGAATTAAGGAAATAAAAAATCTGGACTGTTAGCATCTGGTGAAATAATTCAGCTTTTCTTAGAGTTTCCTCTCTGATTAAATTCAAGTCCTCAACATTCAATATCTGTGTGATTTTTGGCAAATTATTTAATCTCTCTGAATTTCAATTGCTTTATATGTTAAAAAAAGTGAGAATATCTTCTACTTCAATGGGTTAAATGAGAAAAAAAAGATGTGTAAGCATGCTACATTCTAGAAAAATTCCATATACACTTAAAGCATTATCATTATCATTCTTAGGAAAGCTTAACCAGTGGTCCTGATCACACTATGAACCTAAGAACAGCACAGAGGATGATTCTAGGCACTACAGGGGTAAATCAAAAGGCCCGCTCAGAGTTTTGGCTTGCATCCAATTTTAATAATTTCTCATGATTTGTTCTTTTACTTAAAATAACCTTAGTCCTGGAGACTCTTCCATTTCAGATTTTCAAATTGGATCAGGTTAGGGTGGGGATGGGAAAGAAAGGACACACCCATACTCAGGGAAAACTCCCAAATCCAAAATAAGCATAAAACCACTTACAAATACTCCCTAGAAGACCTTTATTTGTGTTGAAATGGGTGAGGTTCCTGGATGGCACTGAGCCCCACTTCCTAGTTGTTTGTCTTGCAGGAGGCTTGTCAGGTGCCACCTGGCACTGAGGGGCAGCCAGCCTCAATGTCCCTTCCATCTGTGTAACTTCAACATCATCTACCCTTACCAGCCCCACTTTACCACATCTATGGTGAATTTGCAACACACACCAGGATGATCTCCACTCTGCTCACACAAAGAGCTCACCCTTTGGAAGCAGGCATTATTTGGTGAGAATCCATTAGTGTTTATTTTATATGGCCTCCCATGGAATCACTGTATGCATCTCCCTGTACACAGTGGACCCCTGGAGGTCAGGTGCTACGTCACATTGATATTTGTCACTCTCTCCTCTGGATTATAGCAGGCCCTCAAGAAATGTTCACATTATTGAATTAAACTCTACCTGTAACCTCATTTACATTTTCCAAGTGAGACATGAAAGGGCCTTGCACATCCATAAGCACATTTGTTCTTCACTAAGGTATCCATTCATTCATTCAACACAGAATGACTCATCATATGGCAAGCACTGTGCAGAAGAAAGTGATTCGTAATGATGCATGCTCTTAGCAGAAATTTGTACAAAGGGCAGCAAAAGCAGAGAAGCAGGCTAGTTTGTTTATTTATTTTTAGTACTAATGATTGAACCCAGGGGAGCTTAACCACTGAGCCATATCCCAAGACTTTTAAAAAATATTATATTTAGAGACAGGGTCTCACTAAGTTGCTTAGGGCTTCACTAAGTTGGTGAGGCTTTGAACTCACAATCCTCCTGCCTCAGCATCCTGAGCCACTGGGATTATAGGCATATACCACCATGCCTGGCCAGCAGGTTAGTTCTTAGTTATACTTTTGGAGGTTGCAGAGATGGCAAAGGCTAAAGGAAATGCCACTTCTGCTGGCCTTGAAGAATGATCAGGAAGTCACTGGGGAGGAAAAAGGAAGAGCAGCAGCATCCTGGATGAGAGCAGCATGAACAGGAGGAGGAGAAAGGCCAGAATGTGCAGGGCTGGTGTTTTGGAGTGGGGAAGGGCAAATGAGGCCAGAAACAGGGCTAAGACAGTGCAAGAAAAGCCTGAATGCCATGCTGAGAATGGATTCATGTATCCTATGGGTAGCAAGGACCCATCACAAGTTAGACAGAGTGGTACATGCCTGTAATTGCAGCAATTTGGGAGAGCAAGATTGGAGGATTAAAAGTTTATGAAGCCTTGGCAACTTAGGGAGACCCTGTGTCAAAATAAAAAACAAAAAGGACTGGGGATGTAGCTCAATGGTAGAGCACTTGCCTAGCATGCACAAAGCCCTGAGTTGGAGCCCCATTACAGAAGAGAGAGAGAAAGAGAGAGAAGAAAGTTAAAAGAAAAAAGAAAGTTCCAGCCAGGAGACACACATTACCCACATTCTGAATGCAGGAAGCGTCTATTCAACCATGAGGGGATGTCTCTGAGTTCCAGCTACTCATCACTTCCCCAAGTTGCTGAGCTGGGCCTGAGTGAAGGGACCTATGAGTCAGGTAGTTAGAAAGCTCAGAGTCCATACACTGTAAGGATATACAGCCATGGGTGGGGATTAGCAGCATTGCCACCCTACATGCTTCCAGAGAAACCTGGGCTGCCTCTTGGTCATGAGAAATGTTCAGACTGAGCCCAGGAGCTAGATACCAGGCCAGGCCCCACCAGCAGTTCCACCTAGAAATCAATCTCAGCTCTCTGCTGGGCAATTGAGAACTGCATTAGCAGAGTACGTTTCCTTAGCCTATCAGATCCCAAAACACTAATGAGTTGTCTTCTCTTTCCCTCTATTCTGGGAAGGGGAATAACAATAACAATTATTATTACAGAGCACATATTCCATATTCAGCACTTCATGCCTCTTCTCTCTGTTACAACAACTCTGCCAGGTAGCTGTTGTTATTTGCAACAAAAATGTGTTGCATCCAAGAAGAAAAACTGAGGTTCAGATGTATCCTGGTACACGGGAGTGAGGAGCAAAGTCCCACCTGGCTGACTCCAAGCCGCCCGCCTGTACCACATGATCTTCCGCGGAAGCAAACCAAACACCATGAACCTGTTTCAGTATCAGGCCTGCGGGCTCCAGCAAGAGAAAGACAAAGGAGCCCATTTTGAGACCGTCTTCTGGAGCCAGCAGACACAAGAAAACAACAAGTTAATTGTCCACGGGAAGGAGACCCAGGTGCAGTTTAGGCAGAGCATTTCCTGTTCAGTGTATCACCACCCTGAAGTCCAAGGCCTGCCCAGGCGTCACCCTCCTGTGTGATCCCAACTTTTACTCAACACCCTAGAGAAACATTTTCTAAATTCAAAATACTGTGACAATCAATATAACAAGGGGGGACTTGCTAAGGGGATTCACAGCAGGTCACCCTGTGAGGCAGGGTAAGAGCTGGGGCAGGAACCTATGTGAGGGAACTGAGCCCACACCTTGGCACAGCTGTGAGACTACGAGCATGCCATAGCTTCTCTGGGCCAGTCCCCCATGCCAGAACTTGCATGTCATTCTGGACCCTGCCCTCTCCCTCAACTCCGCATTGAATTAGGTACCAAATCAATCCTCAGTTTGACCTCTGCAATAGATCTTTTTAAAAATATATATTTTTAGTTATCAATAGATCTTTTATTTTATTTATTAATTTATATGAGGTGCTGAGGATCAAACCCAGGGCCTCACACATGCCAGGCAAGTGCTCCACCACTGAGCCACAACCCCAGCCCTGCAATAGATCTTGGATCCATCTCTCCTCATGTCTCATCCAGATTATCAGCCTGCTAGCTGGGCCCCCAGCTGCCAGGCCATCCCCATCCTATCCATACTCCAGCCAGAGGGATGGCTCCGAAACACACCCTTGCTCACCTGGCCTCTGTATCTCTCAGGGTAAAGTGCAACCTTCTTGGCTTAGCTCCCACTCCTTTTGTCTGCCTCCTGCCCCTCTCCTGGCCTATTTCCCAGCCACTTAGCACATATTCCCTTTGCCTGTACTTCCCTAAATGAACTGTGCTGTTTCATGATGTGTAATCTGCTGGCCTCTCTTCCTCAGAAGGGCCTTCCCCTCTGCTAACACCTGCGAGTCCTTCAGGACACTCAACTCAAATACCATCTCTTCTAGGAAGCCCTCTCTGATACCCCAGTCTTAGGTATATCCTCATTTGGATCCCCAGTGCCCTTGTGCTTCTCTCTATCATACATTTAGAGCCATTGATCTATCTTCTGTACTAAGCCATGACAGGCCTCAGGTGATTTTGCATCTCAGCAATATCCAGGCATCCAGGAGAGAGCCGGGTAAAAGGCCACAGGGATTTTTGGATAGAAGGATGAATGGGCCTCCTTCCTAGAAACATGGGTCTGACCACAAGTTCAAGGACCTTTATTCGTTAGATATCTGCAAGGCTCATCAGATGTCTGTGTGACTGAGGTCAGTTACTAAGGAACAGATCCTTCTACTTTGACCACATTCTTTCTTCATGAAGTCCTATGTGGTCAGTGTGAACTTTATCAACCCTCAATGCCAGTTACCACAAATGATCAGTGGGCTCTGGAAGCAGTTTATGTCCAGTGTTTGGGGTCGGATGGAAGAGGGCAGCCAGTGGTCCCTGGGCTCAAGGATTTATAGTCTCTGGTGGAGGAATGCTGGAGGCTGCACCGTGCTCCCAGGGACCAGAGAGGCAGCCAACTTTAGCAATTCTCCAAACCCTCCACCCACTCAGGACAGAGCTCTTTGTTACTGAAAAGTTCAATCTTGTGAAATGGGTTTGGTTTTAAGCTTCCTGTCATTGGTCTACTTATTTAAAATCTATGTCCTACCTGACCCCTGGAAGAGAAAAGGTGCCTGTAGTTGATTAAGAAGCTTCTTGAAGTCAGCCCTAATTTGCAGAAAGTCTGATAGATGAAATGAATCTGAAGAGGTGGACACTTACCATGCATCATTTCAGGGTTTCAATTATTTAATTAACTGATTGATTTTTATTTTACTTATTTTTTTTAACAGTGCTGGGGATTGAATCCAGAGCCTTGTGTATGCTAAGCAAGTGCTCTACCACTGAACTATATCCCTAGCCCTCAGGATTTCTTTCTTTTTTTTTTTTCTTTTTGGTTTTTAAAGTGCTAGGGATTGAACCTGAGGCTGTTCTACCCCTGAGCTACCAGCCCCTTTTTATTTTTGAGACAAGGTCTCACTACATTGCTCAGGCTGACCATGAGCTTGCAATCTTCCTGCTTTAGGCTCCCAAATCACTGGGATTATAGGAGAGTGACACTGTGCCCAGCTGCCCTCAGGATTTGAATTTTAAAGTAAGGGAAGAGAGCCAAGTGGGCACTGGGCCCCACCTGGCAATGACATCGGGAGGGACTGGACCCCTTTTCCCTATGCTGATTTTCCTTTATTCCCCTTACTGACCTTAAGATCAAAGTGAGCAATTTTCTTTGTATGAAGGTAGTTCACCCCATCCAGGATCTGCTTAATGAAGCTGGTGGCTTCCTCCTCACTCAGCGACTCCTTCTGGGCCAGGAAATCAAACAGCTCTCCACCAGACACTCTGCAAGACACCAGCAGGAAGGGCCCAGGCCCGGTCAGCCTTGTGTGTCATGAGGCCAGGTGGATGGGTGCACCCCGCACCTGACCCCCAGGCATCCTGGAAGGCAGAATCCCCCTTGCCCTGCCTAGGATCTTGTCCAAGCAACATCAAACACCGATTGCTGTATTCTTTCTTTTGGGGGTCAAGGGCACAAATCACCCTGAGGATATTGCCAGAAAGGTCTCTGCTGACACTTAGGCCCAGGTCCCTGGTTATCCTGGCAGTTACCATCTTCTCTGTATGACTGAGGTGGCAGAGAATGGAAAGAAGCATTGGGGAATGATGCTATGGTCTGAATACCTGTGTCCCCCCAAATTAATATTTTGAAATTCTAACCCCCAAGGTGATGATATTGGGAGGTGGGGCCTTTGGGGAGTGATTAGATCATAAAGGTGGAGGCCTCATGAATGGGATTGGAGCCCTTATAAAAGAGACCCCCAGAGAGCTCATTCATCTCTTCTGCCTAGCAAGGGTACAGGAAAGATGCTATCTATGAGGAGGTAAACCCTTTCTAGACACCAAATTTGTTGGTGCCTTGATCTTGGGCTTTCCAGCCTCCAGAAGCATGAGAAATAAATTTCTGTTTAAATAAACCACCCAGTCCATGTTGTCATGAATGGGTTACAAATGGTGATTTTGGTGAAGGCTTGGAAGGACAGGAGGAGACTCTCGGACTTGTAAGAGAATAATACCTTAGTGGTCATGAATAGAATGTTAGTAGGACTATGGGGGGTAAAGGCCATTCTGATGAGGTTTCAGATGGAAATAAGGAACAAGATGCTGGGCAATGAAGAAAAAGTCAAAGTAGCCAAGAATTTGGCTGAATTTTGTTTATATGCTGTAATTTGTGGAAGGTTGAATGAAAAAATTAGATATTTGGCTGAGAAAATTTCTAAGTACAATGTTGAAGGAGTGACCTGGTTCCTCTTGACTGCTCACAGTAAGTAAAAAGAGAGAAATGTTTTATCTTTTTAATTTCAATTTTTATCTTTTTAATTTATTTTATTCTTAGTTATTTTTATTTTTTTATTTTATTTTTTGTAGCACTGAGGATTGAATCCTGCAGTGTTCTACATCTAAGCTACATTGCCATCCTTTTTTTTTTTTTTTTTTTGAGGTGGGGGTGGATTGAACTCAGGGGCACTTGACCACTAAGCCACATACATCCCCAGCCTTATTTTGTCTCACTGAGTTGCTCACCCTGTCTTACAAATTTTTATTTTATGGTACTGGGGAATAAACCCAGGGGTACTTTATCACTATGCCCGCAGCCCTTTTTTATTTTGATACAGAGTCTCTCTCTAAGTTGCTAAGCCTGGCTTTGAATTTGGGATCCTCCTGCCTCAGCCTCCTGAGTTGCTGGGATTATAGGCATGTACTACCACTCTCAGCTTGCCAATCCTTTTTTTTAAATTTTTGTTTTGAGACAAGGTCTTGCTAAGTTGCCCAGGCCAGCCTCCAACTTGCAATCCTCTTGCCTTAGTCTACTGAGCTGCTGGGATCACAGGCACATGCCACTGTGACCAGCTGAGAAATATTTTAAAGATGGAATTGTTTATCAAAAAGACAATAAAACTTAAAAGTGGGAAAAATTCTCAGCCTACTATATTGGGGGTAAAAAATGAGCAAACCTGTTTAGGAGAGAACAAAGGTGTGGCCAAGGATTGCTCATAAAGAGATTAATCTGGATCAGCCATGTCAAGGGAAGCCAGCTGCTACTCCGCAAGACAATGGGGGAGATTAGTCAGCCATCTAATCTAATAATAATAGGGAGATTAGTCAATCTACTGTCCCAGACAATGACAGAAAGACCCTGAAGTCATTTCAGGGATCATGGAAGAAAAGGGGTCTGCCCTTCCCATCACAGACCCATAGTGCCAGGGCCTGGGGGATAGAACCACCATAGGAGGGCTCACTACCCAGAGCTGCCTCATAGCGTGGGCTCTCCAACTCTATCATCATCACACACTTCAGGTGTGGTTCCCAGAGGAGCCCTGCTGTGGGCTTGTGTGAAGCAAAGTCACGTGGGTATGGCTGCCTCCACCTAGGTTTCCTTGGAATGGGAGTCCTTGAGACTTCAAACCAATTGAGCCACAGGTGTACTTTCTGCCAGGAGAATCCGTGAGAACTGAGGCATGGGCTGTGCATAGCAAAAGCATGAGGGCAGGGCCACCCAAAGCTGTATGGGCAGGACCTCTGTCCCAGAGGGCCTGAAGGGCAGAGCATTAAGCCAAAAAGTATTCTGGAGTCTCAAGTTTTAGACTGACTCAGAACCTGTCACTCCCACCAGGCGCAATGGTGCACGCCTGTAATCCCAGAGGCTGGGGAGGCTGAGGCAGGAGGATCGTGAGTTCAAAGCTAGCTTTGTAATTTATCAAGACCCTAAGCAATCTAGTGAAACCTGTCTCTAAATAAAATATAAAAAAGGGTTAGGGTGTGGCTCGGTGGTTAAGCACCCCTGGGTTCAATCCCCAGTACAAAAAAAAAAAAGAACCTGTCACTCTTTTCCTTTTTCCTATTTCTCTTTTTTGGGGGCTGGGGATGTGGCTCAAGCGGTAGCGCGCTCGCCTGGCATGCGTGCGGCCCGGGTTCGATTCTCAGCACCACATACAAACAAAGATGTTGTGTCCACCAAAAACTAAAAAATAAATATTAAAATTCTCTCTTTTTTGGAATGGTAATGTCCATCCCATGCCTGTCTTACTATTGTATTTTGGAAGTATATAACACATTTTATGTCACAAATTCATACAAATTCATTTCCACAAATTGCTGGAAAGCAATTTGCCTCAGAATGAATCATACCTTGAGTCTCACCATAACTGATTTAGATGATATTTAGATGAGACTTTGGACTTTAAACTTTGTAGTTGCTAGGAAAGCAGTTCAGTGTTAGAGCACTGGCTTAGCATGTGTGAGGCCCTGGGTTCAATTTCTGGCACCAAAGTAAACAAACTTTGGATTTGATGCTGGAATCAGTTAAGAATTTAGAGACTGTAGAGAGCCAGCTGTGACCCTGCTCTGAGTTACTCCACATAGTATGGAACAGCAGTTTTCAGCTCGTGCCTAACCCTGAGTTACTCTGGAGTTAGCCCTGAGTTATGAAGCAGTAGTTTGCCCTGAGTTACTGCATTTTGAGTCAAGTGCTAAGGCAGCATGACTTGGTAATGTTCCTGGTCAAATTGCTAAACCACTAGGTGTTGGACATATAGAACTTACAAAAAAGAACAACCCCAAGCTACATAGCACAATCATAAGGCACAAACTGATGAATAGATTAATTGTACTAATAAAAAAATGACCACCTATGAACTTCTCAAATTAAATCAGAGGCAGATGGATGTATGAGTGTATCAAAGCCTCATCAGAGAAAATAGGTTCATGAGCTTATCAAACACACTAGACCACCAAATGATTCAACTCTCTTACCTGAAGCATATAGGGAAGGACCCCTAAGACAGGACACACTGGTCCTTTACCCCATCACCTTGTCAGACCACTTGACAAGTTCCTTGAACAAGTTCTGAGCCCTCAACAAGTTCTTAGGCTGGTTCTTAATCTCCTCTGACCACCTGCAGTAACGGTTTTGCCTCTGTGTCAGCTCTCTGCCTTTGCTCTCAGTGCTACCTCTTTAACACTGTGGCTACATTAACTCTTTCTTAGCTGTTCAGTAACCTATTGATCATTGTATGAAGTATGTGTGTCTTGAGTAATATAATTAAGATTGGAATGGAATAAAAGAATCCGTGCAGCTGGGTGTGGTGATGCACTCCTGTAATTCCAGCTACTTGGGAGACTGAGGCAGGAGAAATACAAATTTGAGACAAGCCTGAGCAACTTAGTAAGACCCTGTTTCAAAATTTAAAAAAAAAAAATTAAAGGGTTGGGGATGTAGCTTCATGGTAGAACATCCTGGGTCCAATCCCCAGTACCATACATGAGGAACAGAAAGAAGAAGAAGAGGAGGGGGAAATAGTTGGGTGTGGTAGCATATACCTCTATTCCCAGCAAATAGGGAGGCTGAGGCAGGAAGATTTCAAATTTGAGGACAGCCTCAGCAACTTAGTGAAAACCTGTCTCAAGATAAAAAATAAAAGGATATTTCTCAGTGGTAGAATGCTCCTGTGTTCAGTTGCCAGTATGCCCCAACACAAAGAAAACCAGAATTACATATTTAGTTCATATTACATTTCTATTGGACAGTAGCAATAGGAAGGCACCTCCTTTAGATCTAACTACCAATTTACAGGAAATATAGGGGGCAGAGGAATGTGCTGAATAACTGTGAAAGGAATAAGTTAAATCTGAACTGAGATAATTACCAGGTCAAATGACCAAATTTTTATAACAAATCAATGGCATAAAAAAAGAAGAGGGAAAAAAGAGAGCAGGAGGAAGGTGAGAGGGAGACAAGAGAGTGAGACAAGAATGGTACATTGGTACAAACCATCTGTAAGAGCTGCAGTGGCACTCTGCTCACAGGGCTGAAGTGGTTACCTTAGTGTTGGGGGTGAGTCTGGTGCACTCTTTTCTCAGTGTCTCATGGTGAAGTCATCCGGTGCCCCACCGTATCCCTACACTGACCTGGGACAGGTGCTGGAAACTGGAGCACCCCCACAGATGCTGCAGGAGTCACCTTGAGTTGCAGACTGGGATCAAAGGGCCAGGATAGGATCCCAATTCTTCTACACCAAAGACTCAACCTTGACCTTGGGGTGGGGCATGTGAAAATTCTAGGGCTCAGCTTTCCTTCTTGTGAAACAGGAGAAGAAAACAGTCTAATCACCTCTGGGGTGGGGGTGGGAGTGGGAGGAATCTTTATGCAATGTTGGGTACAGGCTATAAGGTCTTTGATAAAGTTCTTGAAGTAAAAACCATGCACAGTATCACTGCTGGGGTGGCGGAGGTAGAATAGGGCTTGATTTTGCATTCAAAGTTTGCCACCTGTGCAATGTGCTTTCCCAGACATTCTCTCACTTGTGCCTTTCATCCACCCTGAGAGGTATGATGGAGTGACTATCTCCATTCATCAGATGATGAAACTGAGGTCCAAAGAGAGTATGTGACTTGCCCAAGGTCCCGTAGCTAGTAAGTGATACAACCAAGATTTAGACCCAGGTGTCCTAAGTCCAAGTCCACCACAGGTCCCTTGCCACATTCTCTCCACATAGCAAAGCCTGAACTGTTGATGCAGAGTGAAAGCCACCCAGGCACTGCCCTGCTGTTCAGTTACAGCCAGGCCCTCAACACACTGGACATCTTTATCTGACTCTCTCCCCAGCCAGGTTATCTTTGACTCCACTGCACCTAGTATGAGAAAGCCATTCAAAGAAGTTTGGTGAATAAAACAAAGGAAAGAAACAAAGCATTTAAAATATTAATATGAGCCAGGAGCTGTGGTGTATGTCTGTAATCCTAGCAACTCAAGAGGCTGAGGAAAGAGGATCGGAAGTTCTAGACAAGCCTCAGCAACTTAGCAAGGCCCTAAGCAACTTAGTGAGATTCTGTCTCAAAATTGAAAAAAAAAAAAGAAAAAGAGCTGGGGATGTGGCTTAGTGGTTAAGTGCCCCTGGGTTCAATCCCTGGTACAAAAAAAAAAAAAATCAATATGGGCCAGGGTTCTATGGAACATACCTGTAATCCCAATGACTTGGGATGCTGAGGCAGGAGGATCAGCCAGCTTCAGCAACTTAGTGAAACCTTGTCTCAAAATAAGAAGTAAAAAGAGGTAGTAATACACCTCAGTGGTACAGCATCCCTGGGTTAAATCTCTAGTACCACATAAGAATGAATAAATGAGTGAATAAATAAGTAATAAGAGAATATTCTGTATCATATAGACAGCAAAATCTTGGCATAGACAAGGGGCCTCTCTAGAGCCTTTTCAGATTTTCAAATCTGTTGTGTCACCTCTGAAACACAGAACCCAGTCCCACACTTGTCTTCTATACTCCTAGTCCCCCAACTGGGTTAAATGAGGCTATGACCTCCAGCAAATCTCTCAGTCTAAAATAATAATTCTACTATTCCTACTTTAAATAAAGTGTTGCATAAATGTAAAAGATTATCATTCTAATGATGATCTATCCTGTTACCCCAAAGCCACTCAAGTGAAAACCGAGGCTGGGTGAGGACCTTGGATAGTAGTAATTAGTCATCTGTTTGAAGATGTGACCTGGGCAGGAGACCTGGTGTGACATGATCTCCTTGGGATGAAAAAGGGAACAGTCACTGCAGCCCTTAGAATCTCTCCCAGAGACTCAGAAAGTGGAAGGCTGAGGAATCTACCCAAGGTGATTATCCAAGCCATGGATACCCAGGCTGGGGACATTCACATCAATGCTCAGGTGCCTCTTTTCCAAGCCTAATCAAGTAGCCTGGGCTTTATTTCTTTTTCCCATGAACACAGTTATTTTTTCTTCTCTTTCTTTTCTTTTTAAAAAGAGACAGGGTCCCACCCTGGGGATAAATCTCACTGTAGAGTACTTGCCTAGCATAGCTCTGGCTTCAAATGCCAGCACCACGGCGGGAGGGGAGCGAGAGTGAGACAGAGGAAGAGGGAGAAGAGAGAGAGAAGAGGGAGGGAGAGGAAGAGAGAGACAGGGTTGAGAGCAGTGGCTATTCACTATTAAATATTGCCTGTGGGCACCCAAGGGGCATAGTGGGCTCAAGCCACCTTTCTTCCTCAGCCTCCTGAGTATCCACCACGATGTGGCCAGCAACAAAGTTTCTACCAAGGACTTCTTGACTCTATGACCTGTGCTCTGGAGTCATTTCCCATCTCCTTCCAGGCTTCATTTCACACCTAAATCTCCTTAGCTTTTTGATATGGAAAGCAAAATGAATAGCCTGGCCTCTTCCTCAAGCCTTCCAGGATTGTTCCTTGCCTGCTAACCTGACCTTTGTCTCCTTCCTCCCTGCAGGTTGGTCTGCCAGCCCAAATGCTTTCCAGAACTCTTCCAGGAATGTATGCACAAATGATCTGCTTATGTAGCAGTGGGGAGAATGCTGCCAGAGCTGCTGCGCCCAGGAAGCTGGACTCAATTCAGCACCACCACCATGCCATTCTCTGGTTTGTAACCACAGGGTATCACTTTCTGCAAGCTTGGAGTCTGGGAGGTCCTGAGTAGTAGGGGCTGCAATGAGGGGCCTGCCTGGCCCTCACTGGAAGGCTGATGTTCTTCACAGAAAGCTCCATATAAGACATCAGTTAATCTACTGAGATTTTGAATGTATTCTTCCTACCACACTGAAGTCAACTTGTATGGACAATTAAGTTCTTCCCAACCCTGCCTTCAGCAGCCATGTCCAGAGGCAACTCCTTCTAGGGAGTCACATATGGGATAATGACAGCTGAAAGGAGCTTGAGTCAGGTTTGTTCATGTCCTCCTCCTCCTAACTGCTTTAGCAGAAAGTAAATGGAAGCCCTATACCAGACAAGGTGCTGAGAGGGGCCATGGAATCAGGATGGGACTCTCCATCAAACCTGTAACTAAGCAGTTTCAACTGAGCAAGTGGACGCCAACACCCATATTCAACTACTAAGCAAAACCAGTAACTTAGAGGGCAGAGCAAGGACCCAGAAGTCAAAGATTCCTACAGGCCCAACATGATTCACCAAATCTAAGCACAAAAAGCCCATGAATTCCTCTCCTTGGAGGTCTTCCCTCTCAGACTCTGGCCACACATGATTTAGACATAGTCTTAGTGAACTTGGGTCTTTCCTAATTTTAAAAATCCTTAGCACTGCCAGACACAATGACACACAACTCAGGAGGCTGAGGAAAGAAGATCACAAGTTTGAGGACAACCTGGGCACCTTAGTGAGATACTGACTCTGGTGATGTGGTTCAGTGGTAGAGCACCTCTGGGTTCCACCCCTAGTACCAAAAAGAAAAAAAAAAGTCCTTAGTACTCCATAGAGAGGCATCCTGAGAGCCGAGAGAAATGAGACAACTTAGAAGTGGAGACAGAAACTGTGAACAATCAGAACTCAACAAGCACAGTAGCCCAGACAAGTGGCAGGAGCATCAGTGCATACAATGGATGGTGCATGCCCCTGAGCTCCCAAGAAGAGGGCCCATTACTAATGGCTGACTTCGAACCCTGCAGGCCATCCCTGGAGGAACACATCAGGCTTTTATCTGGGTCAGACAGGCATAGGGACACTGGGTGCTATAGAAGGGTAGAACACAGACAATTCTATGCATTTAAACATCGGGCTTGAATCAAATTCAAGAATATACAAACGTTCTTGTACTTCTTCTTTTTTAAAAAAAATTATTAGTTGTAGATAGACACAATACCTTCGTTTTACTTATTTATTTTTATGTGGTGCTGAGGATTGAACCCAAGGCCTCACACCTGCTAAACAAGTGCTCTACCACTGAGCCACAACCCCAGTCCATCTTGTACTTCTTAAATATCTTGCCAACAAAAAGATAGTTCTTAAAATAGAATGATTTCAAATGTCAGGTAGTACACCCAATTTTTTGGCAGGTTAAGGATGGCTACCTGGTTTGCAGGTGAGATCTGAAATGGAGCCATGAGGTAAACTACCCAAGTTCAAGGATCACTGAGATAAATGCCCCCATTTCCCTGCTCACTGGCAGATGCATATGTTTATGAAGCTCAGAACATTATTTTAAAATTTTTTATAAAAATTTATTCCAGACTGAGTCTCACTAAATTGCCCAGGCTGGCCTTGAACTTGAGATCCTCTTGATTCTGCCTCCCAAGTAGCTGGGATTACAGGAAGGTGCCAACATGCCCAGCTAGAACATTTTCCTAGACATAGCCACTGTGACCTGGGCCACCTCAAACCCTGTTGTTTGCCAGGGCCCTAACTCTCTGTTCTTTGGAGAAGGCACCAAGTAAACATGACAGTGGCCAACCAACCCCTGGAATCTTGGTGTCATCTATCCAAATTCCACCAACCACTGTGAAGTCCTCCTCACCTAGACCAACACAATGCTGTCCTGCCTCATGTCTATAGCTGTCTGCACAAGTCATATGGACTCCAGTCCTGGCCCTGTCATTTCCTGGCTTATAAATGACCTTGCCTGCCAGTGTTCTTGTCTGTAAATGGGGATAATAAGAGTCATCATGTGATAGCATTGTTCTGAGGGCTAGACCAGGTAATAGAAGTGCTTGGCTCAGTGAATACAAAATAACTCCTGTGTTAGACGACATTTCTGTCATCACAGTTGTTGTAAGGATTGAACAAGATGACAAACGTAATGCACCCATAAAATGCTTGCCTATAGTCGGCCTCTCTAAATAATAGTTATCAGGAAACAATAAAGGTGTTAAACAGAGTACACATACAGTGGATTTTCCCCAGGAAAGGGCTGGAGAAGAGCGTCATAGAGCTCAAAGGATGTTTGTTCTTCCCCTCCTCATAGAACAGATTCCTTCCTGACAGCTTCCCCTGCTCCCCACCCCACCCGCTGCCCCCTCTCACCCTCCCTCACGCTCCTCCAGCCAGAAGATGACCCAGCGCCAGTCATTTCTTCCCTTCCATCCCCAGGACCAATGAAAAGAAGACTGAGACCATCGCCCTCTGCCCCTGCTACTCAGCAAGCTTGTCTGTCCCTCCTTTGGTCCAGTTTCAGAAGAAGCATGGGGGTGACTGAGGAAGAGGGAAACTGCCCACCACTGTCTTCACCTCTGGTCTGAGCTTAGGTTGGTCATTGCTATCCCCTAGCCTTAGCTAAAGCTTTCACCACCCTGCCCGCCCCTCCTGCCCCCGTGGGTCACTGGCACCTCACTCACAGCTCGAGGATGAGCACCACATCGGTGCGGTTCTCGTAGACGTCGTGCAGCGTGATGATGTTGGGGTGCAGCACCTGCCGCAGGATGCTCACCTCCCGCTGGATCTCTTCTCGGCACACACCCCGCCGGCTGGCCCGGCTCTGTCGCTTCTTGATGAACTTGGCCGCATACTCCAGTCCTGTGCTCTTCTCCCGGCACTTCTTCACTATAGCAAACTGGCCACTGAAGGAACACAGACACAAACAATTAGGATGTCCTGTGCCCACTGGGGAAGTTACCCCCACTGCCAGCTACTGGGTTACTAATTCAGTCATTCTACCAGAACAGGACAAATCATGCCCTTGGCCAGCATCCCCACCTGGCTGACAACCAGTGACCAAGATGGCACAAGTACTTGGCTTCCCTTCTGTTCATAAATCTTCTACCTTTAACTAGGAATGCATGTAAAAATTGTTATCCTGAGTATACAAAGGTGAACACCAAGCCCCTGAAAAGTATTGACTTGATCAGGATGACAGCCTTGTCCTTATAAAGCATCACCTTGCAAAGTTGGCACCCAAGTCTAATCCACCAGATGAAATCACAGTGTTATAAGCAGGTGGTCTTGATAGGTATTCTGGTTGGGGTGGAGGTTGGGGTACAGGCAGCCTGACAAGGGTAATCATCATAGTGGGAGACCATGACAGTGTGACTACAGAGTTATAAAATTAGGAAACTGAGGCACTGGCTTGCCTGAGGTCATCACAGTGTTAATCCCAAACCCAAGCCTCAAAAGTTGGCTGCCTAACCCACGGTCCACAAAGCCCCTCAGACAGTCACAGGGGTGAAGGCCTGCTCCATAGCAACTGGGGCTGGGCCTAGGAATCCTTCACTTCATCCTTTCAAAGCAATAACCATGAAAGGGTGCCCATGCCAGAGGGGCAAGTAGCCCTGAGCCAGCTTTCCTAAGTGCTCCAAGGGCAGCCCACCCCCAAGAGAAGAGCAGCAATCTTATGCTTCTCCATCTCTAAGCAGGCCATCAGCAGGGGCAGATCTAAGTCCCTGCAGACTGTCAGTGGCCACACCTCTTGAGGGTTCTCATAATCCCTTTTTACTCTGCCCCAGGTTTTCTTGCCACCCCACAAACCCACTTCTTGGGTAACCCAGAAAGTTTTGTTTTGTTTTGTTTTTAGTACTAGAATTTAAATACAACGGTGCTCTACCCATGAGCCACATCCCCAGCCCTTTTTATATTTGTTTTGAGATGGGCTTTTATCAAATTGCTGAGACCAACCTCAAAGTTGCAGTCCTCCTGCCTCAACCTCCCCAATAGCTGGGATTACTGGCTTGAGCCATCACACCCAGATCAGAAAGTTTTACGGTTCAGCTTAATGGCTTAATAAGGGGCCACCAAACCCCAGACTAAAGAAGTATTCTCTTAGTGGCTCTGGGGTGATGAGATACCCTGGATATTTGCCTCAACCTCAGAAAATAGCATTACATCTAGACCATTCTATTATTAGAAAAACCCTAAGTCAGATGGTCTTCAAAATAAACTGAGTGACAACAAGAAAGTCATGTGGAGCAAGCAAGGCATAGATTCACAAACACTTATACAGCATTCTATGGCAAGCACTTTAGAAATGTCACAAACACAGGTTCATGAATGTCTTCTTCCTCATCCCCCATTCACTCAACACTGAGCATCTGCTGTGTGCTGGGCAGTAAGGAGCAGGGACCAAAGGCACAGGCAACAGGTGCAGAGGGAGTTCTGGGGAGAAAGAGGTCCCTGGGGACCGGGCTGGGCATGGAAGGTTTTCTGGAGCCAAATTTATATTGCACTGTCCACTAACTCTAAAGTTTCAGCTATTTAGACCCCAAACATTGGTTCTCAGTTGCCCATACACTAGGGACTGATACAGATGGAGTGAAGCCAGATGGAATGCATTCAGTGTGTCTCTAACACTGATGGTCACTAGGAGCTACTTCTGGCCTTGGGGACATTGGGTCCTGAGAGGATGCCAGCAAACACTTGACAAACCTTCTGGTTCCAGACGGCTGTGAGCCTTGGTGGCAGCGCGGCCACACTCCTCTTCTTCTGATGCCTCAAGAGGCTACTGGCATTTCAGAGTTCTTGTGGCTTTGTCATAGCAGCCCTGAGTTTCTATTTGTCTGATGGAGAACGTGAAGCTGAACGATTTTAAGTGGGCTGTTCAAGCTCACAGAGCATGCAGGTGGTAGCACCAAGTCCCCCATCTCCCAATCCCAAGCTGTTTTGACTACATTAGGGTTTGGGAAGGGCAAAAAGCAATTTTGTCAAGTAGAGCTACAGGTTTTAGGTCACCTTGACATAGCCTACTCTTTGTCTTATGAGGGGAACAGAGACATTTTTCTATGTCACATGCCTGAAAAATTCCTCAAACTCTCAAAAAGCAAATGAGTGTTTGCTTTTCCCTCTTGAGTTTCTTCCTTGTGAGAGCAGCATTGCACTGGGAGATGACTGGGACAGACTTAATCTCCCTCCAAAGAAAGTATTTTGAGAGTGGGTGACTAAGAGGAGCCAAATACCAAGCCACACCTTGCATCTCACCTCTCCTCACTGGGGAAGGACCCTGTGCTCAACCTGCTGTGGGGAATCTCAGGGAAGGCAAAGACAGCTGGCTGGTTTACCTCATCTGATTGAGCCATTTAGGGAAGAGAGAACACCCTTCTCCAGGGCCATGCCCCAAGCCCCCATAATGGAGATTGATCAACAATATCAGTCTTCAAGATCAGACAGGCATGGCCTTAGGAACTTATTTATGCTATCACATGGTTCAAGTTGCTACCTGCTCTGAACATCAGTTTCTTTATCTGTAAAATAGGAATCATGATTCCTTGGCTAGATAATTATGAAGACTGGAAATATTTATAATGTTGGCCCAGCATCAGCATAACCACTAGCTCAGGTGAAAGCTGAGCACAGGCACCTACAGCCAGAAGTCACTGATTCAAATGGTCTGGAATGTATGGCTAAGAAATTGGCATAATTTTAAAAGAACCCCTCCCCCATGATTCCAGAAAATAGCCAGATGTGGAATATCCCTGTTCCCCCCCGCCCCCCGCGCCAGTACAGGGACTAGAAACCAGAGGGCACTCTACCAATGAGTTACACCCCAAAGACTTTTTGTTTTTTGAGACAAGGCCTCACTATGTTGCTGAGGCTGGTCTTGAACTTGAGATCCTCTTGCTTCAGCCTATCAAGTAGCTAGGTTTACAAATGTGTCCTACTACACTCTGCAGGGATATCTCTGTTCTAAACAATTAGCCAACTCTTTGATCCTAGTGCACTTGTTTTCAGCCTTGGTGGCATATTGGAATCCCCTGAAAACTTTAAAACTCCTGGGGTCTAGGTCTCAGCCTGGAGATTCTGAGCTCCTAGCTCTTAGCTACAGCCTGGAGATAGAGATATTTAAAAGCTCTCTGGTAACTCATGGGCAGCCAGGGCTGAGAACCACTGACTTACAATAGCCCTCTATCTCCATTTCACACATGAAGAAACCACACCATTGTTACTCTTATCATTTCTGTCATTTGCAATATTATACATCTACCTGCAGCATTCTTTGATCTTTAAGGGAAGTAGAGGGAATCAGAAGGAGCATCTCTCCCATTAGCATTTTTTTTTTTAAACTATGGATTGTACCCAGAGACTCGCACATACCAGGTAAGCACTGAGTTATATCCCAAGCCCTTTTTTATTTTAAGACAGTCTTACTAAGTTGTCTAAGCTGGACTCAAATATACAATCCTCTTGACTCAGCCTCAAAAGTAGCTGAGATGGGATTATAGGCATGCACCACCTCCTTCAGCTCACCAGCAGTTTTTGCTTGAGAGGGTCAGCAATAAAATTACGGTGGTATTCATTCACAATCTATGACAGATTGCCTAGGCCACAGGGGATAAGATAAGTGGAATTTTGCAGTGGACTACCCCATAACCATTGTACTCCTGACAGATTCAAAAAAGCAGAACCTGACATGGCCCTATTACCCAGTCAGAGTGCACCAGCAAACCTAAGGGCAGGTAAAGACAGTGATGGTGACAGGCATTTGTCTGTCCACCAGACAGGCTCTGCAGCCAGATGGTGAGGCCCCACAGTATGGAAGTCAACCAGATGGGCTATGAGGGAGACAGGTAGGTGGTAAGGGCTTCTCTTAGGAGAGTGACACCCAGGGAATCATGTAGGAAGGGAGCAGAGGAGAGACAGACAACCTCTAATGATAATCATTGCCAACACTAATTCAAAAATTATGGGAAGAAATAGGGCTGGGTATATAGCTTAGTGATCAGTACTTATCTAGTATGCATAAGAGTCTGGGCTGAATCTCCCCACCCCCCTCCCATCCCCTTCCCCATCTGCACAAAAGAGTTTCATAGGTATGGATAAGGAACTGCCTTGTCAGTTCATATCTCTCCCTCTGTCACCTGAAAAAGCTTCCTATCAGAAAATTCCAAAAAGCCTGTGACAACTCTGAACAGAAATGAAAGTTTCCATTTTACTCTCCAAATTTCTGTCTCTGGGCTGGCATCAGGAGATATAGGTTCTAGTTAGAGACCTTCCATTAACCCGCTGTGACCCTGAGTAGCCTGTGCAGGCCCCTGGGCCTTAGTTTCCACCCTTGTCAAATGGAGACAATAAAACCTGTTCTGCCCACCTCCCAGGGTTGTTTGGGAAATCATGAGATCATGTCTGAGAAGGAACTTTGCCATCCAGCTGCAGGAAAGCCGGGAGGTGTGGACAGGTGGGAACTCGGTGCCTGAGGCTGGCTTGCAAAGCCATGTAAGAAGGTTTAGCAAAGGACAGTAAATCCTCAAGACACAGAAACTATCTTGCCTACTCTGCCATTACGTTCTCTTGAAATTCTATTAAGAACCTGCCTCTCTGAGAAGGCTCAGCTCCTCACTCATTCAGCACTTGGGAGGACAGAGTGGGCTGGGTGGAGATTAGGTTGAAGGCAAATGTACTTGCATCTAAACTTGGCAGGGTCTAGGTTGGCACCTCACACAAGTTCTCCTGTTGTCTGCCTAGGAACTGCACCAAACAAGTACACCTATAACAGCCTGTCAGTTCTCAGAAATGTCCCAACCCCAGCTCCTAAACTGCATGGAAGAGCCTTACTCAATCCTCCCAAATTCTTCACTGTGAAGTGGGAATAACCTGGAAATGACCCAAACGTCACACTATGGGATAGATCTGCATAGCAATATGGACAGTATAACTATTCTCTTTATAAACTAATCTTACATTCTTTCTTTTTCTTTTTTTCTTCTTCCTCGCAGTACTAGAGATTGAATCCAGGAGCTCTACCACTGAGATACATCTCCAGCCTTTTTTGTTGGTTTTGTTGGAGACAGGATCTTGCTAAGTTTCTCAGGCTGGCCTCAAATTTGTACTCCTTCCGCTTTAGCCTCCTAAAAGGGTGGGATTATGATGTGTGCCACCATGCCTGGCTCACTCTTTTTTTTTTTTTTTTAAATATCTGCAGGCATTATCTTAGTTCAATTTTACCAATGAGAAAACTGAGGCTTGGAGAGGTTAAATGACTTGGAAGTTGAACCAGGCAACAAAGTGAGGATACAAATCCATGTCTACTGATTCCAGCTTCAGTGAAGCTCTCTAGGTAACTAGCTTGCAGTGGTGTGCCAAGTAGTGGGGGGAAGACCCACCATAGAAGGGAGGAGTTTCATGTATGGGTTTCTGTTTATTTGTTTGTTTGAGGTGCTGGTGATGGAACCCAGAGCCTTGCACATGCTAGGCAAGTGCCGCAGTCTGGCTGGGCACAAAATCACGAGCCACTCAAGCAGGAACAAAGTTTATTTTTTGAAACTGCCGCCAATGTCCGGTACCGCCCGGGCAGATTTTTTCCACCCATGCGGCCTCCTCCCGGACCCGCAGAGAGAGCTCCTCCTCCGGAACTCCCTTCTACTGTACTTCCCCAACCAATGGGAACTCTCCAGGAGTCCCGTAGCCGGCCTAGGTGAACAGCAGGAGTCCAATATCCATATGAATGCAAATCTTAACATAATCATATCATCTCAATGGCTAGCTGGCGTCACCTTTCGACCAAAAATGCCATGCATCATATACTTGGCTCTTAGCAGGCAAGCACTCTCCCACTTAGCTACACCCTCAGCTCCCAGGAAGGTATTTTATTCCTGCTCTTGTTTAAAAGCTTGGCACCTGCTGATAATAAAAAGCATAGTGATTTTTTTATACTTTATTTTATTATTGGTGTTAAATTCTCAGGGCCTGCATCGAGGTAGACCACTCCCACTGCCCTCCTACCCCCATCCTCTGTGGAAGCCATGGCCAACTGGATGTGTTCTGTCAACTCCCAGGGGCCAGCTGCTGAAGATTTTTGTAAGGACTATGAAAACAATAGATCTAACTCATTCTCCTCAGTCATCTCTAAAGTGGCAATGAATTGAGTGACTCATCCCAAAGCCACACTTTATCAAGATGGAGATGGAGCTGCACAGAATGCAAGGTCCCTACAACCCAGGGACAAGATGCCATGTGAGGTATCAAATGGGAAGCACTCCAAGAGAGAAAGATGTGGCATCATCTTCCTCCTGCTTCCGCATAGCAATCACTGCAGTTCCTTTTCCCACCCTGGAGAACAATGAGCCAAAATTCCTCTGGAATTACCCTGCAAGTTTTCAGGGTCATAGGGTAAGGATAATGCTTAGGAACTTCCACTCAAGGCCACCCCAGGTGCAGCCCAAGAGTAGGAATGGGACCCTCAGCAAATGTGTCTCAAAGGCAAAGACAGGAGGAATCAAATCAGCCTGAGGTGGGGGGGCGGGCAGGGAGTCTGAGGATGGTATAGCTGAGGACCCTCTCCATTCCTCTACCTGGCCAGGCTCCACTGAGGAGCCTCTATGACTGACTCTGCCTCTTATCCCCAGCCCTTCCCAACATATCAATCCTCCAACCAAGTCACTCCTAATTCTCAGGAATAAGACCCTTTCCCCCATTGCCTTAGCAACCAATCTGTTTCCAAGCTCAAACACTCAAGTTCAGAATTTAGAGTCAAAAGATCCAAGTTCTGGGCTGAGATTGTGTCTCAGTGGCAGAGCACTTGCCTCACAAGTATGAGGCACTCACTGGGATTGATCCTCAGCACTACACAAAAATAAATAAAATACAAGGATTGTGTTTCTCTACAACTAAAAATTTTTTTTAAAAAAGATCCAGATTCTATTTCTACCTCTGCCATCTTTAGCAAATCACATAACTCCAAGCCTCAGTTTCTTTGTGCTTAACACAGATGTAAAACCATCCCTGTCTCACAGACTGCAATGAGAATAAAATGAAATGAGTATATGAAAGTACCACGTAAACTTTGTTTTCCATGAATGTGAATTATCATTTCTTTCCACTGACTGGATTACCACATCCAATGCTATCTCCGGTTTCCAGTCCCAGTGCATTCTGGAACCTGATTCAGTCCCCATGAACCCCATCCTCAGATCCCAGCTTTAATGCAGATAGTGATGGAGAGGACCATGGCTGCTGAAAAGCAGGGGCTCCTAGTGAGGTCAGGATCCAGGAAGGCAGAAAACCCTTTAGGACATTGTTACCTAAGTTCAGGGCAGGCACAAGACCAGACAGCCAGGAAGCCAAAATAGAGTGAAGAAACGTGTTATCAGAAGTCAGAGTGGGAATCAGGTCAGGATTCCAGGCCAGAGAGATGAGGATAAGGAGCAAAGCTTTATCCAAAGCCAGGGGGGCAGCATGTTGGGCTAGGCAGCGAGACAGGAGGGAGCAGCAGGAAACCGGCCTGAATCAGGCGGAAGATCTGGAACCATGCAATATGGGCTAAGCAGGAACCTGCCAATAGAAGAGGGCCTGGGCTGTTCAACAGGACCTTTCTCTCAGTTAATGAGTCAAACCTGCTCTCAAATGAACCTGTTTCTCTTCCTTGACCACCAAACTGATTCTTGACAATGGCTTTTACAATTATTTAAGACGTAGAACCTTCTCTCAAGTAAATTTTTAACAGAAATCCAGTATGTAAAACAGATAAAAAGCTGTTATTCTTGTAATCCCAGCATTCCTGTAATCCCAGCTACTTGGGAGGCTGAGGCAAGAGGATCTCAAGTTCAAAGCCAGCCTCAGAAACTTAGTAAGACCATGCCTCAAAATAAAACATAAAAAGGACTAGAGATATAACTCAGTGGTAAAGTGCCCTTAGGTTCAATTCCCAGTGCCACCACACACACCAAAAAAAAAAAATGTGTACTTTTTGGGGAAAGGCAAACCCACCCATTTACCACCCTTACATTATGAAGGTTACAGGAGCTTTATGGAACCCCCAAAGTTCCAGGAAACCCAGTTTGAAAAGCACTGCTCAATAGAATGGAAGCACGCGATCCCAAAGAAGTTTCAAACTGTAAAGAAAAATAGAGAAACAGAACACACTGATGCTTTGCAAAAAATTATTATCTGGTTTTTCAAGAAGTCACTCCAACTAACATAAACTCAGGGTCAAGAGTAAGAAACATGTATAGGATAAGTAAGGGTCAGGAACCAGAAGTGTCCAGGGAACTGAAGACTGACCTACAAATGGCGCCTGTCCACAAAGTCACAGGTGGCTGCTCTGGTTGGCCTGTGGCAGCTGCTTTCATAAGTTAGCTCATTTAATTCCCTGGTCCTGCAGACTAACTTCTTCCTGTGTTTCTTGGTTTCTTTTTTTTTTTTCTTTTTAATAATAGTTTTTTTTTTTTTTTTTTTTTTTTTTTTTTTTTTTTTNTGCCTTTCCCATCCTCCTAAAGCACAAAAAGGAAGGAATTGTTGAGTTGTTGAGCAGAGCCAAGTTGGGCTGAGGGATGATTACTTTCGGAAACTGTTTTTAAGTGTAAGCATATTTTAATACTGTTGTCAAATGAACATAAGCCCACAAGTCTAAGATCTAAAATAAATTAGTCTCTACTTAAGTTAGATTTGGCTACATATAGAAAGGTTTTCACTGAAAATCCAACTTTGTATCCACTGATATTTCCCTTAGAGTCTAGATACTGACATGATAGAGGTTACTGTGGCAGAGTGGGGCTGCCCACCCCACCCATCTGCCCACCCACCCATCCACCTAACTTCCATTTATCCATCCATCCATTCACGAATGTATTCCTCTAGTCTTCCTTTATTTATTCATTTGTTTATTTTGTGGTCCTGGGGATCAAACCCACTGCCTTGTGCTTGACAGGCAAATGCTCTATCACTGAGTCACATCCCCAGCCCATCTTCTTCATTTATTAACCACCCAACAGCTGGAGAGAGATGGGGGTGGGTGTGGATCCACAAATGCTTCAATCTATGGAGACTCCAGGTCATCATTGCTCTACCTCATTTCCTCCCTATCAAGTGGCCACTTTCTCTAAGAAATACACTGGGAAGTTGAACTTGCCCTTTCTTCCCTTTCTCATGGGGGTGGAAGGAAGAGGAGATCCGGCAGTCAAGTGACCAATTGTGCTCAGTTGTATTGGGCACCTTCTACCATCCAAGTTCCTACAATCAGATGTATGTTTGATTAATGGAAGAATTTCAACAGAACAGGTCAGCTTGCCCACTTCTAGAAACAGCCAGCCCCACAGCCTGGGAAAAACCCAGGAGACTAGACCATGAAGGATGGGACCTTAAGCATGAGCCCAGGCTGCAGAGCAAGAAAAGGACTGCAGAGAAAAAAATGGAAAAGTCCGGGATGACTCTTCTGTTATTATGTGTGTTGGGGGTGGGTATGGGGCCATCCTTCATAAAATAGTGAAGCAAACAGTTCATCTTCTAGAATATCACCATCCCCACCTGCTGGACCCTCCCTCTAGTGCAGAGCTCTCCTGCACCCAGCATCCGAACATTTTGCTTCTCCCTGACCCACATTTTCCTATGATCTTTCTTATGATTCACATAAGATGAGAAAGGATTCCAAAGGCTAACCTAACCCCCCTTCAAACTAACATGTTCACGTTTTAATGGCATCTTCCACCAAAATGAGGCTTTTGTGGCAAAGTGGGTGGATAGAGGGGAGATTTACTGGGGATTGAACCCAGGGTTGCTCTACCACTGAGCTACATCCCCAGCCCTTCTTATTTTTTATTATTTTGAGACAAGGTCTCACTAAGTTGCCCAGGCTGGCCTTGAACTTGAGATCCTCCTGCCTCAGCCTCCATAGAAGCTGGGATACAGGTGGGCCACCATACCCAACAAAAAAAAAATTTTTTAATTTTTTTTAACTTTATTTTATTTTTATGTGGTGCTGGGGATCAAATCCAGGGCCTTGCACGTGCAAGGTGAGCGCTCTACCGCTGAGCCATAACCCCAGCCCCAAAAAGGGGTTTTAATGGTGGCAAGTTAGAAACTACTTGGATGTAGAAAGGCCTTTCTACACAGAATAAGTGGCTCTGCAGAGGAATGTGTGTGTACACTTTTTTCTTTTCTTTCTTTCTTTCTTTTTTTTTTTTTGGTACTGGGTATCAAACCCAGAGCCTCATGCATGCTAAGCTACCTTTCTACCACTATCTATACCCCACCCCAGTATCCTGAATCTTAATGCCTGAGAGATTCTTGTTGCAACTACTTCATTGATATACTCAACTCTCTTAGCCATCTAGGATGGATGCTACCTATTTCTTAGAATTTCTGTGAATTTTTCATTCAAAGTTTACTTCCTTGTCATTACTTGACAATGTCCAAGATCACCTCTCCCAAACATACAGGGCTGTAAATGGGGAAGATCACATGTTTGGGGCAGAGTCAGGAGTCCTGGTTCTACCACCAACTTCCAAACCCCCTTGGGGCTTCAGTTTCCTCGTCAGAAATGAAGGATTGGACATCTCTTCTGTTTCTTGTTTTTCTTTTGAGACTGGGTCTTGCTATGTTGTCCAGGTTGGTCTCAAACTCTTGCACTCAAGTAATCCTCCTATCTCTGCCTTCCAGGTAGCTGGGACTACAGGCATGTGTCACCACATCTAGTCAAAATATCTCTGAGGTATCAGGCCCCATCCCAGCTTACCTGTTAGCATTCTCTGAGGCAGGTCAGTATGTCACATGTGTATATCAGTGTGAAACACATTCCAGAGACACACAGGGTGATATCTGGGTTTCCCACCACCAGGGTTAGCCACTTCACAGGATCCATGGGTGATATATCACATGTTAATCAACTGAATTTCCAGAGACAGGGAGATCAAGGCTTTAAGCAAGGACAGCAGATCTCAGGAACTCTCAGAGAGATAACCCAGGTAGCATCTTTTTGTCAGCAAATGCTAAACACTCCCAACAACACAGAAGTATTTTATGGCAAATAACATGGACTTAGCTCTCAATTATCAGCCAGCCTGGAGATATGACCTGACATCTCTATAACTCTCATAGGGCCCAGCTCAGCACCAGGTACAAAAAGAGTATGCAGCCAGTGTCTGTAGAAATGATGATCTAAACTGAAGAAGAAGGCAGTGTGGTGAAGGACCTCACCACCCTCAGCACTCCCTCAAAGCACCAGGAGCACTTCATTGGCAGCCACACTTAAAAAAGAAAACATTCATATTTTTTATTAGAAAAGAAACATGTCCATTATTTTTATAAGCAAAACAAAGAGCCAGGCACAGTGGGGCACACCTATAATCCTATTAATTTGAGAGGTAGAGGGAAGAGAATCACAAGTTGTATTTTGTTTTGTTTTGTTTGGTACCAGGGATTGGATCCAGGGGCACTTAATCACTTTTGTGGCAAAGTAGGTGGGTTGGGGGGGAGATTTACTGGGGATTTAACCCAAGGTTGCTCTATCACTGAGCTACATCCTCAGCCCTTTTTATATTTTTATTTAGAGACAGGGTCACACTAAGTTGCTTAGGGCCTCTCTAAGTTGCTGAGTCTGAATTTGAACTTGTGATCCTCCTGCCCTAGCCTCCCAAAATTGCTGGGATTATAGTCATGATCCACTACACCAGCAAGAATCACAAGTTAGAGGCCAGCCTCAGCAGTTTAACAAGATCCTCAACAACTTAGCAAGATCCTGTCTCAAAATAAAAAATGAAAAGGGCTGGGGGACAGTTCAGTGATAAATTATTGTAGACAGAACCCATGTCCAGGCACTGGAAAACCCAGAGATCAACTGTGTGTCTTTGGAATGTGTTCCACACATCCTAGAGCATCTAGGGTTCAATATCCAGTATGGAGGTGGTGTAGAAGAGCAGAAAAAGCAAGTTAAAACTTAATCCCATTTTCATTATCATTTAGGTATCTGTTCATTTAGATTATTTTCAGTGCATAATCTGGTCTTTTTTTTCTTTGTCCATTTAAAAAATGTAAATGAAATGATATTGTATATACTATTTTTAAGTCTATTTTTTATTATCCACTAACAATAAAGCATAAATACTTCTCCACACAATTAAAAATTCTTTCAGTACCTAATTTTAACTAGCTGCATATCTCTCTCATTATATAACCAAACCATAGTTTTTAAAGTAAATTATTTATTTTGGACATTTATAGTGTTTCCAATTTTATTATCATTAAGATGCTTTGATATAGAAATACCTTTATGTTATAAATACCTTTATGTATAGATCTCTGCATATATCCCTGGTTATCATTCTTAAGATAAATTCCAAGAAGTAGAATCATTGGTTAAAAGGTGCATTTTTTATGTATACAGAGCAAGTTTTATTCATAAAGTATGCACATTTTTAAGGTTTTTAATGCTTAATAAATTATCCTCCAGAAAGATTGTCCCATTAACACTCCCTAAGTTGCTGAGTCTGACTTTGAACTTGTGATCCTCATAAATATCCTCAGCACTCTACCCCCCAAACAACTCACCAAACATTGGCTCATATTTTCAACTTTTTTGATACTTGAAAGATTATAGTTCTTTTTTTCAGGAGGGGTGGTACCAGGGATTGAACTCAGGGGCACTAGACCATTGAGCCACATCCCCAGCCCTCTTTTGCATTTTATTTAGAGACAGGGTCTCCCTGAGTTGCTTAGCACCTTGCTTTTTTGCAGAGACTGGCTTTGAACTCGTGATCCTCCTGCCTCAGCCTCCTGAGCTGCTGGAATTACAGGTTTGCGCCACTGCGCCAAGCTATAGTTCACTTTTTTAACTTGAATTAACTTGTAGTTGAGTACTAGTAAGAATGAACATCTTTTCCTATATTTATTGGTAATTTGAACTGTCTATTCATATGCACTTCTCTAATTTTTCTACTGGAGCATTTGCTTATTTCTGATTATGTGTAAAATCTCAGGTTTGTAATAGTACCCTTTGTCATGTATGTTGCAAAATATTTTTTGTATCTGATTTTCTTATGGTTGAGTCTTATAGGCTTTTTGTTTGTAAAGGAGCTTTAGGTCTTTCTCAGCACAAGATGGTATTAACCAGTTTTTTTTCCTCTTCACAAAACTCTCTCTTCTCTAGCCTGTCAATCACACAAATCCTGTGTCTGAGGAGCACTGACAGGAATGACTATTCTCTGGTAAGATTTTTCATTTGTTTGTTTGTTTGTAGTACTGGGGATGTTTGTAGTATCCAGGGTGTTCTACCACTGAGCCACACCCACAGACCTTTTTATTTTTATTTTTATTTTTATTTTTTGAGACAGGGTCTCACTAAATTGCTGGGACTGGCTTCAAATTTGCCTCAGCAGTAGTGTCCACCCTATTCTTCCCCCACCCCCTGGGTTGAATCCCCAGTACTGGAAAAAAAAGACATCAACTATGATGGCCTGAATCTTATCATGTTCTTGTTCCTGGCAATGTCCCTCCTACTGTCTAGCTGAAGGAAGGTATGACATCCCAGGGTGAGCAGGTCCTGCTATAGAGGGTTCATGGCTCTGAGGGTGGGCAGCAGTTGTGGGAGCAACCAGCCCAACAGACTCCTTTAGGGATGCAAAATGTTCTCCCTGTCCCCAAACTACCCATCATGTTGTGCAGCACCCCTTTGTAATAGGACTCACAGTGACTTTCGTTCAGAAATTACTACCATGATGATGTCTACATTGACACTCTCCCTAATTTCAGATAGTTAGCATGACATAATCAATCTTATTTTTTGTTGTTGTCTTGGTGGTCCATGATGACAACTATGACCAGGTGCAGTGGCACATGCCTCTAAACCCAGTGACCTCAGGAGACAGAAGTAGAAGAATCACAAATTTGAGGCCAGCCTGGGCAACCTAGTGAGACCCAGTTTAAAAATGAAAAGTACTAGGGATGTAGTTCAGTGGTAAAGTGCCCCTGGGGAAAAAAAAAAAGACATCAACTATGATGGCCTGAATCTTGGTGTAGTTCCTTCCCCCTTCCTTTGCACTGATGGCTCTCACACTTGAGAGTGTATCAGAATCATTGAGGAGCCTGTTAAAATATAGATAGATGCTCAGACCTTCTTAAAAGTTTGCTAAATCATAATCTTTTGGAGGGCTGTGGCTTTCGATCTTCTATTTTCAGATTCTAAATTGGCTATGTGCCTCTCACTGTTATGTTGCCTCAAATCCCCAGCATACAGGAGTGGGGGAACTGAAAGTGTTCTGTGCCACCATCACTGTGGAGTTCACTGGCCCAGGAGAGAGAGAATTCGTATCGGAGTAATAAAGATGGAGCTAGGCCCTCTTTGCAGAGGGCTAAATGTGGCCCACAGTGTTAAAGGGGTTACAAGGCAAAACTCTCATTTATAGTCATCCCGATGGCCAAGTTGATTGATTGCAGAATAGAAGACATTTCCCACAGGAATAAAATAGTAGTGCCCACCCTCTTCTGCCCCCCGCCTAGCAGGTGGCCCCTTCCCTCTTCCCACCATCAAAAGGATTTGACTTTAGATCCACACCCAGCGTCCCTAAGCTCATAAGACTGGAGGGCGGGGTGGGGGTGAAAGGAACTGGTCCAAGTATCTTAGAAGCCTATTTCCCTCCAGACTCTCCTCCTGCCCAGCCCAACTCCAGCAGCAGCCAAAGACTCTGCTGCGGAAGCAGCTTGAAGGGCCCTGGGCCATCTCCTCTGTCATCACCACCCCCAATTAACAGCTCCCAGGCGCCTTCAGGGCTACCACCTCTGCCTGGTTCCTCTAACTCAGCTCTAAGTCATTACAGGCTTTAGCACTGCCTGACAAGTTTCCTTCAAACCTAATTGTCAGAATGCAGCAAAGCCAACATGGTTTATTTTGGCTCTGACTACTCAAGTTGTGATCTGGAATGGACTTCAGCCTCTAAAATGGCCTCTTCCCATTTACCAAGCTTCCCCTGCTAGCTGCCTCCAGGAGGCCTTGTCCTGCCCATGTGGACCACTTTGCAGTCACAGAGGGGCAGAGGTCAACCAGCAACTATCCAAGGGTGCAGAGGGCTCAGATCTGGGAAGGACCCTAGGATCACTCCAGCCCAGTTTCATTACTTAGCCAGCAGTATGATCTTGGGCTAGTTTTCTCATTATGAAGATGGCCATAACAAGTCCCTCACAGGCTGTGAAACAGATCAAATGCATTGATCTGTGCAAGTGCCCAGAGCAGCACCTGGCATAAGATAAACACTGACAAACATGATTTTAATTTTAGCTCTCTAGGCTTCGGTTTCCTCACCTATTAAATGAAAATAATACAGGGGTCTCTGAAGAACCCTTGAGAAAATTTAACTCTAGAAACATAAGAACATTAGCACAGAGTCTGGCAGATCCTTGGTGCTCAGTAAATGGTTTCTGGTTGGTGAAGGATGAACCAATCAGACAAGGAATGTCATGGTTCAGAGCAGAAGTTTTCACCCATGATTGCAGGCTGCCTTTTCCTGACTCACCCCCAATATCCCAGAAAATTCACCTTTACTTTCAAAGAAGTAAGCCCATGGAGTGATGGTCCCTGACTCCTATCCTGGTCCAGGATGGCCAAACAGGCTCATCTCTGCTTTATCTTAAGAATTAAGGTCCAGTCTTCTCTCAGGAGCAGAGGGAGAAGCCAAGTTATTAACTCAACATGTCAGGACAGCCAAGGGACAGAAGTCAGGGTTTCTGCAGAGTCTCTTGCCAGAGGCTGGGTCTGGTGGCAATATTCTTATATAGAAACACAGCTGTTCTCCTGCATCCCTGGGTCTCTGCTGTGTGGTAGTGAATGGGAGTTGATGGGAGGATAGGCCTCCTCCACACAAGAGACCCAGAGGCATTGCCCAGAAGCCCAGCCAGGAGCAAATAAGACTGCTACAAATATAATAACAACAGGTGCCCTCTGTGTAACAGTTCAGCATCCTCCCCATGGCAGCTCTTGTTGTCCCTGATGGTTCTGAATATGGGGCTTGAATCCCACCCTGGACGGTCAACACCCAAAAGTCCCCTGACACTATCTTGCTCATCTTTGTAGTTTCAGCATCAAGAGTGCTTACTGAATGTTAGCTGAATAAGTGAGTCCTGAGTACCAGATGAACAAGACACCAACCCATATAGGAAGAAGGCAGCCACCTGTCCCCACCTTCTCTAAGCTTCTTTGCTTAACTGAAGTCCTATCTCACCTCTCCTGTGTTTTCAAGGGCTTGGCTGCTGTGTGAAACTTCTTCCTATCCTGGGACACCTGGCTTCACACAAGGTACACAGCAGGCACTGTGACACACACTAACTGTCAGCTCAGGACCACGGCCCATACATTCTGATGGACATTCACCCAGTCATTCTCTGCTGTGGGAGGAATTTTCCCACAGATACTAGTGGCCAATAAGAAGAAAAGTAATTTGGTCAAAATTCTTTTTCTTCCTCAGAGGAATTCTCTAAGCAAAATGGGGACTATCCATAGGTTCTATGTCAGACCTAAGCCTTTCCAGCACAGTTGGGACTAAGAGAACAGTTCTGCCCCTACAGCTATCATCGGTGCTTATCATCCAACCCCAGAGGAGGAGAAGGACTCTCTCTCTTCATACTTCACAGTTGAGAAAACACTCAGAGCAGCCTGCCCAAGGTCACAAGGCCACAGAGGAGTTCATAGCCGAACATAGTGAACTCGGGTCTTTACTCCTGTGCTTGTGTTTTCTACAACAGCAAGGATTTCCCAACTTGCTCTAGCAACAGAGTGCTTTTTATTTTCTTTATTTCGTTTTTTCTTATTAGCAAAGTAATATACATGAAAGTGGCTAAGTCAAAACAAAATTGCACAGAGGTCTTATAATGGAGACAAGAGCCCCCTGCCCTATTCTGCTTTTAAGTCATCCTGTACTTGAGTACATTTTTTTTTTCAAACAAATCTTATGTAAAAGTTTAATGTACAAAATAGATCAAAGCAAAGATTCTTAAAGAAGAATTCAAAAAGAAGACACAATGAGACTCTGTCTCTAAATAAAATACAAAATAGGGCTGGGGATATGGCTCAGTGGCCAAGTGCCCCCTGAGCTCACTCCCTCCCTGGTACCAAAAAAAAAAAAAGACACAAAGCAGTTCACACACACACACACACACACACACCACAGCTCCTACATCTGTTCCACAAGACTTGATATGGAAACCTATATGTCCCAGCCCCCTGCTTTCACTGGGCCTGCTGTAGGGGCAGAGGGAACCCTTCCCCCCCTGAACAGACACATCAGTACCAAGCAGACCTGGGCATTGTTTACACATCTCTCTCATACCCCAACTTTTGGGGTATCCCCATCTACAGCAAAAGAGACCTCTAGAAAGCCTCAAGGTTTCCCTAAAGTGTAGGCTCTGAGAGAAACAAAGGTGGGAGGGATCCATGCGTCACAACTCATAAAACTGCAAATAACTCATAGCTTTGGGGTTAGTAGTCACGTCTCTTAATATGAATTGATTGTATTAGGCTGCTTTCCTACCAAGTGGCAGAACTCAGCTAGGCTGGGGTAAAAAAAGAAATTCTCTTGTTGGGATGGGAAAGAGAAGGGATAAAGTTAGAAATGGGGGGAAAATGTGTACTTATGTAGAAGGGAGGGCAAGATGGGTCTTTGGGGTGCTAGAGGGGAACATGTGGGCACCCCGAGCCTGTCAAGCTGGGCATACATAAGGACAAAAGGTATCAAGAGGAATTCAGCAAAAAGGGGAGAGATTGCTTATTCTTCAGTCCTTCCCTTCTCCAAGGTCCTTTAGTCAACACTCTGATAACATCCAATCCCCACCAAAAAAACAAAACAAAAAACACAACTTTCTTGTCTGCCCTCAATTTTGCTGTGCTGTGACTCCATCAGATGCTGACAGCAGGAACTGGCCCATTCTGCTATCTCTAGATCACTGCACAACCATGGGGAAATGCAGTGAGTCCCTCGCAAAAGGACAGTCACCACACTGAGATGCAATCTCCTTCCTTCCCCTTCCTTGCCCCAGATGGGGCTCAAGCAATCACAATGTACATCTTCTCCTTCTAAATTCAGAGCAAATGTACAGCCTAAGAAGACACAGCCTCTGCCCACCAGATGGGGACTGGAAGGAAGGGGGCGCATTGAGCAGCAATCAGAGCTCCCAACAAGACCTTTCAGGAAATCCCTCTCTATGGCTCTCAGGGCAGCAGTGAGCTACACCCCTCTTGGGGCGCTGGGCTGCACTTCCTCTCCTCCCCCCACCACTGGATATGGCACCCAAGAACATTGCTCTTAAAGAAGTGAAGCTAAGAAGCATGGTCCTTGGCCAGCCACATGGCATACATCTGTAAGCTTATTAGAAAAGCAGAATCTTAAGAGTCCCTTCTGAATCACAATCTGAATATCAACTTGACTCCCAGGTGGATCATGAAGACATTAACATTTTAGAAGCACTTTTTAAGAAACTATTATAGCAAAAAGCCCCAATCTACTGCCTAGCAGAATCCCAGGAACCTCAAAATTCACTGCAAATTCCCTCCAGTTTGGAGCTTTCTGCTGTTTTCCTTCCTTGGTAGAAGCAGTGTCATGCTGGTGAGGTGGTGCATGCCTGTAATCACAGCAGCTTGGGAGGCTGAGACATGAGGATTGCAAGTTCAAAGCCAGCCTCAGCAACAAATGAGGTGCTAAGCAATTCAGTGAGACCCTGACTCTAAATAAAATACAAAATAGGGCTGGGGATGTGGCTCAGTGGTCAAGTGCCCTTGAGTTCAATCTCTGGTATCCAAAAGAGGAAAAAAAAAAGCAGTATTATAAGCAAATTAATAATAAAAAAAAAACTATTGAATGACTCCTCTCATGAATACTAAATCTGAATAATAAGAATTGCAAAGTGGTTTCACATAAGTTCTGTCATTTCTTACTCATAAAATCCTGGGAGACCCTTGGGAACAGGTGTTACTGGCTCCTATTATAGGGGAGGAGCCAAGCTTGGGAGCCTTAGAGTGCTGTCATCGGCCTCAACACAACACTTCTGGTCCACATCTGGTAGAAATGTTGGAGTTCAACATGGGTTAACCATAATGTTTCAGAGGAAAGGATGAACAAGCTTAATTTTTTTCTATTTGCAGAGTTCATCAGAAATGCCTTTTTCAGGGCTGGGGATATAGCTCAGTTGATACAGTGCTTGCCTTGCATGCACAAGGTCGTGGGTTCAATCTCCAGCACCATAAAAAGAAAAAAAAAATGCCTTTTTCATGTAGATCTTGGAAACATGAATTGACTTCATGTGCTGTTGTAATGAACAGTTAATGAGCAATATTCTGTGTATGTGCTTTGACAAAATGCACCGTTTTTGTTTTGTTTGTTTTGTTTTGGTACTAGAGAGATTGAACCCAGGGATACTCTCCCACTGAGCTACATTCAGGCCCTCTACTCTTTTATTTATTTTATTTTATTTGATATTTTTATTTTGAGACAGGGTCTTGCAAAGTTACTGAGTGTCTCACTAAATTGGCCAAGTATGGAGTTGGGATATTCCTGAGGTTAAACAGAAACAGTGAATGATTGCCCATGGAGAAGGCATTCCTTGGGTAAATTAGTTTGCCACCCTATAACTCAGTTTTTTCCTCTTTTAAATAAGGTTATTAAATCTTCCTTAGGGAAGAATCTCAAATACTATTTGTATATGCTCCCCCTTCCAAAAGGTGGATCTTAATTCCCTACCCCTTGAATGTGTGCTGGACTTAATGACTCTCTTCTAAGAGTATGAAAAGGGAAAAGCAGTACCTGTACTTGGCCAAGCAATCAAGGTCAACATCATCAGTGATCAGTCATGCTGGAATCATAAGCTGCTGATATAGGGGATGAGAAGGGCATTCCCCCTGAGGTATACTTCCATGAAACCTATTACCTGCATCTACTCATGAATACCACCAGACAAACCCGAATCAAAGACATCCCACAAAATTCTTAACCAGTTCTCCTCCAACTCCTCATGATTATGAAAAACAAAGAAAGCGGAGACATAGCAGTGAAACGCAATGTACATCCTGTATGAAATTTTAGAACAGAAGTAGAATATTAAAGGAAAAACCAGTGAGATCCATATAAAGTCTGGAGTTTAATTGATAACACTAATTATTAGTTGATGTACTAAATTTGGTTTCTTAGTTTTGACAAATGTACCATGGTTATTATATAAGGTATTAACATTAGAGAGAAGTGGGGTGAAAGGTATATGAAATCCCCGTACTATTTTTTGCAACTTTTCTGTAAATCTAAAATTATTCCAAAATGAAGAGTGCAGGATAAAAATTGAGGTGGCCAAGTACCTTCACCTTACAGAGTTATGAGGATTCAATGAACTAATGCAAAGGGCTTGGAACAGCATCCAATGCCCAGGAGGTTCTCTATCGATACTAGTTTTTTATTGTTATTATTAGTACTAGTTTGTGCCAACCCAGAAAATTGTCCTATTTTATGGCCTACTGTATTAGAGTTCATTTGATTTGCAAATACTTAATAATGCCATGACACTGAGACTAAGACACATTTCCATACAACAAAGTTTCTAGATAAACTTGGGGTAAATGATCCCAGAAAAGTTTTTGCCAGATCTCATTAGAAATAGCTGTTCTTTGTGGGCATGATGGCCATGACAGGAAGCTGAAGCAGGAGGATCTCCAAGTTCAAGTTCAGCCTGGGCAACATAGCAAGACCCCATCTAAAAAAAAGGGGATGAGGCTTGGAACTTCCACAATCATCAGCTCATAGCCATCTAATTTCATCTATACTCCTACCTAGTCTTCTCCCCACTGGATTGGTTTGAAATAAATCCCAGATATCATATTATTTACTTTGTTAAGTATCTTAATATGTTTCTGTTAAAAAATAAGAACTCCTTTTTAAAAATCTATAATCATAGTAATGATTATGCTTTCAAAAATAATCCTTTAACATCTTCAATGTCCAGTTGTGTTCATTTGTGTCATAAAAGGTGTTTTTTTTACAGTTTGCTTCATTAAATCAAGATCCAGACAAGGTCATTCATTGCATTTGATATATCTCTTATGCTTCTTTTAATTTATATGTTCCTGTTTCTCTCTTTTTTCCCACCCCACTTCATTCATCCCTCCCTATCTTTTTCTCATACTTCATTTGTAAAAATTCCAGGTATTTTAATCTACATAGTTTTCCAGTCTACATTTTGCTAGCAGACTCCTCTACTTCCACTCCTTGCAAATGGGGCAACATCTTTGAAAGTCCACATCCCACAAGGTACTCCAAACTCCTGAGAACAAGCATGCTCTGAACCAAGTTTGCCAAGTATTGAAAAAATGACAATTCCCATATAACACAGCTTGTGTCAGTCACAATAGCAGCTCACCTGAGAGGAAAACAGGAGACTTTGTCTTTGATTTCTCAGTTAGCTGTTCCATGAAAGAGCTCCCTTCCCTCCAAGCATGTTGTTTGCATGTTCCCCTCTCCCTGTATTTCAGATTCTGTGCTAGTACAGTCAACTCTGGTGACTGAGGCAGAAGGATCACAAAAAATTCAAGACTAGCATGGGCAACTTTGCAAGACCTTGTCTCAAAATAAAAAGGGCTGGAGATGTAGCTCAGTGGTAGAGTGCTGCTGGATTCAACACTCAGCACAAAAAAAGAAAAGAAACTGCAGGTCAGTTGGGTGGGGCCTCCCTGTCAGTGTTCATCACAACAGCCCTACGTGGGAGCCTTGGTTTGGCAGTGGGCTTTCTAATGGGTTCTGGGAAACACACTAAGCACGTGCAGAACTGCCTCTTGAGTCAGCCAAGGACCCAACCCAAGGATCCAATAACTCTAAAGCCACACCCTCCCTTTTAGCAGCCATAGTTGTTCTTTGACCTCACATTCTTGGCTTCTGTGCCCAAAGAAGGTGGACTTTCTTTCTTTCCTTTGAAAACTTAATTCCTCCTACTCCCATTGCTCCTTTTAGATGAGGATTTCCAAGAGCTTTCAAAACACTCTGACCTAATCCTTCTAGCACTTAAGTGAATAAGGAAGGTGACTAGCAGAGAACCCCCACTTTCTCCACAGGGAAACCGACGCCAAAGTTTCAATTGGTCTCCCTGCTGTGGTGCTCTGGCTTCTGCAGGCAATTAAAGGTGCAAGATTCTGCCTTTAACGGGACAATGGTGTGCCTTCTGATAAATCTACACTCTTCTACAAGGATCTTCTGTCGTGTGGTCTAGGGGAAACAGGAGGTTTCTCCTCAGGTGGGGGACCCGGTTAGCTCATAGCAAATCACGGGACCTTAAAGTCAAGATTCTGCATGTCCGACCACATGGTTTTGTTTTTGTTTTTGTTTTGTTCATTTTGTTGTGTTTTTTTTTGGGGGGGGA
>NW_026000229.1:17120021-17207957 GCF_001458135.2 Marmota marmota marmota | reverse complement strand
TGGTCCTGGGGATTGAACTCAGGGGGCATTTGATCAATGAGTTACATCCTCCATCCTTTTTATTTTTTATTTTGAGACAATTTATTTTATGTTGAAACAGGGTCTCCCTAAGTTGCTGAGGGTCTCACTAAATTGCTGCATCTGGCCTCAGACTTGAGATCCTCCTGCCTTAGCCTCCTGAGTGCTGAGATCACAGGCAGCTCTATCACTGCTAGCTGGATCAGGCCTTGTGTTTCAATAGGGATTTTGGTGAACATAGATACAACAGCTATTAGAAACAAGAACAGAAACTTATCTTTCCTTGACCTAAGTCCCAGATGTCACCCAGAAATACCATGTGCAGTTCAGGAAAGATGTGTAGGTGCTGGAGAAGATGTGGAAAGGGATGCCTGAAGTAATACGGAAGGTGGGAGGACAGCCCTGTACACTCCCAAGATGGGAATGGACTTGTACCAATCTGCCCAGAGGCCCTCTTGTTTGAGGCCAAGAGCAAACACAGGGAGACAGATAGTCAAGGTGGGAGTGGTATGGGGAGAAAACAAAAAACAAAAACTCTCTTGCCCACAAAGGAGAAGATAATATCAGGACTAGATCCAGGAGTACAACCTGAACCCAGCCCACGTAAAACTCTAAGAACTTGGCAAAACCAGCCTGCTGGCTGGGCTCTGCCTGTGGCGGCTCCTAGCTTCCGTCACTCCTGAGAACCTCAGGATTAACCTGCACAGAGCAGTCCTGGCCCACTACTCTGGTCCATCCAGCCTCCCTAGGACAGCCTGACTTCTGTACCACCACAGGAGCAATTGCCATTGAGATGTGCACCGACCCGAGTTCTAGCATGTAGCGTTTGGTCAGTTTACCAGAAACAGTCTAGAGCCAGAGAGCCAGCACTAGCCACCAGGGTCACAGGTCTCCAGAATGACCAGCTAGGGAGCACAAGCCAAATGACTTCTTTCTCCTCATATCATGCGCTGGTATGTACAACTGTCAGTCCTTGACAGCCCCTAGCTAAGGATGTACAACCTCATTACCTACATTAAGAACCTCAAGAAAATGACAAACTCCCCAAAATCCATTCTCACCTTGCTAAAGCAGGACAGAACCAACCAAAGAAAGTTGTCTGAGATCTCCCGGGATACAATAAGACTTGGCAAACCTCATGGCACCAGAGAAATAAAGAGAAGTTCTCACAATCACCCTCACTTTAAAATGGGGAAATGAGGCCCAGTGAAGGGGAGGAACTGGCCTAGGTCACCCACTCTCCCAAGCAGCAGCAGATCCAGGACCAGACAGGTCCCCTGTCAAGCAGCCAAGTTCTCCTTCTCCACCGGCCTCATGTTTCAGACAGCTCAGACTTGGTGCCTACACAGGGATGGGCTGGCAGCTAGAAGGGGATAAGGCCAAGTACAGATTACATCAATCCAGCAGGTAGCCAAGAAGGAAGTGGAGATTTCTTCCCTCTTGCCCAGAGGTGGCCCGAATCCAAGAAACCAGGGAACGCAGGGAGGCCCAAACCTCACTCAGGAGAACCTCCATCAGCTTCCAGGGAGGACAAAGCTACAAAGCAGCGGAGGGCCCGTCCTCCTTTCATCATGCCAGTCACCACCCAATCCTCTCTCAATTATCTCCAAATGACTGGAAGCTGTAAGATCCCCACAGCCATATTCAGGCCCCCACTCGGTTTTCAACATCCTCCAATCTTCCCTCACTCCCTTATCATGGCAACCTTCCCCCTGTGCACATCTGCCCATGATATCCACCCCTTCCTGGTGACAGCCAGCTTTCCATCCTCTAAGGCCAGACCTGAAGCCACTCCTCTGATCTCCCAGCCCCAGAGTGTTAGCACAGAGAAGGCAGGCAGAGGTCCCCTGGGGCAGGGTGCTACTCTGCATGCATATTTCCCATAACCCACTGGGATAGCTACATGAGGCATCTCCTAACAGTTAACTAATTTCCAGTTTAATTAATAAATGCTGCAAAAAGGACCCAAAGTCCTACATGCTGACATATTAAATAGTTTGGGACATGATACAATGTTTGACAGATGCCATTTAGCACTTCATATCAAAAAGCAAACAACCTAAGTGTCCAGCAACTGATGAATGGATAAACAAAATGTGGTATATCCATTTTATTTGGCAATTAAAAGAAAAGAAGTACCATTACATGCTACAATATGGATTTGAGTCTTGAAAACATTGAGAAAGGAACCAATCACAAAAGACCATATATGACCATATATGATTCCATTTATATAAAATGTCCAGAATATGCAAAATTATAGAACCAGAAGGTAGATTTGTGTTTGCCAAGGGCTAAGGGAATTGGAGAAAGTGGGGAGTGACACATGATGGGTATAGAGGTATTTTGGAGAAGTGATAAAAAGTTCTAAAGTTTATTGTGATGATCATCACACTACTCTGAATATTCTTTTTTTGTGTGTACTAGGGATTTAAACCAGGGGTGCTTTTCTATTGAGCTATATCCCCAGCCTTTTTTATATTTTATTTTGAGACAGGGCCTTGCTAAGTTGCTGAGGCTGGCCTCAAACTTGCAATCCTCCTGCCTCAGCCTCCTGAGTTGCTGGGATTACAGGTATGCACCACACCCACCTATTCTGAATATTCTAAAGCCACTGAATTATAAACACTGATGAATTATATGATGTCTGAATTACATTTGTATTGAGAAAATAAAGAACCATAAAAATACTCACTGTGCTTTTAGAAGGCGATGTGAACTGTGCCTTAATGTGTAGGTTCTTTACAAAGCACTTTTACATATACTGACCTTGAGCCATATCTCAATAGCCTGCCCAGTTATTGTCCTCATTCCATTATATAGACCAGGAAGTTGAGGCTCAGCAAGTTCAAGTTGCAGAGATAATTTGTCACAGATCTGAAACTTGAAATTATCAAGTCCAAGTGCAGTGTTCTTTGAGAATTTAGCCCAAGGAGATACTTCCATAGAACACAGCTCCACAGACAAGGAAAAGCTGGAAATAAGCTAAGCACCTCCCACTAAAGAAGGGCTGTGGCAACAGAATGATTTGGAAGCAATGGACAATTGCACAAGAATTAAAATGATAAATATGAATATCATGAGAGTCATGTTTATAAAACAAAGAAAAGAAACATTTGAAAATGATTTCCATGGTTTGATTCAAATTTTGTTTTGTTTTGTAAATATAATACCACAGAACACAGATGCAAAAGTACATGAGGATGGTAAGTAGTTGAGTGAAACTTTTTCTTTAAAAAGTTCCTGTGTTGTTTTAACAGGAAATGAGAAAAAGAAACATTTGAATGGATACCCTCCGTCAGCACAGCAGCGCACTGTCATTATCCAATCAAGGGTGACAGGCCACGGGGCTGCAGGATCACCAGGGGTCTTGCAGTTGACAGAGGAGGAAAGAGCAGAAATGCCCTTTTTAGTCTGCAAACCTCCTCTTTGTCAAAAGAAGGTACAAGGAACTTGGCCAGCATTTATTCAGTCACCATTGGTCTGCCTTGGAAATGCACCCTGGACACCAGGCCCTCCTCTGTTTTCACCTCTGCGCGCTCACCTCCATCATGGCATTCAGCACATTTGGCTGAAATTCTCTCCTTATATACAATATTCCTCTTCCTCATTGGACAGAGCCCATGATTACCATCCTTGTAGTCCCCAGCACCTAATACGGCGCCAGGCATACAGTAGGTTCCGTAGCACAAGTTTTCTGAGTGAAATTGGGCTTAGATCTTCTTCATCATCTGCCATCCTCTTGAGGTAGAATCTCACAGACCAAGACACCCAGCACAGCCTCCTGATCAGCATTCCTCAAACTTCTACCCACTCTCCCAATCCACCACCCACATTCCTGAGTCCACCCCTTCCCTATACACTGATGTCATCAGGTTCTCCTCTGCTCAAGATGGTTTCCTCCTGCCCATCAAGCCTGAGCTCCTTGGCAGGCCCCAGGGCCTTTCATCAGCTGGCCCATTCTATGTGCCCAATTACACTCTGGCTTCCAAGCAGGCACAGCTCAGCCAGGGCAGCCCCACCAGAGGGCTTTTGCTATCTCTATTGGCCTCTCCTGGGAGGCCTTCTGCCTACCCAAGTCCTACTCCTCCTGCTTGAGGTCAAGTTCCAACTCCTTCTGGAAGTCCTCCTGACCATGCCAACCTCCAGGGATCCTTGGCTCTGAATATGTCAGCTCCTACAATTGAGTAACCTAATTATCTTTTTGTGCCCTTTTCTTTCCTGTGTTTGTCTCTCCCCAACCCCCAAATTAGATTTAATCTGTATAAGGGCAGGACAATGTCATACACTTCATCTGTGACCACCACACCAACTTTAATAGAAGCACAATATAAAGCTCAAGACAGAGAGGACCCTGGCACAATGGTACAGGCCTGTAATCCCAGCTACTCAGGAGGCTGAGGCAGGAGAATCACACGTTTGAGGCCAGCCTGGGCAATTTAATGAGAACTTGTTTCAAAATAAAAAAAAGACTGGGGGTGGGGGACGACGACAACAACCACGACTTAGTGAAGGTTAGGACTAAAAATGGAAGCCAGAGAAATGATAAAAGGGGTCAGGCACAGTGGCACACACCTGTAATCCCAGCAACTCAGGAGGCCCAATCCCAGGGAGATTGCAAATTCAAGGACAGTCTTAGCAATTTAGTAAGACCCTAAGCAATTTAGCAAGACCCTGTCTCCCTGTCTCAAAACAAAAAATAAAATGAGGTGGGAATGTAGCTCAGTAGTAAAGTACCTCTGGGTTCAATCTCCCATACAAAAAAAAAAAAAAAAAAAAAAAAAAGAAAGAAAGAAACAACAAAGCAGTTTCTGGTACAGTTTCTGGTCAGCACTGCAGGGGTCTACATAGGGGGTTTGTAAAAAGCACACAGAACTTCAGACCTATGCCACTGAAACTTAACAGGAGCTCTCCCTTACCCCTGACAGTATAAGCCAGTGGCTGTCAAAGGTGATCCTTAGGCCAGGGGCATAAGTATCACCTGGGAACTTGTTAGAAATGCAAATTATCAGGCCCTACCCCAGACCTACCGAATCAGAAACTCTGGGAGTGGTTCCCAAGTCCACTTAAGTTTGAGAACCACTAGTGTAAACACACAATAGGAATATCCTGGTATACCAGATGGGTCAGTTTCTTTGACCTCTAAAGACTGCCTGCGGGTGTAATTTTTAACTCACGTCTTTCTGTTTACTACTACTCCTAGTACTAATAAAAATAGTCATAACAACAGCAGTTATTGGCTGCCTAGCTTTCTCTGCCAATTTTTCTATCTATATAGTTTTCAGGAATAAGAGGTTGATTAGAAGATAAAATATATGAGGCCTAGGTATGGACATTCTTGCCCTTTCAATGTGATGATGTTCCCCTTATCTCTGGGTCTTGAATAATTCTTATCACCTCCTAACCCCAGAAGACCACTTCCAGCCACGACCCCCCCGGGTCTTCTCAATTACATTAATAGAGTTTGAACTTTAATTGTTCTGAGCCCCTCTGTGGAGTTTTCATTTCTAATTTGTCTACCTACCTCCACTTGTGAAAACATTGGTCTCTGCTACCATCTCCAATTTTGTACCACCCTTGGAGACAGGCCACACGGCTCCTCATTCCTCATCACCTGTCCGAGCCCTGCAGATCTCTGAGTAGGTGTGTCTGTGTGCAATGCAGCAGCCCAGCCACCCCTAGTCTTGTAGGTAAACTGTTGATGCTTGTCTTGACCTCATTAGAGGAAGGTTCAAGGGGAGGCCTGTAGTCCTGGGGGAGAATCTGCCAGTCACAGCATCCCCATGCCGAGGGCCAAGGTGCCTGACTTTCTCTGTGGTCTCTTGGACATGGGGACAATGCATGAACACAGACCTGGAGCTACCTGGCAGAGGGCCCTGCTCACAGAAAGCATTGGACCTTATCCTCTGGTTCAGTCAGTGGGCAGGACTAGGGTACAGATGATGCCATATGTGAAGGGGATCTCGGGATAAATGTAGCAGGTTGTAGTGGAGAAAATACAGGCAAAGGTCTGGTTCTAATTATGGCTTTTTGCATTCTCAGTATGTGACTGCAGGCAGCAAGTCATCTTTCCTAAGAGTAAAAAGTGAAGATGACCTAAAAAAATCCCTTCCAAACATTCAAGTGTTTAGGAGAAAAACAACACTACAGCCTTCCAGGTACTCTTAACTCTGTGCTGTGGATGATGGCAATACTCTGTATCTCTCCAATGTGCTAGCTGCCAGCCACACTGAACACTTGAAAAGTGGCTAGTATGAATGGAGAACTTATTTGCAATTTTACTTATTTTAAATAAATTTACATTTAAATTTTTAAATAGTACAGTGTAACTCCAAGTAAATTCATGAAATATAAAGGCCTTGAAAACTCTGTCTCCATACAGAAAGTAAAAAAGATAAAATAATTTTCTCTTCTAGTTTGCAAATGCTTTCTTCATCTAGATGGCAGAAACTGAGGGATACTCAAAGAAAGTCCCAGGAAGCAGAGCCCTTCTTCTTGGGTCCTCGGCCTGGCCTTGCTACCAAACACCTGCATGGGGACTAGGAATCCCTTTCAGCTCCACCATTTTGGTTTCTCCAAATCCCACTTTTTCCTAGAAAGTGCGAACGAGTCACTCTGACTTCCTCACAGAGTTGTGAGGACACAAGGCAAAGCCGTACTGTAAGGAACCTTTAAAACACTAGCAAGTGCACACTACTGCCACCACCCATTGTTGCTGGAGCCACCTTCCTAAAGCCATCTTCCAGGACCTTTAGCCACTGGGAGGTTGGGAAGAGGGTGACCCTACTGTGACTAAGGGTACAGAAATCTTCAATCATTCAATCAAGCTGGGCAGCTACTTGGAAGGCTGAGGTAGGAGGATCCAAGTTCGAGACCAACCTGAGCAACTTGGCAAGACTGGTTCAAAATACAATTAAATACAAGGGCTGGGGATTAGCTCAGACATAGCACTTGCCTAGCATGTGCAAGATCCTGGGCTCAATTCTCTAGTATAGCAAAAACAAATCAAATAATGAAATATTCAGTCAAATACTCTGTGTGGTATACATGCTGCATATATTCAACAAGTGTGATAAATCAATTTATCAACAACATTACTTTCCAGAATTTGTTTAACAGTTATACTAGTTCAAGGGTGACACAAGAGTTTGTCTTGTTTACTGTTGAATCTTCAATGCCCAGAACCATATTTGGCAGAAAGGACATGAGAAATGAGGAATGCAGGTATATATGAAAAGATGCTCATTTCATGGGTTAGACATCATTACTCTAAGTACATGTATGAAGACACGAATGGTGTGAAAATACTTTGTGTACAATCAGTGACTTGAAAAATTGTGCTCTATATGTATAATATGAAATCAATTGAATTCTGTCATCATGTATAACAAATTAGAATAAATAAGTAATTTAATTTTAAAAATGCTCATTGTTGAGAGCCACAGCCGAAGGGGCCCCAGCAAACTTCCAGCTGCCAGCAAACTTCCAGCTGCCGGCTGATGATTGGCTCCTCGGCCCCAGCAACATCTAGCTGATTGGCTCCTCTGCGGTGATGCTCATTGGGCTGTTTCCCTGCCCTTTCAGACCACGGAGCTGCTCATTGGGGGACTTTTTTGGCTCCGCCCATGTGACCCAGCCAATCGGCCTCAAGAGCAGGAGGATTGTGGGAGGTGGAGAGAAGCTTGTGTGGGAGAGACAGGCTTGTGGAAAGCCGGTGGTGGCAGTTGAGGCTCTGAGGGTTTTTCCTGAGAGGCTGTTTTGTTTGGCGTGTGTGGTTCTAAAAATAAAGTTAGTTTCTTTTGACAAGTGGCTCCTGAAAAATTGTGCTCTATATGTATAATATGAAATCAATTGAATTCTGTCATCGTGTATAACAAATTAGAATAAATAAGTAATTTAATTTTAAAAATGCTCATTTTAGTAACAACTTAAATGCCTATCAATAGGGCACTGGCTAAATTAATAATGATCCATCCAAAACAGGTATATGAAGTTGTTGAAAAGAACATGATAAAGACGGGGTGGTGATAATGCCTGTAATCCCAGCAACTCAGGAAGCTGAAGCAGGAGGACCACAAATTCAAAGTCAGCCTGGGCAATTTAGCAAAACCTTGAGGCAAAATTTAAAAATTTTAAAAGTGGTAAAATTAAAAAAAAAAAAAAATTAAGGGCTGGGAATGTAGCTCAGTGGTAGAGTGCTTGCCTAGCACACATGAGGCCCTGAGTTCAATTCCCCATATTGAAAGAGAGAGACAGAGAGAGAGAATATGATACACACAATCACACTAATCTGGGAAAATGCACAAGATTAAAATAATCAAGTTGCAAACTACATTCCAATCCTATATATGTGTGTAATCTGATCCCATCTAATTTTTTTTAAAAGCAGAGTATGCATGTGGATAGTTGTATATATATATATATAGACAATTTTGGAAGGATATACAAGAAACTCAACAATAGTCACTTCTAAAGATTGGGACTGGAGAGATTCAGGAGGATGGTGGAAGGCAACTATTTTTTTTTAATTAACTATTTTTCTTTATAACTATAAAAGTTAAATCTTGATCATGTTAAAAATTCTATCTGCAACACTGCATAGTCAATAAATATATTGAGGAAATGACAGAAAAATGTTTACACTACAACATAATTGGGGAAAACAGGATATAAATTATATGTTTGATGTGGTCATAATATCAAACACACAAAAAAGAATCCATAGAAGCAAAATTATCACTGTCCCTCCCAGTCTAGGTCTTGTAGGGAGGCCTGAGACCCCCACCCAAGCCAATTCACATGATGGAAACCAAATCAGTAAAGAGCTGACTCATTCCACAGTCAGAATGCAGAAGCAGCCACAATAGTATTTTAAACACCCTGTAAAGTGAGACAGTTCTAACTCCTTCCCTCTGCATGGGATTATGGAGGTGGGGTGAGCCTGCCATTACCTCTATACAAGGGCTGAGACATGGTTCTTCTTTACTGAGATTTTAGGCTGGGAGGCTGCGGTGGGAAGATATTACATGAATCTGTATCTTAAGAGGCCAGGAACTAACAGCTTAAATGACACTACATGCATTTAAGACTTAGTAATTAGGCAAAATAGTGAAACCAGGAGAGAGGCTTCCAAGCAACTGAGATGTCTCTGATTATCATCCATGCAGTCCTGCGGAAGCAAATACCTCAAGAAAATAGAAGGGTTAACTGGAAGCAGATAGAAACATAAAAGAGCCTGAGGATGGGAGTATAGCTCAGAGGTACAGCATGTACTTAGCACGAATGTTCCATCCCAGCACCAAAAAATAAAAGAAGCAAAATCACTCTAAGATAGGCACAATAAAATTTATTGGGGGGAAAAAAGCAAGAAAAAGAACCTAAGTGTTAGAAAGTCCCTGAGACAGTATTTAGCTCAACCCCCACATTGCCATAAAAGCCAAGGCCCAGGGAAGAATGCATTTTTTCTAAAACGACAACAGACCTGGAATGAGGGTGTTATTAAGTGACCAGAGTTATAGATTTCCTGGCAGCAATTGGGAAAGCAAGCTGGATTTGAGAAATTATTGATTCTGGAAAAATACAATTGGCTGCACATCACATGGAAGCCATGGGAAACAAGGGCCCAGTCCCTGTAAGTGGCCTGGCCTAACATGAATAAATCATGATGCCATTGTGAGCAGATAGAAATCTCCCACTTCAAGAGTAATTAGTCATTTCACTTAGCAAATGAGAGAACTTCTTTGGGTGTGGTTGATAGCTTTGCCAGAAAGAAACACCTTCCAGCTAGGATTCTGGTCTAGGAAACTCAACTGCCTGTGTCCTTGCTGAGGTTGCACCAGTACAGGTCAAGTGTTTGTTTACTTGGTTTTCCTTTAAGATGGCCTTACAGCACCCCAGAGAACCTGATCCATGGGAAGTAGAATTATTATGAAAGCTGCTTTATAGAGAGAAGTAAGGCCCTCCTGCAGTGTGCTGTTTAGGAACACACTACCTGTGCAGACAGCGCTGCTGGGGCCAGGGGTTGAGGAATAAGTATCTTTGACCCTTCCTACCTTGATCACAGTTGAACATTCAAGTTGGTCCAGATCCTGCTGTTATCAGGCATGAGCCTTCAGGGACCTGAGCACTGTTGGGATTATCACAAATGTTCACCAGAAAGGGACCTTTAAGAGTACCTAATAGTCTAACACTGGTTTTTCAGAGGAAGAAATAAAATCTCAGAAAGCTGGTGACTTGTTCAAAGTCACCCGAGAACTTAGGAACAGAGACTGGATCAGACCAAACACTTCTATACAAGATGAGCAGCCAAGGAGGCATCTATGGGTATTTACCAAAGACCATGGGCAGGGTACCACAGAGGAACCTACATTCCATTGGAAAAACAAGACATGGTCCCTCAGATAGCTTACTACTATTAAGTAAATATATGATGCGCCACAGTTGAGGGAGGAGAGAGAAGTCAGAGATGGATACTGTAGATAACCAAGAGGCATGCAGTAAGGCAGAGCCCTAAAAGGAGGTGGATAGGAAAGGATGGGTGGTCTAGACAGAAGGGAGGAGCAGACTTTTGCAGCGTGGGTAATAAGGGTAAGGCACCAGGAAAGGGTACTATGTGTTCAGGGATCTGTGCCAGCTGCAGTCTGGCAGGAGAACAAACAGCCTGGCTGACCCATGGGGCCTTGCAAGGCCAAAGACACCCTCTTGCCTGTCTTTGCCACACAGGAAAAGGGTAGCATGTTCCAGGTGGGAATTACTATTCTGGAGTTCAAAAGCAGTTAATTCCAGGGCTCTGTGAGCTCATTATACAAGGTTCTCCCATTGCTGGTCTATAGGGAGCCAAGACCCATTTGATCATAAGGCCCCACGATGTTTCTAGGGGAAGAGCAGACTGTTGCTGTGGGCATGGCACCCAGTCTGTAGTGAATGTATTGACCCCAGAGGTCTTAGGCAGCTCCAAGAGGAAACAGGGACAGGTATATTGGGCAGAACAGTGGCTCCCCAAAAGATATGTCCATGACCTAACCCTCAGAACATGTCAATGTTACCTTATTTTTAAAAAAAAAAAAAAAGAGTCTTGGGATATGTAATTAACTTAAGGCTCTTGGGATGAGCTTGTCTGGATTACCCAGGTGGGCCCTAAATCCAAAGACAGGAGTTCTTATAAGAGTGAGACAGAAAAGGAGGATTCATAGAGACACAAAGGGAGAAAGCAATGTGAAGACAGAAGCAGAGTCTAGATTGCAGTATCTACAAACCACCACACCAAGAATTACCAGCAGGTATCAGAAGCTAGTAAAAGCATGGAATGGCTTCTCCCTCAGATCTACACAAGGAACCAACCCCACCAATTCCTTGATTTGGGACTTCTGACCTCTACAACTATGAAAAGTCTGTTGTTTTAAGTCACCTACTTTGTGGTCATTTTTATAGCAGCCCCAGGAAACAAATATAGCAGGGAAAGGGGGAGCAGGGAAGCAGGCTGGGGGTTCAGGGAGATGTTCAAGGGACAAGCAGCCTCTGCTATACAGGGCTCACAGAGGCCAGGTAGATCTGGCTTCTGAGCACGTCAGGCCAGCTGGCTGCAAGAGTCATGAACAGCATACTGGTGACACACTTTCAGGTACCAGCTGCCACCAACGGAGTGTACAGCACATCACAGATTCTTTGCCCAGAGCCATGGTCCTGTCCACACACCTGAGCCTCCTCCACACCTGATCTTCTTTATCCATGAGTTTCCCAAAATAAACTGGCACTAGCTTTCTCCATGAAGCATTCTCAGAGCCCATCATTGCAGAGAGGCAGTGTAGTTCCATGGAAAGTGTTCTGACTTTGGAGTTTAAAACCTGGATTTTAATCCCAGGGTGACTTAGGATATGAGTGATTTGACCTCTCTGCGCCTCAGCATCCTCATCTATAAAGTGGGGGAAACAACTGCTGCCCCACACGCTTTCTGTGACATCAGGCTTTCTGTGGCATATAGTCTTCTATGCTGCAGGTATGCCATAAGTGGTGGCAATTGTCATCACCACTATTTACATCATAATGAAGTTTTCTAGAACACTGGCCTAAGCCCACCTTGCCCTCATTGTTGTGGTGGATACCTGGGGATAGCCTTAGGATCTCTCATTTAGCAGAGAATTATTGAGAACCTACAGTGCTCCCTCTTACTTGCCTTCAGGTCCCCCAGCTGTGACCTCAGTCCCCTAGATGCCTCCAATAAACACCTAATACATATTTGATTTGTGAATAATTAATAAATGGTGCTCAGTGAGCAATGGTGCTCTCAAAACGTCATTGTCCTTTTCTACAAGATGAGGGCTAATAAGCATCTATTTTCCCCATAGTCTCACAGGACAGATGTAAAAACCAAACAGAGATAGCAGATACAGAAGACCTAGAAGAGGGCAAAGCACCACGCTGAGGCCCACCCCAAGGTGGCCCTGCTGGGCATAGGCCAGCCACAATGAGATCTCAAGGTGCTCACACCTCCCTATACCCAGAAAGCCTGCATTCCAGACCTGCACAGGCCCACACCTTAAACTGGGAGTAAACCTCCCTGCCTTTCCTTACCTCAACTCTGATGCTGCCTAGCTGTGTGACCCGGTCACTTAATCTTTCCAAACCTCAGTCTTCTTTTTTGTAAAAGAGAGTCAGTTACTCCTGCTTATCTGGAAATGTAGCCACAAGAATCAAATGAGATAATGAATGTGAATATGTCAATTATAATGTTCTACACAAATGCAGGCGGTTTTTGCAATGATGACTTCAGATTGAAAAACCAGACACATGAATGTGTCAGAGGAACACAGACTCCTTGGTCCTAAAGCAGGAGAGCACATATGCCACAGCTCCTTTCCATTTTGTAACTTTGAGAACTTCACCATCAAATTACTAAATCCTACATGGCTTTGCCAGGAAACCTAAATCATGCTAGCCACAACTCAAAAATATGCTGACCACAAGACAAGCCATTTTCATAATGGGTGTTGCTGGGCGTCAGTCCACTCAGCTGCTTAAACAAAAAAAAAAAAAAGTTTTTAAAAACACCACACACCAAATGCAACCCCTTCCCGTGAAACACACATCCTTTCTCCTAAGAAGATAAAATCAGTGGAAACCAACAGTAAGTGATGAAACTCAACTCGGAAATATCTGTTCTCAGAGAGCAGGCCCTTCCCCTGCTGCAGCAAACACAAGCATTCACAAGTCACAGTTTGCAGGTAAAGAGGTTTTCAGCACAGGTGGAAAGTTCCCAAGGGATAGCCCCAAGGTGCAACTGCTGCCTCAAACTCAGAAATTAGCTTTAATAATCCAGCTAAAAAGCAAAATAACCTTAAGACCCCTTTTTAGGGCTGGGTTTGTAGCTCAGAGGTAGAGCACTTGCCAAGCCTGTGTGAGGCACTGGGTTTGATTCTCAGCACCACACGTAAATAAATAAAATAAAGGTCTATTGACAACTAAAAAATATTCAAAAAAAAAAAAAAAGACCTCTTTTTACTGTTTGTTTTAAACAACCAGGTACAAAGAAGGACAGAAAACCAACTTCTCTCCCACAGGCCTTGATGCAGCAGCCCCTTTCTCTAACTCCCCACTTCCCAACAAATGGCCTCCCCCATCACAAGAAGTAAGTTTGTGGTTCTCATGGCCCCCTAGCCTAGGCCAACTGGCCCCCATTGGGTTTTCCCAAGGCTAAGGAGGACAGGCACACCCAGTCCTAGGTTCAGGGTGGACACGGCAGGATCCTACCTCCAGCCGGTCTGTGTTTTACACTTGAGGGTGCCTCTCCCTCCAAAGGCCCTCTGTCCTGGACAGGGACTGCACACACCTGTTTGTTAGCTCAGGCTCCCTTTGGAGGTTTCTGTTCTCCACTGCAAAACCCTGAACTGCTTGAGAGACACAGGTTTGGAGAAGTGACTGCGTGGCCCTTGCTTTCACATCCTTAAAAGTTAATGCCCATCCCCAAAGTTTTATGAGGTTAGTAACAATATGTAGAAGGCTCCTGGTATATGGTTGGTGCTTAATCAGTGGTAATTATTATTTCGGTGCCACCCCCACCCCTAACCCACACCCAGAGCTCCACATTCTAAGGCCTAGTCCTTTCTGCCACCTCCAGCTCCCATATAACCACTTCCCAGCATGCCCTGTCCTCAATCCTGCCCAGTTCTGGGTAAGAGGGGCCTTGCTGATGTGGAGCACAGGGCTGGCAACCAGAGAGCACTTGTTAAGTGTCTGTTGACTTAAGAAAAAAAAATACTCTTGAGATCTTAAATGATTGGAATTTTTCCCACCACATTCTGCTTTTATAGCTATAAATCAATAAGTAAACACACTGAGATCAGGTTTATTCAGAAGAGTAGCTTCTCTTTTACGGTCTTTTCTTTTGAAAGCTACGGTATTATAGGGTACCACAGGCAAAATAACACAGGTTGAAGGTACTTGAATGATTCTCAAAGTTCCTTCAGACTCTTCAAAGACAATTATTTTATTTCTAACACTTTGCCCTTTTGGATTATAAAAGTCATATGACATTACAGACAGCATAGAAGACAGAAAAAAAAAAGTATATGAAAGAAACAAATCCACGGTAATTTCACCAAGGCTAGAGACTGCCACAGGGTGAGTTTTAGTATATTTCTTTCCAGCCTTGTATATTCTTTTTTTTTTCCTATGACATTTATTTTAAAACAAACAAATGAGTAAGAGAACCAGCAGTGCAGACAGCTGTTGATTGTGCATGGAAGGTTTTCCTGTCCTGTTTTCCATTCTTCCCACTGCTACACAACTTATTTGTTAACAGAAAAACCTATACATTGCATAACTACATCTTGTCTTATCATGGATTGGTGAACTTCTACCCTTTGAGTGAGTTAACATAGTCATCTCTGCTTTCCATTTTCATGCCAGAGTCAATATTTACTAGCCATGTTGCTAAAACAGGCACTGGTCACAGATATGGTGCCAAGTTGCTTTGTCTAATCTCAGCAGCAGCAGCAGTCTCAGTGGCACCTGAAGGCTTTACTGTGCCACAGGCCATAGCACTAGGTGAGTGATTTGGGCCCTAACTGAACAGCTGGGTCTCTGGCCCAGCTGGGATGCTTCAACATAATTGTGAAGTTGCAGGAGTTTAGGATGCTAGGCTAAAAGGTACTTAAGAAATGGAGAAACTGAGGCTCTGCTTGGGAAAAGGACCTGTCTAAACACATGCAGTTCCATAACTGAAGTCAGGATCCCTTTGCTTCCACATCAACACTCTCACACTGTCTCACTGAACACATCAACATAGAGAAATAGCAGAGAAGGCTGTGAGAAACAGAACCTATCTCATCAGGATGGGAAATCGGACAGAGGCTGCTCTGAGAGGGTCAATTTCCCCAAAAGGTGAAAAGGGCTCATGTAGTCATATGCTGTCTTCAGCCAGTGCTGAGCCCACAAGGGCTCTGAGTTTGCATCTGCTAAGACCAGTGGCCTGGTCTCTTAATGATTAAGGGGATACCATGGCATCATCAGTTCTCTTGCTGGCAATTATTGATATGACAAATTTTTATTAAGCACTAACTATGGGGGGTATTTCTAGCTTCACCAAAGTAACATCACTTTGCCTGCCTCTTCTGGGAAGGATGTGTAGTTGCCAAAAGAGACACATCCACTGGATAACCCAAGAAAGTCTGAGGCTTAGAGGAAAGCACCCATAGAGAGAAAATACAGAAGAATCATGTTTTGGGGTAGCCCATGGACAGCAGTCCTCTGGAATAAAGTCTCCATTCCAAGCAACCTGGGTACCAAAAGGAGCAAGTCAAAAGGACGAATAGGTTATTTGGTGCGATATCAAATGACTATAGTCTTTCTGAGGATTAGTGAAGATTGAAAAACCCAAAGTGAGGAGACTTGCATTGACGTCCCAATTCTACCACCAAAATACCACACCTACACATAAAGAAAGTGGCCAAAGTGAGACCTAAATCAAGTTCTTCACTCCAAGTCTATTTCTGATGATCCAGATGCCAAAGATGCATCTTTCTACTCTTCCAATCCTTGGATAACCCAAGAAAGCCACAAGTCTTATCTGGAAGCTCCTTGGCAATAGAACTTCTCTTCATCTTCCTCCTAGGTTAAGGAGGAGGCCCTGCCCACAGAGGGAGGTCCTGACACCTTCTCTCTCTGGGAATAGGTCCACCAACTAATTTCAAAGAACCAGGCTCAGTCACTTCTTGGAGAAGCAGAAGCAGGTCAGGGGACACCAGGCTCACACCATGCAAGAAGATGTTGTAATGTGGGCTTATCCTGACACATAAGAAGGAACACAAGTGAGCATTCTATTCAGTCAATGGGTGTCAAACAATTCTGCACACTTGACCAGTTTCTCTGCCCTGCCCGCTCCAGGCAAGAAAACAAAGAAGGTCATGTGAGCCGGGTCTTGATGAAAACACTGCTGCTGCATTTCTACCTTCTCCTGGGCTTGCAGATGCAAACTCAGAACCCTTGTGGGCTCAGTGCTGGCTGAGGACAGTTTATGACTGCACAAGACCCCATGTTTGTTGAATGTGGATCTGGCTATATGCTAGAGGTGCTAGGAACTTCAAAGATAAAACCTGGATTGTGCTCAAGAGGCTCATAGTCTGGCTTGACATCCAGAATGAGCATCTAGAAAAATTTCCATGTCAGAACAATTATGTATGAGGCTCAGACTCTAAGGGCTATAGATGCTCAAAGCCGGAGAGATAAATGGGACTGGGAAGAAGAATGCATGGAAAGTCCTCAGAGGGAAAGGAAGTATTTTCACTGGACTGGAGGCCTGGTAAGAATTATGTAAATAGAAGACAGAAAGGGTAATAAGAGAGAAGGTGTTTGGAAGGAGGAAAAGAATATTTCATAAAAAGAGTAGGTAGAATCCCCAGCACCATACATACACACACAAAAAAAGCGGTTAGCATAGAGAAAGGTTAGGAGGTAAATGGTTGCATGGTAGAGTAGGCAAAGTAATGAGATTAAGTTAGCCACATTCTTCAATTTAATCTATGAGCCAATTATTCCTGACTCTGTCTCAGACATTGTATAGGGAAGACATGGTCTAGGCATTATCCTACAGAGAGGAAGCTAAGGTGACAAAAAAAAAAAAGGAAAGTAAAAATATCAGAAACATATAAAGTAGGCATAGAGTACAATCTTAGAAGGATTATCCAATTAATGTTAACAAGGGTCAACCAATCAACAATGTTATACATTAGGTGCTGGCTAATGGGCAATCTTGTATAAATAAATGTACATCTTGTATAAATAAATGTACAATCTTGCATAAATAAATGTACAACTATTATCACTAAATGAGCACCCCTGCAACTAGTAACAGTTCAAGTTCTTTTCCCAATTAATGGTCATGTTCTTCACAGCATAAGGTGAGCCAACGGCAAAGGTGGACCCCTTTAATCCCAGTAACTCAGGAGGCTGAGGCAGGAGGATCACAAGGCCAGCCTTGCAACTCAGTAAGACCCTTTTTCAAAATAAAAAATAACAAGAGCTAGGGATATAGCTCGGTGGTAAAGTGCCCCTAATTTCAATTCCTAATACCAAAAGCAAAAATAAAGTGTGCATGTGCATACACACACCCACACATACACAATCTTTGCACTAAGCATTTGGAGAAGGTTTCCCAAACTTGATAGTCTTAGATAGTTTTCTAAAGGCAGCATTAGCTGGAGTTAGGGCTTGAGCTACAAGTGTACTTCATTCACCCAACAGGTAAGTTTGTTGGGGCGGGAGGTGGACTTAGTGAGACAGAGCCCAAAAAGTGGCCTTTTTGAAAGTCAAGTCACTTTTTCCAATGCCCTAGAAAAGATTTGTGCCTGGTGAATTCTCCTGTGGAGAAGGTACTCCTTAAAATCTAGAAGTTATCCTAAAGAGCTCTGAATGAGCTAGATGATGGTATCAGTCCTACTTCTAAGATGATAACAACTCTTTCTAAACCCTTTGGGGTGTCCAGAATTTAACTGGCAAATATATGGGAATTTCACTTTTAGGCACAGATGTGCAGGCCTCCCCACTTCACTCTCTCTCTTTTTTGAAATCACATCCCCAGTCCTTTTTTGTATTTTTATTTAGAGACAAGGTCTTGCTAAGTTTCTTTAAGGCCTTACTAATTTGCAGAGGCTGGCTATGAACTCATGATTCTACTGCCTCAGACTCCCAAGCCACTGGGATTACAGGCGCGCACCATTGGGCCTGGCTATCTCTTCACCTTCCTTTAGATGCTGTCATCCTAACTTGCTGGTCCTCCGCAAGGGATTCCTGAGCCTTTTCCTCCTATGTGAAAGATACATGACAGAGACGCCTCCACCTCGCCCTTGAAGAGCTTCCAGGTCCACGGCACCTCATGTTCTCTACAGAAATTTTTTCTTGGCTGGCTGGTCCCCTTTCCCTTTCTCCATCCAATCCCATTAACCTTTCTTCCTGACATTCCAGCTCAAAATCAGTAGAAGGTCCAAACTCCTAGGCATAAAATACTTTTTAAGAAGCAATTATGTTGGGGCTGGGGATGTGGCTCAAGCGGTAGCACGCTCGCCTGGCATGCGTGCGGCCCGGGTTCGATCCTCAGCACCACATACCAACAAAGATGTTGTGTCCGCCGAGAATTGAAAAATAAATATTAAAAAAATTCTAAAAAAAAAAAAAAAAAAAAAAAAAAAGAAGCAATTATGTGTTCCAAGTCACACAAGAAATGCATTCTAAATATTTTAAATTTAGAAGAAATTCACTTATACAGAAAATTATAAGTGAAAAAAATTTAAATCATCCATAGTCCCATCCCCAACAATGTCCTCCTCACCCCCTCCCTATGACCAATTTATTTAAAACTTATTTTTGCAGCACTGGGGATTAAACCCAGGGCCTTGTCCTTGCTAGTCAATCATTTTACCTATCCCCAGCCCTTTTTATTTTTATTTTAAGACAGTATCTCATTAAGTTGCCCAGGCTGGCCTTGAATTTGTAATCCTCCTGCTTTAGCCTCCTGAGAAGATAGATTACAGACATGTGCCATTGCACCTGTCTCCAATACTATTAAAACTTTTAATGATGTTAGTTATAGTGGCATACACCTGTAATTACAGTTACTCAGAGGCTAAGACAGAAGGATCTCAAATTCAAGGCCAACTTAAGGCAACTTAATGAGACCCTATCTCAAAATAAAAGTTTTAAAAAGAGCTGGGGATGTAGCTCAGTGCTAGAATGCTGCCTAGCTTGTGCAAATCCCTGGGTTTGACCTCTAGGACCAAAAAACAAAACTTTCCTGGCTAGCTTAACTGTTTTCCCATGCTCTGCTTGCTACTCTAGGCTCATCCACTGTTTTCCTACCAGAACCCATCATCCACTTGTCAGGGGGCCCACCCTTCCCTAGCCATACCTTGTCTTTTCTGGTCCATTTGGAGGGCTCAAGTCCATCTATGCCTGAAATGTCCATTCTCCTTGCTTGGCTTATTCCAAATTCCATCCATCCTTCAATGCTCTACTTAGCTTCTACTTCCCAAAGCCTTCTCTGGCTAGGCCAGGCCACCAAGGTAGCTCCCTGTTCTGAACCATAGCACATATATTATCTGGATGTTCTGGCTATATGATGTTCTGACAGTTTTTGAATTGCTGTTGAGCCTGACACTTCCATGGATTTTTGTTTTGTTTTGTTTCCATCTATAGCCATACTGTAAGCTCCTAGAAGACACAAACTATATCTTTGCATTCACTCCTCTCCTCTTAGTGTCCATGGAAGAATCTTCTACTCAGCATGTGCTTTATAGGTATTTTATAGAATCATGGAATTTTAGAATTAAGGGGATCATTAGCCCAGCCCCTTTGTTATACCAAAAGAGGGCCTAAAGACCAGAGAGAAGAAACTCGACAAAAACCACAGTGGCAAAGGCAGAATAGAGATCCTGGGAGCCAAATGAAACCATAACTCATTTGCACATTTACTGTGTACCTATTATGTGCCCACCTCTGAGGAAGACACTAGGAAATAAATACAGAATGATCCACGGGTGCAGTAGTGCACACCTGTAATTTCAGTGGCTTGGGAGGCTGAGGTAAGAGGATCACAAGTTCAAAGCCAGCCTCAGCAAAATCGAGGTACTATGCAACTTAATGAGACCCTGTTGACAACAGGGGTATCCACCTGTGCTGTAGGACATAGAATAGGGGCACCCAGCCCTGCCTGCTGTAGGAAGCAAAACTTGAGTAGGGCTCAGTGCACAGGTGACATCTAGCTGAGCACAGAGTAAGCATGCTATGGTGGATCTTTGAGAGAAAGGTGGCCACTGGAAGGACATGCACAAGAATGGGAAGTAATTACAAAAAATGGTGTTGTGAATGGACAATTATGATTGTAATGAATTCCACTCATGATGTAAGAAATTAAATAAATAAATGTTATGTTTAAAAAAAAAAAGAATGGGAAGTAAGCCATAAGGAACTGGCTTATGAAGTCCACTCCATCTTCAGTGGCTCATTCATTCCTTTTCATACTCTGCCTCAAGTCCCAGAGAGAGGTCACTTAATTGACTTTAGCTAATTATCAGGGCCCCTAATGGGCAAAGCTTTCTGAGCCCAGCCACCTCCTAGGATATCAAGTAGCCAATGAATGAGTCTCTCTTGGGTCAGGAGACACCCTCTCTCAATGAGGGACCACTTATGCAAGGACCAGTCCAGCTCCACTCGCAGAGCAGGGTGCTATGGGTGTAAGGACAAAGAGAGTATTAGCAAGAAAGAAATTCTGAGTGTGGTACACACACATGCACATACACATGCACAGGGTCTAAGGAGGGGTCTATTGTGAGTAAAGGCAAGGACAGAGGATAATAAAAAGACTTTTTTTTAATCAAAGAAAGAAAGGAATAAGCTAACAACTCTGAGAGCCTACTATGTGTCTCAAGTACCATTCTGAAGAACTGACCAGTTGGCATGCATGTTCGTTGTCTGTTTGAACCCTCCTCTGTGATTCTGAGGTATTCTGGGATGACAAACACTGCTGCATGTTTCAGCTGTAACTTCATCAGTTCTCTAGAGTCAAGAGAGATCTCAGCTCAAATCCTGGCCTGATTAGGTACAGGATATATTCCCCATTTCACAGATGAGAAAACCAAGGCTAAATGAGGTGAAATAACTTGCCCAAGGTCACCCAGTCAGTTAGTAGTAAAGCTGGGATTCATTCCCAGGTTTGACTCTTGGGCTTGAGGGCCAAGTTCTTGACCATGTGCTAGATAGGGGTGGTTCAACTTCCCCACAGAGCTGGCCTAAAGAGCAGCACTGAGAACTGCACAAGAGGAGGGTGAGCCAGGTTCATTTAGCCAGGGCCTGGCAGAGCTTCCTAACTGGCAAGGAGTTGATATATTCTCAGATGCATGTGTGGACTCCAGAGAGAAGTCAGAGAAGACAGGAAGAATTGCATGACCTAAACTCTAGAAATGCTGCAGAGTTAGCAGGTGGGTTATAAAAATCTCTTTCTTTAAGAAATCATATTAACATTGCTGCTTGGAACTATATTTATGAAACTTATCTCCGCTCCATATGGCCTCTTGCTCTTGAGGGCAAGGATTGGGTCTTTGTTTTCTTCTCAGTAACATGGGGACAATGACTTCCCATCTGCCCGCCTGCCTGCCCCACATGGGGACTCTCAAGACCAAATGAGGTAACAGAGGAGAAGCTGCTTAATTCGGCTCTTCAAAACAACTGACCACTGGACCTCTAAGCCAAGGGCATCAATATCTGGCCATTTGCTGGGCTCTTCCCCTCATGCCAGGTCATGCCCTTTACTTCTGTGGCAAGATTGCTATTTTGAAAGCTGCTCAAAGCTGTTACCACTTGCTAAAGGAGGCAGAAGATCCAACTGTGTGGGTCAGAGATGCCTTTCTGTTTGGGAAAAACTTCAAAGCACCTTTGGTTCTGTGAAAGAGAAGCCCAGCATCTACTCAGGGAGAGGTGGTTAATAACATGGAGTTTCACTGACTACATGTGGAAGAAAAGGGGTGTCTCCCTTGAGCAGTAAATTATAAAGTATGATAGCAGATTTGAGGCCTCAAATAGGGTCCTGGAAGACCCCAGAATCATGGCAGAGGTCACCAATTGCAGGAGCAGAGGTGTCTCTTACTCAATATTAAGCCGTGTCCTTTCCCATGCAGAAATTCTCATCGCCTTCAAACCTTACATGAAACTCAGTTTACCCTGCAGCCAATGTCAGTGGCAAGGGACAGACTCAGACAGAGGCCTGGGTCTGGGATTACGGAGGGAGCACAGCCTTGTCTCAAAGGAGGAAGGGGCTGGAGCATGAAGAAAGATGTAAGCTTTCCCTGGGGAGCCTCCAGAAGGCTAGGCTGGGAAATAGGACATCCTGTTGCCCTGGAGTAGAATGTTCCTCATTCCTATTTGGACCCCAAGACTGGAAAACATGAAGGGACTTAGATTCTGTGGAATTTCAGCAACCCTATGAGATAGCAACATCTTAGGACGAAGAAACAGAGCTCGTGAGAACAAAGCTGCCTGTGTTGAACAGCTCACAGTGGCTGAGCCAGAGTTGGACCTGGTGATTCCAGGGCCCAGAACAGTCACTACCAGGCTGGGGCCCTTTGGCCTACACTGGGATGTCCTCTTGGGTCTCTGCTGCCCTTCTCTCTCCTGCACCATCTCCTTTTCTCAACCAGGCCCCTCCAAATCGGAAGTGAGTAGAAATAATTCACCATCCCAAAAGGGCCACACGGCAGCTCCTTCACAGGCCATCCTCCTCTCTATGGAGGGACCCTGCCCCTGGGTGCTAAACAAACCTCACCCCAAGGAGAAAAGGATGTCTCATCTCTCTCCAGGCCCTTTGCCAAGGTCACCAAGGGCAGAGAGCTCAGGATTCAAGATTAGGGTTCCAGGTTAGATGCTGGCAGCAAGCAGTCGAGGGTGAGCCAGCCCTGGAAATGATAAGACACCGGACAAACTGACTCTGAGCAGCTTCCATTAAACTACCAAGAAGGCTAAGCAATATTATCATCCTCCTCCGTATTCTCTGGAGGGGACCCGAGGGTCCCTGGGAAAAAGAGAATCCTAGGCAACTTGGTACCTCAAAGAGATCACTGGACAGAAGTCAGGAGTTATGAGTTTAAATCCTGGCTCTGACACCCACATTCAGCTTTCTCGTTTATAAAATGGGAAATATACCACCCCACAGGGCTGCAGGAAGATTGAATCATGTAATGTACCCCAGTGCCTAGCGCAGGGCCAGGGTTAGAGAAGGCAGTCCCTGATGTGGAGCTCTTCGCCCCTCTTCCTAGTCACCCTCTGGAGAGGGTGGGATTCATCAAGGTGGGCAGTGGTTCTGAAATGAGGCTTTCCATAACCCTGAGTCCCTGGAGGTTCCTCATGGGTGGTGAATGGGGCAGGGGGCCTCTGCTGATTCCTTCCTCCCACTTCCCCAAGGCTGCCACCCCTTAGTAGTTTCAGTTTCAAAAAGTTCCCCTAGTGGAGGAGATCAAGAGCAGGTGCACAATGCATCAGATGGTAAATACTTGAGGTACTGAGAGCCAGGAAGCAAAATCTAAGGTATCAGGTAGGTACTTAGATAACAAAGGAGAAAACAAAACTTCTACAGGCTTTTAATTGATAAAATCCAAAACATAGTAATAATAAATGGGAGGGAGCTGGGGTTGTGGCTCAGTGGTAGAGCGCTTGCCTAGCATGCATGAGGAACAGGGTTTGACTCTCAGCACCACATACAAACAAATAAAATAATCAACAACTAAAAAATTATTTTTTAAAAAATAAAAATTTTTAAAAATAAATAAATGAGGGGCTGGGGATGTGGCTCATGCGGTAGCACGCTCGCCTGGCATGTGTGTGGCCTGGGTTCGATCCTCAGCACCACATACAACCAAAGATGTTGTGTCTGCCGAAAACTAAAAAATAAATAATAAAATTCTCTCTCTAAAAAATAAATAAATAAATAAATAAATGAGGGCTAGGGTTATGGCTTAGTGGGAGCGCACTTGTCTGGCATGTGTGAGGCACTGGGTTTGATCCTCAGCACCACATAAAGATAAATAAATAAGGGCTGGGGATGTGGCTCAAGCGCACGCTCACCTGGCATGCATGCGGCCCGGGTTCGATTCCCAGCACCACATGCAAACAAGGATGTTGTGTCCGCCGAAAACTAAAAAAAATAGACATTGAGGAAATTCTCTCTCTCTCTCTCTCTCTCTCTCTCTTAAAAAAAGATAAATAAACAAGTAAAATAAAGGTGATATGCCCATCTATAATTAAAAAATATTTAAATAAATAAATAAGGTCGTTTGTTTTTGTTTTGTTGTATTACAGGTATTCCAATGAGAAAAATGGAAACAGGGAAGAGGAGTAGTATTTTGTTTAATTTGGATCTAAAGTTCTCTACCATCAAATTGATTGGAAATGTTCATCCATAAAACCATCTGCATCTCTAGGTCAGGACTACCAGGTGGTAGACCACATTTGGCTGTAGGGCTACGGTTTTCTGTCCACTGGACTAGACAACATAAGAGCCTTTGAAAGGTAAAGGTCTTCGGTTCAAAACCTCTTTGGGAGGAGGCAATCAGAAGAGAGACTCAAGGCCACAGCTGTCCCCTCTGTGGAAGGCGCTTGAAGCTGCAGGGTCTCACAGGGTTTCCTACCTGTATCACAAAGCCCTGGGTGCCTTGCTAGAGCTAAGAAGATGGGAGCTTCAGAGTCCTCACTCTGGTCTCCTCAGCAAGGAGGAGAATAAGAGCTCACTCCTGGGTCCTCTCAAAATCATACCTACCCCAAGCACCCCTCTCCCAATAGCACTCTCCCAGAAAGCTGCCCAATAGGACCCTCCCAGCTGGCTTCTAAAAGCAGAGACAAAGAAGCAAACTCCTTAGGGAGTTCTGGAGGCCCCGAGGACCATGCATTCCCTTTATTTCTGGTGAGAGGAAGAAATCTGTCATTCTATAGGGAAGAACTCTGTGCCTAGGCCTGGGTCAGGGAGAGTCCCCAAGCTTCTCTTTCATCACTTATAAAATGGTGATTGCCTACCCTATTGCTATCAAAACTTAAAATTATCCATGAAAATGTAACGAATGCAAATGAAACACAAACACCATAAAAAAAAAAACAATAAAGAAGCATAAGGAATAAGGTTTGAATGAAGGGGAAAGTACAGAAGACTTCAAGCTCTTCAAATTTCCCTATAATGAAAATATTACTGTATCTTTATAAAAACCCACCCAAAATACACAAAAACAATGACAGAGTGTCGGCAAAGCCATGAGGAAATAAGTACGTGCTGGTGACAACGTAAGCTGATTCAGTATTTCTAGTTTCAACCATGAAGCAAATCAGTCACAACCTTTGCCCTGGAATGCCACCTCTGGGAGTACGCCCAACAGAAAATAACGCAGAGAGGAAATTAAACAAATGTGTTCACAGAAATACTATTATTTTTAGCAATGAAAAACAACAGGGGAAAGTTAAATAAATTGGGAATACCTATGTAGTACAATATTATGATGTTAACAAAAGTCTATGGATTGTATTTATTTTTAAAAAGGTCAGTATTCTTGGGCTGGGGTTGTGGCTTAGTGGTAGGGTGCTTGCCTAGCATATCGGAGGCACTAGGTTAGATCCTCATAAAAATAAATAAAGTAAAGGTACTGTGTTCATCTACAACTTAAAAAAGTATTTTATTTTATTTTTTTATTAATTTATTTTTTATGTGGTGCTGAGGATCGAACCCCAGACCTCCCATGTGCTAGGTGAGCATTCTACCGCAGAGCTACAACTCCAGACCCTAAAAAAGTATTTTTTTTAAAAAGGCCAATAATCTTTTTTTTAGAGAATTTTTTAATATTTATTTTTTAGTTTTTGGTGGACACAACATCCTCACTTGGTGCTGAGGATCGAACCCAGTTCCCCATACATGCCAGGCGAGTACGTTACTGCTTGAGCCACATCCCCAGACCCATGGCCAATATTCTTAAAAAATACCAACATCATGAAAGCAGGGGGGAAAAAAAGTCTAAGGAATAATTCCAGCTTAAAGTTTAAAGGAGACTAAAGAAATGTGACAACAAGATACCACATATGATCCTATACTGTCGTGATGAAAGAGAATGTCCACGTCCTCAAGATATATAGTGAAATATTATGGGATGAAGAGGCGGTATGTCTACAACCTACCCTCAAATGGGTCAGAGAGATAACAAACACAGCCTGACTCATAGAAAAAAAGAAGGCAGGGAGAGAGAAGAAGGGAAAAGGAAGAAAGGAAGAGAGAGAAAGAGAGGAGACAAACAGATGTTAAAATTCATATATCTAGGTCAAAGGTACATGGGAGCTCTGTTATTCTCATAACTTTCCTATTACATCAGAAATTATTTCAAAACAAAATACTTTTGAGTATATGAACTCTCAATGCATGGGAAGATATAAATAAATCAATAACATGAGTCAAAAACCACAACACAAAATTTACACACTGGTAACAAATAAGTAGAAGAGAAAGGATATCCAGCAGATGGTGGGGAGATAATGGTTTCAGTCACCCCCACACAACACCTCCCCCAGTCCTTACAGTTTTCCTACTGTAGACAGAGCTCAATGAGACCCACCCCTCAGGGTCAGGGATTTGCACTGGGTGCTGAGCTGCTTTCTGACTGAAGCATGTGCAATGCAACCACTTTGTTTGAGTGGCTTTGTGCTTTGTCTTCCTAACAATGGGTGATGAAAGCGCCTCCCTCCCTCATCCACAGCTTCTGTCATCCAGGGCCCTCTGCAGTCTGTCCTCTCCTCAGCTCCATCCCTTCACCCTCTCCTCCTGCCCTCTTACCCAAGTCCAGGCCTCTGGCCCAAGTCCTGGCAGAGCCCTTACTCAAAGAGATTACTGCAGTCTCCCACATTAGACCATGAGGAGCTGTCCCACCCAGAGTGATGGCTTCCTCCTTAGAACTTCTGGCACATATTTTTGGAGTCTCTCCATTAGCACATGGTCTAATCCCTCTGCTCATTTCATCTTTGGAGGAGAACACCCCTGGGACTGAACTTGTGGGGCAAGGCCTGATTCTTAAGTCTCCTCTATCCATCTTGTTGTCCAACATATCATGGGTGCCTGAGAATATTTATTGTTGACTGCCATAATGACCTAGAGTACAGATGTGCATGTACTCACACATCCACACACCCACTAACCTTCTGGAAAGCACTGGCTTGTCTAGGGTGCAGCTATGGCCCAGGAAGCTTCCTCACCACTAACTCCAAGTGAGTCTGTGCCAGGCCCTGGAAGTTCTCAAGCCTATGGCTTGAGGGACAAGAGGCCACTGTGCTGAACTGTGGTGTTTTGCATTCACAATCCCTTTACCCTTTAGGAGGCCTATGCTTTGATTTACTCCACAGGTCAGAGGCCACAAAGGACTTCTGAGCCAGGTGAGGACCCTCTCTCTGAAGCCTGCTGTGTGGTATTGACAGGACCAGAATTGATGGTATTTCTTGGCTTCTAGATGTTGAGGGGGCTGTTACTGACTCCTGCCACCCACCTCCCCTGTTTCTAACCACTTTCCACCCTGAGCTGGGCCACCGTCCTGTGGCTAGAAGGCTTAGAAGTAAAAGAACTCCATTGAGGCTGAAAGATGGAATCTTACCAAGGGAATTTGTGGCTTGGGGTGTCCTAGCTGCTGCCCCATGAAGAGGATGCATATATTGCTCTGTCTTTTCTTCTCTGAGTCCCCTTTACTGGTTTAAAAAAAAAAAACTACCTCTACCCCACTACCCTGAGCCCTGGCTGCTACTAGAACAGATGACCTTTGAAGACTCTCCCAGATAGATTCTGATTAAATCACAGAATTCCCATAGAAAGAGTACAGACATTCCAGTTTCACAGATCTAGGAGAGAATCCTGACTTTCCTTTTCAGACTGTGTGATCAAAGTACCTTATTTAACTTCTCTGAGCCTCATTCTCCTCATCTGTCAAATGGGAATGGGACCCGCCTTATGCTGTTCCAGAAGGACGGGAAGGGCTCCGCACAGATTGACAGGAGAACAGCAGATTCCTAACATACTCGAGTGGTTTCTATTTTTCCAACAGAAGGAAATGCCAGCATGCATGTGATCCGAGGGGTACAAACATCCCGGGCCAGAATGAAAGACAGGGCTCTGCCCAGAGAAGTTTCTGGCTTTTATTTCTGACATATTTTGAGATTAGCTGGGTCACACAGAGTGGAATGTCCCACTTGACTTCTCCTTGAGAAGGCAAGTCTGTGTTTCTTGAGTCAATTACTTAACATATTAGAGACCGAGTTTCTTCGTCTGCAAATTGGGAATAACCACTTCACCTGGTGTTGTTACAAGAATTAAATACAACAGTGTGTGTCTGATATGTGGACGTAACTTTTATGTTCCATTTCCCACTTTGTACTTGAGATGTCCTGTACGCTCATGGATTTCAGCATATTATGGGAAGGGGGGTTTTCTGGCTCATCGTTAACTTAAGGCAGGTTCCAGATAGCTCTGCAGTTGAACTGTGGTGTCTGTGGGTGCTGGGTATAAAAGGCCTGGGATAGACACCACAGTAGCAGGGACAGATGGATAAAAGCTGAAAAACACAGAAGTCCAACCTGGAGGGAAGAGGACCAAATAAACCCTTTTGTGTAACATGAGGTTTGATGATTTTTTTCGCACTTAATAGAGATGGGGTTCCAGAATAAAAGATAATTAAATCCACCAGAAGAGGGTGGGAGGGAATAGAGGGTGGTTCCTGGCAGACACTGTTGGGAAGATAGCATTTGATTTGGACCTTAAGGGAAAAGTATAATTTTTCCAAGAGTGAGGGAAGAACAAGATAAGTCAGAAGTTTCTGGGACCTCTGGCCTCTGTCTCAGTACTAAATGATGCTCAAAATAGGAGAACAGATGTGGACCTGCCTTCGAAGCGTTGACAACCCAGTATAAACAAATATGAGATAAGTCTAATCTCATCTCTGGCCTCTCCCAGGGACAGGGCCATTCCTGTCCTGCTCCCCACAGTCTTCCCAACCTGCTTAGCACATAGGGGGAATGCAAACTCTGTGCAAACATATGTGCTTCCAGTGGACACACGAGGAAGGGTGTGTGGATATGAGAAATATCCTCAGAAAGATTAGAAGGGAAGACAGAAAAATAAAAATATCTATTGGGTTAATGCTGCTGATCTTTTATTATCTTAAATTGTCTCCTTGTTTTAGAGAGATGGGGGTCTTGTTATATTTCTAAAACTGGCCCTAAACTCTAGGACTCTAGACATCCTCTAGCCTCAGCCTTCAGAGCTGGAACTACAGGAGTGCACCACCAGGCCTGATGCTAAGCTTTAGCTTTTGTCTGTTTATATGTTTAAACCAGCACAGTACAGTTGAGAAGGTTCTGCCTTTGAGTTCTATGTCCTAGACCACTTGCTCTGTGACTTTAGACAAGTCACCTCCCCTCTCTGGTCCTCACTTTCCCTGTCTATAAAATGGGGGATTTGAATTAAATTTTTGTTGAGATCCAGTTTAATGGTAACATTTAATGATTTTACATTTTTTTTTTTAATATTTATTTTTTAGTTTTCGGCGGACACAACACCTTTGTTTGTATGTGGTGCTGAGGATCGAACCCGGGCCGCACGCATGCCAGGCGAGCGTGCTACCGCTTGAGCCACATCCCCAGCCCCATGATTTTACATTAATATAATAATAATAATAATAATAAAATTAACTGAAGGAAAGTAATTGAAGAATAGGAAACAAGGAATCTCTGATTGTTGCATGATGCTTAAATTAATTTACTTTATATCCTCAGGCATGCAGTAGATGTGTAGGTGGAGGTCCGAGAAACAGTCACTGGGAAACATTGTTCCTTCCCAAATGCTCCACCTCCTACTTCTGTCCCTCATCTTTACCCTCAAGGTCAAACAGAGAAGACCACCCTGCTTCAGACTCTCACCCACTCTCCAGAAGCATTGACATTAAAAGAAAAAATGATTTTGTGTTTTGTGAGTCCTTCTGGTATGAGGGTTAGAACCCTAAGCTAGGAGTCAGATCACCAGGCCCCACCTTGGTTCCATCCCAGTTTCACTGTGTGACGTTAGACAAGCCACTGGTCTTGACCTCATCTATATAATGAGGGGCTGAACGGGCTTCTCTGTAAGAGTCCTGCTTTAATATTCCCCTGTTCTGCCCTACTGGTGGATGCCAAGGCTGGGAGAGGCCAAGTTCTGCAGGCCAGCATTTCTCCAAACACTCCTGGAAAGAGCAGACAACCTCCAGCACCCTGAACAGGCTGGTGCCAAAGTGTGAGCACAGCCAAGCATCTGCAGGCAGTATGGGGAGCCCGAAACCAGGCGAGGTGTGAAGGCAGGCAGGACTCCAGCTGAGCACAGGATGGCCCAGCCAGGGCACACTGTCCCAACCCAAAGTTTACAGAGGGTCTCTTCCTCCTAGGATAAAGAAGGAAAGGCCTCTAAAAGAATCAAAAACATGTGATTTGGGGACAAATGATGACAGGAAATGCAGCTGAAGGTTCTTCATTAGTAGTCTATTGACATACACACTGGAAAATATACATGTACATCTTGATACTTACACATGAAATGAACACCACAGTGAAACAAGTACAGATGGAGAAAGAGAACAATATCTGAACAATATCTGAATAATATCTCAGAAATCCTCCCCAGGCCCTCTGAGTCCCTTGTTCCCTGAGGATATCTGCCTATCTGAATTCTAACAGCATAGATTCATTTCACCAGGTTTGAACTTGAAATGGATGGAATTATACAGTATGGACTCTTGAGTCTAACTCCCTTGCTCAAGATTGTTTGTGAGCTTCATCCAGTATGACAGGTAACAGGCTTTCATTCATTCACACTTTTGCATAATGAGAACTTACAAAGATCTAAAGTCAATGAGACAACCTTGAGTCTAGGGCAGGGTGCTCACTGATAGAAGAGGAGGCAGGTGCCAGGTGTAGTGGCACATGCCTGTCATCCAGTAGCTCAGAGGCAGAAGGATCACAAGTTTGAGGCCAGCCTCAGCAACTTAGTGAGACTCTGTCTCAAAATAAAAATTAAAAGGGCTGGGGATGTAGCTGAGTGGTAAAGCGCCCCTGGGTTCCATTGGCAATACCAAAAAAAATAAATAAGGAAGTAGGTTTACATACCATCCTCCAGAAATGAGGTTAACCCCCAGGTGGGGCTTCTCACACCTTCCTCCTGAGGGCTGCAGAGCGGGGAGGTGGGGCCTTGATGTCCCAAACTTATTTTAATATTCCCCTGCTCAGACCATTGCTAGGCCCAACACCTTAGATTCAACATCTTCAACTCAACATCTCATACCATTCCATAGACATGAGGCGGGGACTGTCATTTTTCCCGTTTTACAGAGAAGAAAACAGAGGTTGAGTAAGTTGTCCTAAGGTTGCACAGCTATGAGGGGAACCCGGACAGCAGACCTCTGTACTACTCTGAGTTGGCAGGAAGTTCACCAGCTAGACCTGGCTCCCACCTACCTCCTCTGGCACTGCTTACCCAGCTCACTTTTCAAGGCTACACTGACCTCTTGCCATCAATTCAGGCCTCAGGCTCTTCCCGCCTCAGGGCCAGTCCATGCTGCTGCCTTTGCCTGGCATTTACTCCTCAATTCTCAAAATGGCGAGTTCAAAGCAACCTTCCCTGAGCAGCCAGTTTAAACTATGCCACCCATTACTCTCTCAGAGCATCAGCTTCCCTCCCTCCACAGCCCAAACACCCTGTATGATGGTTCACCCTTCTGTCTTCACTAGTTGGTGCCTTTTTCCACTCACAGATCACAGACTGTGAGAGGGCAACAATGTATATGTTTTGTTTATCACTGCCTTGGGCAGTACCTGGCACACAGTAGGTCTTCAATATGTCATGTGAAGAAAAGGTGGGGAAGAGAGGACAGGACTATCCCTTTAGAATCTGAGTGGTTGTCTGAAGGCAGCTCTAGTTCCAGCCCATTCTACATCCCCCAGCAAAACTCTTCCCTGCTGGGATCTTTGATTTCCTCAACTGTCAAATAAGGGTCCTAGAAGAGAGGACCTCTAATGGCCTTCTAGCTCACCTGATCTTCAGACCACAGGTCCTAGCAAGCCTGGAAACTCCAAAAGCCTCAGGCCCCCAAGCCTCTGCTGCCTCTTACCCACCTCTAGCCCAGCTAGCACTTTAGACAAGCTGGGGCATAGGGACTCCCCAGCCTGTGAGGGGCCTTCACACCTGCTGCAGGGGAGAACCAGAAAACCTGAGTTCTCTTCCAGTTCTAACAGCTCAGGTTCCTTTCTGTTTGTTTTGCAGTATTGGGAATTGAACCCAGGGACATTCTCCCACTGAGCTACATCCCCAGCCCTTTTCAATTTTGAGACAGGGTCTTGCTAAGTCACTGAATTTGCCTTGAACTTACGATCCTCCTTTCTCAACCTTTTGGGGAGCTAGGATTATAAACATGCACCAGCTCACCCTGCTCCGCTTATGTCCCTAATGTACAGAGTAAATGGGAGATGAGATGACAAAGGAATAACAAGAATTTCCCAGGGAACTTCCTCTGCTTTCTTTTTCAAGGACCTTGCCCCACCTGACTTCTCAATTTCTCTGCCCCCCAGACACTAATAATCCAGTCCAACTCTGTCCCTGTCATGTGTATGCAGCTGCTCCTGCTCTAGGCTGGAGCTCTAGCAGAGCTAGAGACTATCTGTGTTTTGTTAATCTTTGTACTCATGGCACCTTGTACTCCCTATGGCCAAGGTGAGGCCACCAAATCCATCCCTGTTGGCAGGGCCTGTCAAGATCTGCTGAAGATGCCACTTCCCAAGGGCAGAAGGACCTGAGGCGAAGAGAACCTGGTTTCCCATTCAGAGGCAGAACCAGCTGAGCCCCGCAAGCCTCTGGCCCTCTGTGTTCTTGGCACCCCTTCACCAGGCCCCACGCTGGCAGGAGCAGTCATCCCGTGCTGGGGAGTCATCCCCTCTGAGATGTCTGCAGTCACTTGCTCCCCACCTAACTAGCCAGCCAGAATTAACACACCCTGAACTTGTTGTATCCTCTGCCCCCATTTTCCTGAGAATGGCACTTTTGGCTTTGGAGTTTGTCTTTAAAAATGAAGAAAAGTAAAAGACTAGTCCTGATCCAAGAGTTCTATAAAGGAAAAAGGCTACTTGTTTTATCTGTTGAATACAACGGATACCCCAAACTGCTGGGGTTTTATGTTGCCGGGTGTGTGGGTATTCTGGTGAGCCCACGTGACTATGCAGTGTCGTTCTCACAGGAGAGAGCAGGACAGGTGTGCATGTGCAAACTGGACTGGTCAGCACCTTGGCTAAGTCACTTGCTGCCTCTTTGGGCAGCTTGCTGTGACTTTGGGCAGCTTGCTTAAACTCTGGACTGCAGTTTCCTTATTTGGAAAAATGACAGTAGAAATAATTCCTATTTCACACATTGTTGTGAGAATCAGACTTCTTAACTGGTGTTTTTTTTTTTTTAAAGAGAGAGTGGGGGAGAGAGAGAGAGAGAGAGAATTTTTTTAATATTTATTTTTTAGTTTTCGGCGGACACAACATCTTTGTTTGTATGTGGTGCTGAGGATCGAACCCGGGCAGCACGCATGCCAGGCGAGCGCGCTACCGCTTGAGCCACATCCCCAGCCCTTTAACTGGTGTTTTGTAACTAACTGCTAAAAAACATCATCCTGCCAGGTGCAATGGTGCATGCCTGTAATCCCAATTAGTCAGAAGGCTGAGACAGGAAGATCATAAGTTCGAGGCCAATCTTGGCAATTTAGTGAGAACCTATCTCAAGATAAAATTAAAAAAAAAAAATTTACTGGGATGTAGCTCAGTGGTAGAACACTTATCTACTAACATGCATAAGACTGTGGGTTTGGGGCTGGGGATGTGGCTCAAGCGGTAGCGCGCTCGCCTGGCATGCGTGCGGCCTGGGTTCAATCCTCAGCACCACATACAGACAAAGATGTTGTGTCTGCCAAATACTAAAAAATAATAAATATTAAAATTCTCTCTCTCTCTCCCTCTTTCTCACTCTCTCTCACTCTTTCTTTAAAAAAAAAAAAAAAAGACTGTGGGTTCAATCCCCAATACAGCAAAAACAAAAACAATGAAAAACACCATGTAAGTGTGAGCAGTTATTAGAAATAGAAGACCTGAAAACTCATGAAAATCCTAATTTCTCTCCAAAGAGTAATTGGTTTTACTCCTCAGAGTTCAGCCCTGACTGCATTCTGGGTTGAACCAAACTGACAATGCACTAAGTAATTCAGATCCCAAGAAACTTCATGACTAGGCTCATGTGACTGTTTACTCAATGCAAATCCATTTACAGGAGATTACTCCACCTCCTCCCATTCAGGCTCTGAGCTTAAAAACCAAAATCCTGGGAACCAGGATGGAGAATCCCAAGTGGGGCTCAGAAGAAAATCAATGGGTCAGGTCTCTGTCCAGAGCCTGAAGAGGGATTTGTGAGAAAAGTAACACATGAGACAAGAATCATTAAGATTTGTCACAGCTGTCAGATTGCACTGAAAACACAGATCTCAGCAGTTCTAGCCCCTTCTTCTAGCAAGTCTTGATTACCAGAGACATGACTGTTTGCAGAGTCACCCATGAAGATGAATAAGCCCCAGGCTTGTTATTAAAGCGTCCCACTATTCCTTGACAAGCCCATGTCTTACAACACCAACTGACAATTCACCAAAAGGCAGCATAACTGGCCTCGGATCACATCCTCTCCACCAATCTCTTACCTCCCCAGCTCCTCTCCGATGTCATAAAAGTCCTCCACCTTCTGCTGCTTGAACGTCTCCATGTTTGGGCTCCTCATGGAGGCCTGGACCATACAACCCTGAAATTGGAAGAAACCTGACATTAGAAGGGCCATGAAAATAAGCACAAGCCTCGGAGTCTAAGAACTCAGAACAGCTGGCTGCAAGGGAGCTAATATTTTAACGGTGATCCACAGCCCTGGTTCCTCAAGAAATGCCCTACTCCAGCTTTCTTTTCACTTGGACTGACTATGTATGGTTCATAGGAGTCATCTTAATTCAGTTTATTTATTTATTTAGAGACAGGGTCTTGCTAAATTGTCAAGGCTGGCCTCAAATTTGTAATCCTCCCCTCAATCTCTGGAGTATCTGGGATTACAGGGATGAGTCACAACATCTGTTTGATTTATTCAAATTTATTAAGGAGATGGAAAAAGAGTCTTCCTTACTTATTCTGAAGAAGTTCTGAGAAAAAGATCCATGGTGAACTATTTGCTTTCATTACGTTCAGATCCACTGAGAAAAGAAAAAAACTGTGGTACAGTAATGGAAGCACTAGTTTTTGAGTCAGAAGTCCCAGGTTCAAGTCCCATTCTTACTTGGGTAAATCATTTAGGCTGCATGGGATTTAGCATCCTCATCTGTAAAATGGGCTAATACTGTAAAAGTCAACTTCAAGTCATGAAATTGTTTTGTAAATGACGAAATGCTATATAGAAAGGCAAGGGATTATCATGACCTCAGCTCCCTTAGGGGTTGTGCCACCCAACTGCAAGTCTGAACAGATTGGTAACTGCTCTCACTCATCACCCCAAGGGGAAAATGGGCGGGAATGATGTGACAAATTACAACAGGTACCAAGATCAGAAGCCTGAGGTGCTGATTCCAGCTTTGACTGCAACTAGATTTGTGACTTCACTGCTTGTCAGAGAGGCTTGGTTTCCTCATCTATAAAGTGGAACTAAGTTCCTGCCGAGGGTACCTTCATGAGAACCACAGGACTACTCTAAGCCATAGAGAGCACTCATCACTCCACTATAAGAGACTGTTTGCATCCTCCCCTGGGATCCTCACCTATTCCTGAGACAGCTACTTGCCATCCTGGACAGCACCCTAAGGGCAGAGCCCAGGGTATAGTCTGCCAATCAAAAAGATAAAACCTGTGGACCTGTCTTTCAAAAGTTGTCAATTAGCAAAGGCCTCTCAGAGCCCATTTTGCCTAGCATGGGAAGCATCTCTGCCTGCCAAACAGATGCCAACCACACCCAGGCTCCATGAACCTCAAATGATTAATTTCACCAGGCAGGGTGGAGACACCGTGACATAAGGGCACATCTCACCAACGCCAAGTGGCTGAAGCTGTTCTAATTCTCAGGGGATATATACATTTCACCTTTCCTCCAGCTCTGCCCCATGCAAATCAGAGTGCCACTATCTAGATGCCACCTCCACTTTCCCTTCTGCTAAGGAACACATCCCTGAGACCCCCAGGCAGAGCTGGGCTGGCTCCCAGGTTTCATTCTCAGGATCACCTGCCTGTCTGCATCTACAGTCCCTCATGTATCCTCTCCCTGCTTGGTCTCTATTCTTCAGTAAGGTCCAGGACATGGAATATCAAAAATAGCAGGCCCTAGCAGCCCCAGGTCTGGACTAGCTTGGTGTTTATTAGCCCTGTGGCCCACAGCAGGGTTCCACCCTCTTTGGGCCTCAGTCTCCTCAAATGTAAACAGAGGTGACATTATCCATATCACCTACTTCACACATCCATCTGGGAATTCATTGTGATAAGGATTATAAACTGCTGTATAAATGAGGAGGGTGATTATTAATGTGATTTGATGCATCGCAGACTATTGTTTGTGTTTCTGTTCCCCACAGCCATTGAGACAACCAATTTGGCTCCTTTCTCAGGAAAAAAGGCTTGGGGCGCCCCAGCAAAACCAGAATCAGAAGCTAGAACTACCCTCACCCCCAACATTATGGCAAATCTTCTGAGACTAGTCTTAGAAGAGGTGGGATTGCTGTCTACCATCTTCTTTTTGCTGAAAAACTCCTTCCAAACAAACTATTTAGGTCAGGTCGTGGGGGTGGGGTGACTAATCTCATACAGCTAGATGTAAGCAGAAAACTCCAAAAAATTTTTTGTTGGCAGAAACCCTGAAAGTGGTCCCAGAAACAGCTAAGAACTTCCATTTAGTGAGATGCCAGCTCCATTCACCATCAGAGACTGAGCTGCATTTGAAGAAGCCCCAGTTCCTTAATAAAATGGCTCCACATCCTGGTTGGCCAATGTCAGCAAGCAGAGGTGCAGGCTAAGGCTCAACTCACCTGCCCAATTTGGCCTCAACTCATCTGTCCAGCCTTAGCCCCCTCTTCCATATATTCTGTATCACAGCCAAAGTAGACCTTTCCCATTTCCCCAAAACTTTCACTCCTGCCTGGCCTCAGCTGGAGCAGAGCCCTTTCTACAGAAGCCCAACCTGGAAAGCCCTCCAGGCAAAATCTCTCCTTTCCTGAAAGGTCCAGCCGAAAAGCTACCATCTCTATGAGGTACCATGATCCTTTTCCTCCTGCAAACAAATGAAAAGTCTCCCCTTCGTTAAATTCCCAAAGAGTGTTTGTTCTTCATACATACTTAGGGTTAGAATTTTGCAAGTTCTGGTTCAGATCATAATCTATGTCTATTTCTATCTCAGAGGGTGGCAGCACAGATTACACAGTCACACAGGTCTGGGTTCAAATCCCAACTCTGTCACTTACAAACACATTATCTTTAGCTGAGCACAGGATAACTTTTCTGAACTTAAAACTACTTCCAAGGGAACTGGACCTATACAATGCCTGCTGTTGCTGAGTATGTGGAGCAGTGAGAGCTCTCAAACACTGTCTGGGGGAGTACAAACAGGGACAACCACTCTGGAAAACTGTGGGGGTGGGGGGTTTTCTACAGAGATAACTAAATAAATGCATGAAGCTCAGACTGGGGTTGCAGCTCAGGGGTAGACTATATGAGGCACTGGGTTGGATCCTCAGCACCACATAAAAATAAATAAATAAAATAAAGGTATTGTGTCTATATATATATATACATACATACACACACACACATACATATATATGGAATGCACACAGCTATTTTCCAGAATGGTCCATGTTTGAATATTCATAGCAGCACTATTAGGAATAACTAAAAATTGGAAGCAACCAAATAATTACCAAGAGAAGAATGGATAGATAAATTCAGATGTATCCATACAATGGAATCATACAAGGAGAATTAACAAACTACTGCTACCTGCAACAATAAAGTTGAATCTCATAAACAAACATGTTGAATAAGAGAAGCCAAATATAAAAGATTATATAGAGTGTGGTTTCATTTAGGCAAAACTAACCCATGGAGCTAGAAGTCAGAACGATGGTTCCACCTGGGTGGGAGGTTGTGACTAGAAGGGGACATGGGAGATTTCTGGGTGCTGGCAATGTTGGTTCTCAAGCTGGGTGATGGTAATGTGGACATATATGTATGGTAAGGTGGACATACATCCATATGGTAATGTGTATGTATATGTTTTTCAATTGCAATCAAAACTTTATAAAATTTTAAAAATTAGATTAACTTCTACTTTATGGGACAAGTAAGATGTGAAATATTTGAAATGGTCCCTGGACAATTCCAATATGTGAGTTTCTCCCCTCCTGCCTATTGTCTTGGAGCCCCACAAGTCCCTCGTAGTAGCTAGTCTATAGCAGACACACCACAAATGTTGGTTGGTTTGCATTTAGTGCCCCAGCCTCCTTTCTCAAGGACATAGCTCATACAGTAAAAAACTGGTAACAGCTTAAAGCGCTTTCCTAATACCTCCCCCAAATTGACTGCACTTGACCAGTGTAGAAGTATGCAACTAAAGTAGAGAAACTCTGAGGTAGAATTATTGTCACCATCTAGGACAGGCATCTTTCTAACCCTGAAAAGCTGAAACCACATGGCAGAGGGGAGAGACATGGCTACAACTTTTGGCCAGAGGCACAGGTCATTAGTTCCAGACATTCAAAGGATGAGACTCATCTTAGTGCCCACATTTCTCTTAATAGGGTCCTTGGAATTCACATTCCTGCCCACCACCTCAATACCAGGCAAAACCCTGGGGTGCTAACAGATTTCCTAGGACCCCACAGAAAGGGACCTCACAGATATGTTGGTATTCAGGAATTTTTAGCCTCTGCTTCAGTAGCCAACAAGGTGACAAAGTGGGGCCAGAGCAGTTTCACACTCTCTGTGATACACGCTGGGATTCTGGGTAAAAACTCACTGTGAAACAGAAGTTTGAAACCACTGCTGTCTGGTCTAAGCCACTTGTTTGACAAAAGGAGGAAACTGAGGTCCAGACAGGGGAAGGGACTTACCAACAGTCACACAGCTAGCCCACTGAACTTCTCAAGGCTTCTGTTGATAGCCATCCAGCCCCTCCAAGGGTGGTGTGGGGCTGGGAAGTCAGTGACCTCCTGGGGTACAACCTAGGAGATGTTCAAGCCTGAAAAATCACCTCACATTCACAAAGCCCTCTCCCCCACTGTCCATAGTTCACTCTACAAAGTAAGCTCTCTGAATACCTCACCCAGTAAGTGACAGATATGGGACCATGGCAGGGACAGGCAGTGGTTTGGGTCAAACACAAATGACTGTCCACTTATACACACCCACATTAGGAATCACCACATTCATGCTGTGGGGAGGCTGCCAAAAAGGGGGGGGGGGGNAAAAACTCCTGGTAAAGATCCGGCTTTGCTGGTCTGGGGATGTGGCTCAAGCGGTAGCGTGCTCGCCTGGCATGCGTGCGGCCCGGGTTCAATCCTCAGCACCACATACCAACAAAGATGTTGTGTCCGCCGAGAACTGAAAAATAAATATTAAAAAAAAAAAAAGATCCGGCTTTGCTTGTTCATCTTCTCATCTAACAAATAGAGAGGTTTCAGGGAGGCCATCAGGATCAGAAACTTGTCCCAGCACAGCAGATGTCCACCCTCATCCACACACTCCTGAACCTCTATCCAAGCCCTGCAGGAAGGTTCTGAATTATCAGTGGGGTCACTTTAGGTGCTGAAACACATCTTGGGGAATATGGGGGAAAACGGCTCTAAAGTAACCATGAAGTTGCCATGACACCAGCACCGCTCAGTCAACAGTCCCCAGAAATTACGCAGAGGCAGTTGGGAAACAGTGTCAGAAACCAGAACAGCAACCCCCAGCTGCCCTCCACTGGAGTTTAGAGTACAGGGTGCCAGGGGCTGTGCTTCATCTGCCTGAGGCAGCCAGCTATAGTGCCCTCTCCAGTGTGCATTCCTTGTGCACCCCTAACTTACCACTACCCGCATGGCTTCAAAGCAGCTCACGCCACTAGAGCTCGTCCTGTCCTTATAAAGCCAAAACTCATTTCCACCTTGCAGCGTTACAGTGAGGGTTAGACAAACCAAGATACGCTGTGAGATATCCACAATGCCTGTCCAGAGTCCAGGCCAAGCCCTGGCAATGCCCTTCCACCCCAGCGTGCAGAAAACCCGCTGGCTGCCTCCACGCGCAGCTGAGCTCTGCGCACCCTAGTGCTGCCCCGAGCGAGGCTCCTGAAGCAGGGGCCCGTAGGTCCCGACGTACTGAGCACCCTCCTCGCATCAAATCCTGGGCCTCGGGCACAAGAGATGTGAAAGACAATAGAAGCAGAGAACCTCGGCCTCTCTCCTCCCGAGCATGCTCTTCCCTTTTGAGGGGGCTTAACTTGATGGAAGTCTACCCCCCCCATCCGCGCCAGGCCTCTGCTGGCCGCCCCAGCCTGTCAGGCTCCCGAGCGCGCCTGGGGTAGCAGCGTGCAGATTGGCGACCTGATCCCGGACACAATGCCCAGGGCACTGCCGGCCATACCCCGGGCCGGCGTCAGGGATCCACGAAAGAGCGCCCCGGGACTCTGCCCCGTCGGACCCAGCCACTGGCGCTGCTGCCGTCGGGCTGCCTGGGTGCCCGGTCCCGCCCGTCGAGCCCGCAGACCGGCGCTACTCACGGCTGGAGGCTGCGAAGCGGCGGCCGCAGCGAGCACGACGGGACGGGGCGCGGCTGGGTTCCCGGCGCCCAGCACCACTCTTCTAACACAGCGCCCAGTGCCGGCCGGCAGAGGTGGAGGAGCCGAGGGGGCGGAGCGGCCGGCCCTGTCCCAGGCGCCGGCTGGAGGCGCGCCCGGCAGGCGGCCCGGGTTCTGGGCGCCCCCTGCTGGGAACCCCCTCCCGGCCGCCCTGCTGTGAGGGCCTAAAGCCCTCCTACTGTTCCCCGAGGTCACCTCAGGGCTCTGAGGCTCCCAAGAGACCCAGCAAGAGGTGACATCAGAGTGTCCTTTCCCACTCTTGCCCTTTACTTACTGGGCAGCCTTGGGCAAGTCAGCTAACCCTCGAGTCTTGTCTGTTTGACTTAAATGAACTAATAGGTGTACTACATAGTCTGGCCAACTGCTCAGAAAACAGCATTTCCAGGCACCCCTGCCTCACTCCAACCCCTGCCCAGCCCCTGCACCCAGAGTATTCCCTGATTTCGCACAGATTCTTCTGGGAACCTCACCGCCCACGTCTCACAGCAGGGTAGCAGCTGTGATGGGAACACTCCCTTCCTCAACTGCCCCCACCCAGTTTGGGAGGTTCCCGGCTCATTGCCCTTTGCAGCCCTAGTCCTGACACTGCTAGTGAAACCCCCACATCACCAAATTTATTTTCCTAATAAAAGACTTGGGAGTGGATTCTTCCTCTCTTTCTTCTTTCCAAAGGAAAAAATAAATTATAGTGGAGGAGGTGATGGGAGAAAGGAAATGGAAACAAGCTAAACCAAGTTCAGTGGTCTTATTTCAAGACAAGAATCCTATTAGCAGAAGAAAACAAAGTCTCCGTCTCCTTCCCAGAGCTTTTATTGCTAGATCACCAATGGGGCTCCCCCAGAGAGCTGAGTGTTAGATGCAGAGTCCTATGGCCTAGCTCAAAGCCATATTCTGCCCTCCCTATGTGTGGTCTTTGAGTGCCTCTTTCTTCATCAGTGAAGTGGGAGAAACATCCCTTTCAGTAGTTTCCAGGGGAGCTACTGTGGTGCCAGAATGGGAAAGTAAGATGCACTTAGAGGAGCTTTACCAATGTGCACCTACTGTCCCAACTTTAGCCTTGTTTGGGGGGCAAGGTACCAGGGATTGAACTAAGGGAGCACTTGACCACTGAGCCACATCCCTGATCCTATTTTTTTTAAATTTTATTTTATTTAGAGACAGGGTCTCACTGAGTTACTTAGTGCCTCACTTTTGTTGAGGCTGCCTTTAACTCAAGATCCTCCTGCCTCAGCCTCCAGAGCCACTGGGATTGCAGGTACACCACCATGTCCAGCCGCTTTAGCCTTTTGGACACTGGGATTCTGGCAGATACACATAGATCCTGCCCCACAGCAAGCAGTGCCTCAGCCTCTTGGAAGATCCAGAGCTTCTGTACAACATTCCAGGACAGGGTAGGCTCTGAACCTGTCCTGAGAACACCATGCTATGTGGGATAACATCCACCTCAGAGGCAGCTTCTGAAGTCAGTGGGCAGAGGGGAAGAATACCCACTAATGAGGTCTTTCCTGCAGAGGGAGGCCCCTCACCCTCCAACCATCCCTGACACCTGCTCCCCCATTTCCAGTTATCTATTGCTATATAACAAACCATTTCAACCTTGGTTTTACAAAACAATGATTTCATTATATTAAGGCATTCTGAGAGTCAAGAATTCAGACAGCTCAGTGTAGGGGGCTTATCTCTGTTCCACAATATTTGACTTCAACAGGGAAGTCTATGTCGCGACCCCTCGCCGGCAAGGGAAACACGACACAGGATTCTTCTTTCAACAGTTTATTCAGGCCTTGAGTTATGTATCATCTTCTAGCGCCCGCTGCCCGAACACACCCAAGCACAGCTTAATAAAGCCCCCCGCGTCCCAATCCCAAGCCGCCACGTGGATCTCTCTCATAGGGTGGTAAGGGATTGCGCGCCAACTCTCCATAAAAGGAGTTGTTTATCGCAGGCCACAGTGGAAGCCGGCGCCATCTTCTAATGGCGGCCACGGTCTATAAGAATGGCTTACCACAAGTCTAGATTGCCTGACAGTGACTTAGATGGCTGGGGGCTAGAATCATCTGGAAGCATCATGTCCAGTGCCTGGGCTGCAATGAGTTCAAGCATGAACTCAGTTGACACTGCTGAGCACCTACCTGGAGGTAACTGCTCCACCTCTCTCCCCTAAGCCTCATGTTCCAGAACTAATTTTCAGCAGTAACATCCCCTTACCTGAGTCAAAGCAGACATTCTTGAATTTGGCAGTTGGCAAATTAGTCAGAGAACATTGTAGCTCAAAGGGTCATTGTCAGTCAACCCATCCATCCCAGTCTTTTTTCAGATGAGGAAACTGATGCTCAGAGAAGGGCAGTCACTGGCCCAAGACCACACAGATGGTGAGAAGCAGAGCTAAGATTAGAACAAGGTCTCCTCCAGATTCAGTCTCACGGTTGTTCCATTGTACCTGCCAACATGCATTTGCTATTTGGAGTTGCATTTTATGCCTGAGGCTGAGATTCATCAGATTCTCACCTGAGGGCAGAAACAGGACACTGAGCACTGAACATTTGGGACTAAGGTAGCAGTAGAGAGGGAAAGGGAGGCTCAAAGATAGCAGCACCAAAGATACCTACTGCAGAATGAAGTCAGCGGAGGTCCAGGTATTAAGAGCTAAGAACAATATAATTAAGCTCCAACTCCTGTGTGGTTCGCATAGCTGAACAAATAGAGTCCAATGCCTCTCCCTGGCATGTAAGGTCCCTACCTGCATTGTCCTGCTTATGTATCTTTGTTCATGTATGTGCCCATCCAGCTCCTTTGCCAGGTTGGATTTCTGACTATTTCTACCTCCATGCTTTTGTTCAAGCAGTTCTCAACATCATCCTACAAAATCCTCTCTATTCTTTGAGGGCCCTCTGCAGTATCCTGTTTTCCATGGAAATTTCCATGATCTGCCGTCTAAATGCCTCTCTCCTCTCAAGCTCTGGTTTGCACCTCTCTTGCCATTCCTCCTTCTCTAATTTAGTTATGATTAGTGTCTACTTTTCTTTTCTTCACGGCAAAACAATATTTTGTTCATTTTGAAGCCGCAGAGTGCTTGATATCCCAAACCTAATAAAAGTTTGTTAAATTGAATTGCAAGAATATAAATGCCAAAAGGAAAGAGACCACACATGTCATGTTTTCTATTGTCCCCCAAGAGCATCCAAGTGCCTGGTGCTTGGGAGATGCTGAATAATCACATATTGGACAGGCAAATGCATAATTAATTTTAATAGCTGCCACATACTACATTTCTTCTAACTTACGTCTTCCCAGTGCTTTATTTCATGTCAAGTGCTTTACTTTAAGGTGAATATTATTCTTCCCTTTTACAGACGAGGTAACTGAGATGTGGGGAAGTTGATTTGACCAAACTCATCCAACTTGTAAGTTATTAAGCTGTGATGTGAACCTTGCCTGCCCAGCTCCAAAACCCAAGCTTTTTCTACTTCCCCCACTGTCTGCCCTCACTTGACATTTCCAAAATTACTAAAATTAGTGTCAATGCAGGGAATATGCCATGTTCAGACTACATATTAGATCAATTTTATCAGAACCTGTAGGGGTGGGGTCTGGGCATCGTAGTTGTTAATTCCTCGTAATTCCAATGCACAGACTGAGAACACTTTGTTCATTTCACAGAAACCTGGGGAAATGATAGCATCCTCCACCAACCCACCAAACTGCAAAAACATCTGAGCACTTGCCTTGTGAAAGACACTCCAAAGACTATGAAATGAGAGAGTCAGAGGAGCTTGAAGTTTCTGTAGGATGAGACCATGAGGACCCAGGTTAATGATGTAACTGTGGAAGGCAGAACAGGGAAATGACAATGGCAATATCCTAGAGCATACTTTGGTACCCGGTGAGTTTACAAAGCCTAACAACCTTCTGACAAGGAGTCAGGGCAGGATTTAAGCTGCTGCATGTGTTGGCCATGGGAGATGGCCCTGGAGTTGGCTTAGAGGATGGATAGGGTGAGGGCTAAATGCAGGAGCTCTGACAACAGACTGCCTGAGTGTGGATCCTAGCAAGCAACTGACTTACTGTGTGATCTAGAGCAGGCTACTAGAGCTCTCTGTGCCTCATTTTCCCCAGAAGTCAAATGGAGCTAATAATAGCATTTGTCTCTTAGGTTGTTAAAAACATTTGGTTAGTTATTAGTAAGTGTGGAAGATCAGTGTCTAACACTTTGCAAAGTGTTCAATTAGTATTAGCTATTTTTGTTATTTTTAAAAATGTCTGGTATGAGCTCCCTTGGGGAGAAGATGGATCTTATTCATCTTTGCACCCAACTCCACCTCCACCTTGACCAACAGATTTTTAACAAGTGTCAGATAATCTGGAAGGTGGGCTTCTTGTCAATGGATCCAGTGTGTCACCTTTCTCAGGTGATCAGGCAGACCAGGGGATTCCTCTCCAGCTGGCTTACTCTCTGGGTAGCAGGAAGGCAGGAAGTCTCCTCCTTCCAAAGGTGGCCTAACTTTTCTCAGCCCTTCTGCCACCCTGCTTTGTGCCCTCTGCTCTCCCACACCTAACCAGGCAAATTTGGCAAATTAGATACTTCTGCCCAGCACTTTGAATTCCAAGTAAGTAAAGCCAGGATGTTCACAGTGAGTGTCAACAGCAGTCAAGGCATCCTGGACAGATAACATTCAGCCTCCAGAGCCCCTTTGTTCCCTACTGTCCTAGCCTCCACTGATTCTGAGTTCCTTTAGCTTTCTGGTAAATCCTTTTGTGCTGAGTTGACAAGAATGTGACCGATACTAGGAAAGACAGGAACAGACACATTTTCGAACCTCTTCACGGAGTTCAAGGATCCAAGGTTGACAGCGGGCAGCTGGCCTGGATAGCAACCAGACCAGATTGTAACAGGGGTAAAAGGGGATCCAGTGGGTGTGTCTTCAAGAAAAAAGTGAAACTGATACACCAGGCACCATGTTTCAACCTAGAATAGTGCTCTTGGAGAAGAGATTTAGTGATGAATTTATTCTCCTTTTCTCAGAAAATTAAATGAATATAAAGCAAAGTGATTATTAAAGCTAGAAAAAACAAAAAGGTGTATAAACAAGAGAATGTCATCAATACACTATGGCTCAGTTTTGAACTGTGAATAATATTTATATGTTTTTAAAATGTGAATGATACATTTTTAAATTATCTCAGTGGAGAGATGTATGGGAATGGGGAAAAGTATAAGCATTAAATCCTAATCTGTCATAATAGGAAGTTAATAGATTAAAAAAGAAAAGAAAAGCCATGAAATTGCATTATAATAATGTTTTTTAGAAATACAATGATAAACAACAAAATAAATAGCTTTGATATTAAACTGGTGACTTTCAGGCTCAAGAGTCGGGCAGGATGAGGTGGTGGATGGTGGTTTTTAGTAATAAGACTCGAAATTTTTTTGCTCTTTAGTACAAACATGTTACTTTGATGAAAACAAAAAGAAAATAAAATAGATAGGATAAGAGTGGTAAGAAAAAAGACAAACAAAAGCATAGCTGAAGAAATCAAAGTTAGCAGGCTTCACAGTCAACAAGAATAATTGACCACTGACCAGTGACTATATTCTTATAATTCCCCTTTTACAGGTCAAAGCTATTGAGACTCACATAGTTAACATGTAGCAGAGCCAAAATTTAAACCTATGCAGTCTGATGACTCCAGAGTCCAAGTTGTGCCATACCCTAAAGCACCAAACTCCGCATTAAGCCAAAGGGAGACTGCCTAAGTAGACTGGGGGTAGGCTAGTGACCCTCAGAATAATGCATGAAGTACCCACCTTAGCCACAGCAGGACCTATTCTTTTTCACCCAACAGTGGGCAGAAGATACAGATTTGAGGGAAAGCCTGAGTAAGAATAACTTCAGGAAAGAGAAGACAACTTACTTGGGGAGGCCTCCTGATGAAGACAGTGGGGGCCTTAGGGAGAAGCAAGGAACAGGCAGTTGGGATTCTCCTTGAGGGACAGAGTGAGGAAAAGGAAAAACAGCTCCATCTAGAAGTGAACTATACCATGGTGCATCTTGCTCAGAATAAAGCTCTACTTTTTGGCAGTTTATCCCCAGTCTGTATGTTCCCCATGCCATCCCTGACAGGAAAGCTCACCTTACATGCCAATCCACTTACACAGCTTATCAATTGGAGAACAGAGAAGCCTTCCAGAACGTAAGAAGAGAAATTCTCACAAAAAGGTGAGAAATGTAGACAAAGTTGGAAAGGCATAGAGAATAGGACTAGGAAGGTCAATATCAATGAGAAGTAGGACAAATGAAAAAAATTAAAAGGAAGAAATAGTAAAAAAAAAAAAAAAAGATAAAAATCTTCAGATTAAAAAAAACCCATCAGGCTGGGGTTGTAGCTCAGTGATAGAGCACTTGTCAAGTGTGCACCAGGCCCTGGGTTCAATCCCCAGAACTTGGAAAAAAATGTGTGTGTGTGTATAATATAAATAAAATATATAATATTATATATATGTATATATGAAGAGAGGGGGAGAGAGAAGCAGACAAAAATAAAAAATCAAACTCATCAGGGGCCATGCAGGGTTAATGAAAAAGTATGGCACATCATGATGAAATTTTAGAATCCTAAGAAAATAGAAAAAAAATTCTTACAAGAAGAGAGGAAAGCATTTGACTTGAAAATATCAATCACATCAACAACAGACTTCTCATTAGTCAAGCCAAAATATCTACTAAGTATAAGAACAAATGAAGGCATTTTATGATACACATCTGAAAAAAATTACTCTGGAGGGTAGAAAAAATGTTTAAAGAATCCAAGAAAGATGATGATAGGGTATATAACAAACAGTTTGGGCCTATTATAATCCAAAAAAAAAAAAAACATAGCTAGAAAGAAAATAGGGACTGACACTCAGAGGATTCTTGGTCAAACTGCCAAATTTTAAGGACAGGAATTATGTTTCTTTCTTTTATGCACCTAATACTAATACTTCTTTGGAATGTCTTAAAATCACTGGATCCTTTAAATTTATTGATTTAGAGCTTATGGGGGTTGGACTGAGGAATTCCAATCTTTACTAGACCCCTTAGGAGAATCAGATCTATTCTAAAGCTTGAGTCCCAATAAATATTCATTTCTAGAGAGGAATAATATATGTAATCATAAAATAAATGCTATTTATTGGTTTTTAATTTCAAGAACTAACATAAGAACAAAGGAGTGATTAGTTTGACAATAGGTTCAAGTCAAAATATTGTTATATACATCTTGACAATGAAAAAAATGTATAGAAAACAAATTTGGGAAGTAGAAAGAGAAAAAGTGGTAGAAAGAAGAGGTTCATTCTAGTTAACATTATTTTAAATTATTAAGGAAGGGTCCTAAAGAAAATGACTGATACCAAACCTGAAACAGGTAGAATATAGGTGAACACAGAATATCTTGTGCCAGGAAGTAAGGAAGTGCTAAAAAGTAGATAATAACATGGTAGGAGGATAAGGTCACTGGCTTGAATGGGCTCCCACTGGCCAGATTTGGAATTATTTAAAAATTAATTAAATAATAATAGGAATAGTTCTTACAATAGTTCTTCTCAAATACTTTTAAAAGTATTTATACGTTCTGCTCTACATAGAAGTTTTAAAATGGAGAGGAAAAGAAAGGAAAATTACATTTAAAATTATTTATTTATTTATTTTTAAGTGGTGCTGAGGATAGAACCCAGCTAGACAAACACTCTAATCCCAGCCTGGAAAACTGACATTTTAAAGAACAATACCCATGAATAATTGAGGATTTAAGAAATGAAGGAATTAGAAAAATCACCACTTTACACTACATAGTGATATGGGATTCAGGTAAGAAATATCACTGGATATTAAAACCATTGATTGAAATATTCTTGGGGAGCAGGATATTCACATGGTCTCTTTCACAAATCACTCATTACAAAGTACTTTTTACAATGCAGGATTTAGCAGATACCTCCTTTAAGAAATGATCAAACTTAACATCAATAATAAAATAGGGTTGTGGCTCAGGGATAGAGAGCCTAGCACATCTGAGACCCTAGGTTCGATTCTCAGCACCACATAAAAATAAATAAAATGCAGGTATTGTGTCCATCTACAACTAAAAAATAAATATTAAATAATAATAATAATAATAATAATAGAACGACTGCTATTACATTCCTGCTGATGTGTTGAACTGAGAAAGATTTACCTTCATCTATTTAGGACTAATGCCAAAATATGTGAATCCAGAATCCAATCACGAAGAAACAATCAGACAAATCCAGATTGAGGGATATTTTGAAAAACAACTTTTCTGTACTCTTCAAAAATATCAATGTCATGACAAAAATACAGCTGTTCTAAATTAAAGGAGATTGAAAAGACTTAAGAACTCAATGAAACCTGTGAAGCATGATTGAATCCTGAATTGGGGGGGAAAAAAGACCATGTCAAAATTTAAATATGGACATTTTATTACAAAACTGCATCAGTACTGTATTTTCTGAGTGGAAGAATCATACTGTGGTTATGGGAGGAGAATGTTCTTTTTTTAATATTTATTTTTTAGGTGTAGATGGGCACAACACAATGCCTTTATTTTTTTGTGATGCTGAGGCTCTAGTGGTAGAGCCTAGGCAAGTGCTCCACCACTGAGCTACAATTGCAGTCCAATGTTTATATGTTACTTTTATGATTAAAGAAATGAGGTTAATGAGGTTAAAACAAAATATTTATAATAATAGAGGCTGTTCTAAGAATAGTAAGCTTATATCCATGGAGGCCTCTTCATTCCAGAAAAGTATTAATACACATGTGTTAAATGCCCATTAATGCTCGTTTTAGGCCTATTAATGAGTGCTGAGTTTCTTGGAACTCATTTGGCTTCAACAGTCTAATTTCTGTTCAACAACAATACTTATTAAGGGCATTGTATTCTTCTGCTCAATCTTATTAAGAGAAAACAAATGCCAAGAACATTAAAATCGCTAATGTGAAGACACATTAAGCTATCAATATCCTTCAGAAATTGATAAAATTGACAAAATGAGTAAAACCATATCTTTTTTTTATAACTTTATTTATTTATATTTTGTGTGTTGCTGAGGATCCAGCCTAGTTAGGCCTCACACATGCTTGGCAAGTGCTCTATCACTGAGCTACAGCTCCAGCCCCAAGTAAAACCATATCTTGATTTTTATGTCCAACTATATCCTACTTTTTTGCACCAGGAAGTTCTATGTGAGTCAACCTACTTAACCCTTATTATCAGTCCACAAAATAAATAAGGGACCAGGGGCCTAGAAAGTTTTACATTTTATCTTATCTTTGTTGTTGTTTGTTTTTATGCAGTGCTAGGAATAGAACACAGCAATTTGTGTGTATTTAGCATGATCACTGAGCTACACCTCCACCATTCTTAACAACTTAGTAAGACCCCGTCTCTAAATAAAAAAATATGAAAAGGGGCTGGGGATGTGGCTCAGTGGTTAAGTGGCCCTGGGTTTAATTTCCAGTACCAAATAAATAAATAAATAAATATTTATAGGTTTTAGGGGCTCACAGAGTTCTTGCCTAGCACAAACAAGGCCCAGGGTTTAATGCCTAGCCACATACACACACACACACACACACACACACTCTTAATAGCTTTTACAAAGAAAAAACACCTATAGGGCAAGAGGTGTGTGTGTGTGTGTGTATGTATGTGTATGTATATATATATATATATATATATATATATATATATATATATATATATATATGAAATACATAGGATATTTATATATATATATATACACACACACACATATGCCATAAGACTTTTTTGGTACTAGGGATCGAACCCAAGGGCACTTAACCATGAGTCTCATCCCCACAACTTCAGCCCTTTTTTATTTTTTATTTTGAGACAGGATCTCACTAAGTTGCTTAGAACCTTGCTAAGTTGCTGAGGGCTGTCTTTGAACATGATCCTCCTGTCTCTTAGCTTCCTTTGGGATTATAGGTGTGAACCAATGTGCCTGGCTGCAAGAAACTTTAAGGCAGAGAACTTTTAAATTTTTCATAGATTTCCTCCTAAGCTAGTTTTATACATACAAGCATTTTTGTTTTTAATTGAGATCATTGACATATTGGTTTGTATTTTGCTTTTGAGAAAAATGGACAAATAAGAACAGATAGTTCACAGAAAAAGAAATACAAATGCCCATAATTCATAAGAAAAAGATGGTCTGCCTCATTCATAATAAGATAAATACTAAAACACTAAGGTATAAGTTTTCACCTATAGGTGTCACAAAAATCTAAAAGTTTGATAATGTCCTATTTGGCTATAGTGAAACAGGAGCTTTCATACATTGATGGCAACAATGTAAATTAGCACAATCTTTATAGAGGGCAATTTGTTAGTATATATCTAAATTATAATTATATATAAGCCCTCTGCCTGAAAATCCTGTTTCCAGGAATTTATCCTAGAGATCCACTTGTATGTATGATACGAGGTATACATACACATACGTAAGGCTGTTCATTGTAGCATTGCTTGTAACAGCACAACGATGGAAATAAACTAAATGTTCATCTTTATAACAGTATTTAATGTTAAATAAAATATGATACATATAATAGAACACTGTGATACTATAAAAAATGAGGAAGCTCTTGGAGAATGATTGGGAGATACATTGTTAAGTAAAAAAATAAAGCAAAGCATAGAACAGCAAGGTCCAGCATAATGTATGCTAAAAATTGTGCAAAATGGGCATATATATTTGTATTGGCTTTTATAGGTATAAAAACTCTTTGAAACAACAAGTAAAAAATTATTAACCATAAAACCTAATGAAGAAGGGTGAGAACTATTTTGGGAAGGAGTCCTCTCACCATATTCTTTGTTTTCTACGGTTGAACCATTCATTAAAAAACTGAATAAATAGTGTTAAACATGTTTGTGCAACAAAAAAACTGGGAAATAAAATTGTAGCGTACATGACAGAAACTGCTGATATCCACACTGTATAATTAGCTGTTTAAAAAGTGAACGTGTCAATAGAAAAATAGGTAAAGAATATAAACAGATTTTTAAAAATTCCATATTTGCTCAAATCCTGCTGAGTAAATATTTTTTAAAATAATAATACCCAATATTAATATAGGACAGGGACACATACCCCACATTCTTAATGGGGGTTGATTGGTATAATTTCTTCAAAAGGCAATTATTGATAATTTTTGGCCAAGTAATTCCACGTGTAAGAAAGTTTTCAGTAATAATCATCACAGTCAGAATAAAAGTACAAACTGCAGAATCCACTGTGGGAGGGCCCTATTTAATGTCACCTGTTTAGAAGGATAGTGAATGTGCCCTCAAGTCTCTGCAGGTGCTGTGAACACCCAGGCAGAAGTGGACAATGCTGTGCACTAAGGCCTCATGCTTTTCTGCCATCTAGTGTTTTTCTGGAGTAATTACACCCAATGAGGAGGAAAAAATGGTTGCCTCCGATAAGTAACAATAAGGGATTTTTTTCTTGTTTTTAACAAAATCTAATAAAGAATTTACTAGGCTCCAGGCATTGTGCTCAGAATTCTTTCATCCCTATGAAATAAGTAGGTAGTCTGGGCATGGTGGCGCACGCCTGTTATCCCAGTGACTCAGGAGGCTGAGGTAGGAGGATGCAGGTTCAAAGCCAGCCTCAGCAACCTAGTGAGAGCCTGTCTCAGAACAAAACTTAGGGGCTGGTGGTGAAAATCAGTGGTAGAGCACTTGCCTAGAATTTGTGACACATTGGGTTTGGTCCTCAGCACCATACAAAAATAGATAAATAAATGTATTGTATCCATATACAACTAAAAAAAAAAAAAATTAAAAGGGCTGGGGATGTGGCTCAGTAATTAAGCGACCTTAGGTTCAATCCCTTACCAACAACAGAAATAAGTAGGTAATTTTATCCCATTTACAAATTAGGAAATGAAAGTATAAAGAGGCAAGGTGACTAAGTCTAAGATTCAAACAAGGTGGCAGTTAGACACCAGGGTTCATGCTCCTGACCAGCTTCTTTGTGAAAATCAAGGGTCTGTATACTACAAACAACACTTAAGAACCTCATAGCTCACAAGGCTGCATTCCTATACCCCAGCACACTTGCCCCAAATATGTTCACACAGCAACGTAGTTCACCCCCTGCCCTATAGGTAGACTAACCTGAGTCACAGACAACCATCAGTTCAGGCTAGATCTAAGGGCTTTTAAAAAGTATATGTTTATATTAAAATATAAAAATATTTCAAAAAAGAAGAGACAAGGAATAACATAACAATTAGTATCTATCAGCATCTTTTTAAAAACCAGAGCATTAATAGTAGGATATGTCAGTGATAAGCTTCAACTCTATGTTCCCCAGCTCATTTTCTGCCATTGTATTAACACATGAGGGACACCAGCTAGAGTATGGAAATCATATGACCTTTTTAAAAACATTTTTTGTAGCTATAGATGGACAGAATGCCTTTATTTTATTTGTTTATTTTTATGTGGTACTGAGGATGGAACCCAGAGCCTCACTCATGCTAAGCAAGCGCTCTGCCACTGAGCTACAGCCCCAGCCCACCATATGACTTTTTTTAAAGCATTTTATTTTATTTTTATATCTTTATTTTGTTGTTTTTATGTGGTGCTGAGGATTGAATCCATTGCCTCACATGTGCGAGGCAAGTTCTCTTCCACTGAGCCACAACCCCAGCCCCCACCATATGACTTTTATAGCAACCCTTCCCCTTTCTAATAACTGTCCTCCCTTAATTATAATTATAAATATAATTGCATCCTGCTGGAGACATTTGCAGGTTTGAAAACAAAGCACTTGGTCCACAGTGGAGCTCAGAAGCTTGTGAATTGTTATGGTTTAAGAAAGTAGAGGATACCTATTAACCCTGAAACCCCAAGGGTCCGAGGAGTTATTAAAGGAATGGGAAACCCAAATGTTCAGCTCAAGTTATTTGTAGCCCAGAGTTATTAACTTGGAATGCACTGGCTCCTCAGCAACTCCATGAACATCCTGGAGTCAGATGTAACATTTTGTGTGAATGCCTTTTTCCTTTAGGGAGAGGATCTATTCTGTATCTTTTATCTAATTCTTGGATTAGTCTGAGAACTTCCAAAAAGCTAAAGAATTATTCTTGTGGATCAGCAGTCCACAAATGGCTCATAGTCCAAATGAAGTTCAATGTTTGCTTTTTTATAACCTACAACCTAAGAACACTTTTATATTTTTAAATAGTTGGAAAAAAAACAATAAAATTCTTCATAACATATGAAAATCATATAAAATTCAAATGTGCATCCATAAATAAAGTTTTATTGGAGGAAGGTCACACTCATTCATTTACATATTGTCCTGGCTACTGTTGCACTATAAGGGTGGAGTTGAATAGTTGGAACAAAGCATATGGTTCAAAAAGGCTAAAGTAGCAGGTTGGGTGGTACAAACAAGCTACTTGGGAAGCTGAGAGAGGAGTTTCACAAGTTTGAGGTCAGCCTGAACAACTTAGTAAGACCTGGTCTCAAAATTAAAAGGGCTGGGAATGTAGCTCAGTGGTAGAGTCTAGCATGTGTGAGGCCGTGGGTTTAATCTCCAATATTGCCCATACCACTCCCCTCAAAAAAACAAAAACAAAACAAAACAAAACCAACACTATTTTCTCTCTTTTTCTCTTTCTCCCTCCCCCCTTCCTCTTTTTCTGCAGCCCTCTAAAATATTGCCAATTTGTCACTTTTCTGACAAAAGTTTGCCAACCTCTGCCAGAGATGGACTAGACAATACATAAGGCACATAAATGTACTTCTCTTTTTCACTGGTATGTAGAGGATGTGACGACTGATACAGTTCAAATTCACTTTCAAATTTTATTAATGTAGTAGACATTAGTCATCCGAACCCTCTTACTGTATTTGGAACAATCCCAACAAAAAGCGTAGGCGTGGAAAAGGTGTGACATCTTTCCTCAAACATCATAAGGGTCCTAGCCACCACTCCCACAACAAATCTAGTTAATAGGAGAAAAGCATAACAAATTTATTTACATGACACATGTTAGGGGCCGCCCTGAACAAGAGCTGAGCATGCTCCCTTAGCTTTGAGTAATGGGGGTGCAGAACTGGCATCACACTCACAGGTGAGCCTCACCTACTATCGGCAAGGAAGTACAGCTCTGGGAGTGACCGTCACCCAGTGGGACTGGGCTACACCCCCGTTTGCTGTAACACAATCTCTTTCCTTATTTGGGTGGAATTTTCTATCAAATGTCTTTCCCCTAAATAAAAACAGGAGTTCGGGATGCGCTAGCTTTCTTGCCTCTTGCCTCCCTTGTTCCCCTTGCTGACACCTGAGGGCTGACACCTGAGGGCTCAGAGCCATCCCTGACCCCTCAAAAAGATATTTCTGTGTTTGTGTGGTCTTTTCATTGCCAATCCAATTCACACGGAGTGACCCTGAATCCATCGCCCGCCAGCTCAGGTTGTGGGCAATATAGGAGCCTTCAAAAATGAAGTCCCAGGTGGGATGCAGTGTTACACACCTATAATCCCAGTGGCTCAGGAAGCTGAGGCAGGAGGATCATGAGTTCAAAGCCACCCTCAGCAACTTAGGGAAGACCTAAGCAACCTAGCCAGACCCTGTCTCAAAAGAAAATATTAAAAAGGTTGGGGATGTGGCTCAGTGGTTAAGCACCCCTGGATTCAAATCCCTGGTACCAAAACAAAAAACAAACAAACAAAAAGAAGGCCCAAAGACCCAAGGACCCTGCTGTTCTATTGTTATGCTTAGATTCAATGAAGAGTGGTCAGTCATAAACCCACAAAATTACAACTACCTTATATTAGACAAAGGTGCCAAAAAGCATGCACTGGAGAAAGGATATCATCTTCAACAAATGGTGCTTGGAAAACTGGAAATCCATATGCAACAAGATGAAATTGAATCCCTATCTCTCACCATGCACAAAAGTTAACTCAAAATGGGTCAAGAATCTAGGAATTAAACCAGAGACTCTATGTCTAATAGAAGAAAAAGTAGGCCCTAATCTCAATCATGTGGGGCTAGGCCCCAACTTCCTTAATAAGATGCCTATAGCACAATAATTAAAACCAAGAATCAACAAATGGGATAGATTCAAACTAAAAAGTTTTTTCTCAGCAAAAGAAATAATATGTGAGGTGAATAGGGAGCCTACATCCTGGGAACAAATTTTTACCCCTCACACAACAGATAGAGCTCTAATCTCTGGGGTATATAAACAGCTCAACAAGCACCAAAATAAATAAATAAATAAATAAATAAATTGATAATAATAATAATAATCCAATCAATAAATAGGCCAAGGATCTGAACAGACATTTCTCAGAAGAGGATATACATTCAATCAACAAATACTCAAAAAAATGCTCATCATCTCTAGCAATCAGAGAAATGCAAATTAAAACTACCATCTCACTCCAGTAAGAGTGGCAACCATTATGAAGACAAACAACAACAAGTGCTGGCAAGGATGGGGGGGAAAAGGTACACTCATACACTGCTGGTGGGACTGCAAATTGGTGCAGCCAATTTGGAAAGCAGTATGGAGATTCCTTGGGAAACTGGGAATGGAACCACCATTTGACCCAGCTATTCCTCTTCTCGGACTACACCCAAAGGACCCAAAAACAGCATATTACAGGGACACAGCCACATCAATGTTTAAAGCAGCACAATTCACAATAGCTAAATTGTGGAGCCAACCTAGATGTCCTTCAGTGGATGAATGGATAAAAAAAAAAAAGTGGCATTTATACACAATGGAATATTACTCAGCAATAAAAAAGAATAAGATCATGGCATTTGCAAGGAAATGGATGGCAATAGAGAAGATTATGCTAAGTGAAGTTAGCCAATCCCCAAAAAACAAATGATGAATGTTTTCTCTGATATAAGGGGGTGACTCAAAATGGGTTGGGAGGGAGAGCAAGGGAGGAAGATTACCTCTAGATAGGGAATAGGAATGGGAGGGAAAGGGAGGGAGAAGGGGAATAGCATGGATGGTGAAAGGAGACCCTCATCATTATACAAAATACATGTATGAAGATGTGAATTTGGTGTCAACATACCTTATATATAATCAGAGATTATATAAATTATGGTATAATGGTGTATTAAGAATTATAATGGAAAAATAAATAAATAAATAATTTTTAAAAAGAGTGGTCAGTCATATAAAAATGTGATTTGACAAAAGAATATGATCTAATGCTAAGAGACTGAGTGGGGGGAATCCAGTGAGGCCTGTCTGTTCAGATTCTTCTTGGCTTCTCTTTGCAGCATTCCTTCTTCCTGGGTATGGGACAGGGCCCCTCAGAAACAAGGGTCTTATGACCTACCATCAGACAAAATAAGAGAATTTCTTTATGGTCAGCTCCAACACAGACAGTGGAGAATCAGAATATAATATAATATAGAATATTATATGATATATAATTTAATGCCATTATATTATGTCATGTAATATTCTATATTATAAATATACAAATGTTATATATTATATGTAGGGCATGATGTAACATGTGGGGCATGTGGCATCAGAAAAGAGGAAAATCTAACTTGCTGGCTGCTACCCGCTTCCGGGTCCTGGGGCCACATGTAGTAGCTAAGATAGCGCCTGGTGACCAACCAGAAAGCGTTGCCATGGGTTGTGACGAAAAATCGGACCACCTCTAGGATAGGCTTAGAACCCTTCTGCCCTCTTGGACAGTTAGTGTCTCCCATTACTGCCTGTAGGATGGGTGTACACGTAAACTCTCCTCACCCTGCTGACCTTTATCCTGATTGGCTCCTGTACATTATATTAGCTGTGTGTGTTCTCTCATTAAACGAGATCCTGCTTTGACTGGTTTCCCTGACACATCTGAAGGCAAGGGAGGGCTGGGTGCCTCACATGTGCTAGGCAAGAGCTCTACCACTGAGCCACAACCCTAGCCCCTCAACAGAACTTCTATAACCAGTATGTTGCACAAAAATTAGTTGTAATTTCACCCCACCTCTACCACTATGGTTTGAAGCTTTGTTGAGAGGGCATGATTTCCTCTGCCCATGGGTGTAGATTTGAAAAGAAACAGGATTTCTGTCAGATAAGTCTTACTGTCATTTTTCTTTTTGGTACTGGGGATCAAACCCAGGGCCTCCTGTACCCTAAGCAAGTGTTCCACCACTAAGTTACACCCCAACCACTTCCTGTCACTTTTTTAAATCATACAATCCATTTCATTAAAGTATCTGGTCACATCTAATAGTCATAACTACACACTTGGCAATAAATCTGCCAACTTGAGCTTGCTTCAGGCTCAGATCTACAGTGGAGAGATGGACGGTTCCTTTTCTGTCCTCCTAACTCTTGACTTGGTAGTTATTCTACCACTGCCTTCAAAGTTGGAAGCAAGGGGAATTCTAAAGAGATAGGACAGTTACTACTTAGCTAGTTGGCTTTGTGCTTTCCAGGCCTACCTGGTGATAAGAGCTGCTTTTTCTCTTGGCAGGTTCACCAGGGGTTTCTACTGAGCCTCTTGATCTTGGCAGATCCATTTCCACCCTGGCTTTTATCTTCACTCAGTCCCAAGGCACCAGGCAGTTACATGTCCAGATGTTATCTGCTGAGGTCTCTTTGGCCCTGATGACGGCTACTGGACTATGTCAGAAATGACTCCACAGCAGGGTCCATGAAATACATTATGACTCTGCATTCAAAATAATTATGTTTGCCTTCTCTTGCTCTCTAGGTTTCTGAGGTAGGAGTCATATCCCAGCCTTCAGCACAGCTCAACTTTCTTTCTTAGGCTGGATTGGGGCACCAATTTTCTGGGTCTCTCATTTATAGACAGGTAGTTAAAAATGTCACTTCCCTTCCACTTCTGCCATAATGAGAATTGGCACTCAGCACAGGTATACCTTCTACATTAGTTACTTATTGCTTCATAACAAAGAGCCCCCAAAATTTAGAAGTATAAATAACAAGTATTTATCATCTCTCAGAGCTTCTCTGGGTCAGGAATTTAGGAGTGGCTTATCCCAGCAGTTTTGGCTTACCAGGGGTTTCTTTCATGAGTTTCCAATCTGTCAACCTGACTGAGGCTGGAGATTACTTCCAACATTGTTCACTCCCATGGTTTGCAAGTTGGTGCTAGTTCATGGTGGGAATCCTCGCTTCCTTTCCTTGTAGAATTTTCCATAGGGTTGCTTCAATATTCTCATGACATGGCAGCCAGATTCTGGCAGAATGAGCAATCCAAGAGACAAAGGCAAAAGTAGCAACACCTTTATGATCTAGACTAGAAGTTACACACTGTCACCTCTGCCATTCCACATTAGGCATAACCGTCAGCTCTGATTCAATATGGAAGAGACTATATTCAAGGGCACAAACACCATGAAGTGAGGATCATTGGAGTCTATCTTGAAGGCTGCCTACTGTAACCTGCTACACTTCAAATGACCATTAACCCCTAAAGTAAACTGAACAAAGTATAAATAAAGAATAGACCATACATTTAGATTGATTTAATAAAAACTTCTTTGGGAGACATTTGTATTTTATTTTGTTTATCTATCTATTTATTTATTTTGGTGGTGCTAGGAATTAAATTCAGAGTTTCAAGCATCCTAAACATGTTTTACATGCTCCCCTTGGAGGGATTCTTTTTTCAGTGCTAGGGATCAAACCCAGGACCTTCTGAACTCTAGGTAAGCCCACTCTCTTTAAGGTACATCTCTAGGCCTTTGGGGGACTTCTTGATCTTCAAAATTGTGTAAGTCAGCTGACCTTCACACGTGTTCCTTCCATTTAAATGTATCCAGGATTCTCCTTGAAGAAAAGCAGGGTCCAATCTTTTTTTTTTTTTAATATATTTTTTAGTTGTAGTTGGACACAATATCTTTATTTTTATTTATTTATTTTTATGTGATGCTGAGGATCGAACCCAGGGCCAAGCGCTCTACCACTGAGCTACAAGCCCAGCCCACAGGGTCCAATCTTAAGGGTTCCTTTTGGTTTTTAGATCTGATACTACATAATAATCAGCAAAATAAAGTTTTGAAAATATCTTTGAGGAATTGACACTTACAGTGGAATTTACAATTCAACAAAATTCTAAAGTGAAACATTATAAGAATCATCTGTTTTATTTATTTTACAGTAATGATTTAAATCAAATACATTTGGGCACAATAGAGACTTGACATGAAAAGTAGTTGTATCAGAATGGGCATCAGAAAAATAGTAACTCATCTTACACCATAATAACTAGAAAATATTTTTCTGTCTGATCACTTAAGTGTTATAAATCCTGAGAATGTTATTCACTGACAAATTAGGTCCTACTTTATAACTATAACTTGCTTGGAAATAATCCTTTTAAAAATGCTTTGAGGTACAAATCATTTATGTATTAAACATGAGTCTTTTACAGTTTACAAAGAGTTTAAACAAATCTATCAAATAATTACATTTCAGTAATTACAACAGCTATTAGTCAGGTTCAAGGACACACTGTTCCACAATTTCCCGTAAGTTGGGGTTCTCCATCGCAGCTGCCACTCGCTCTTTGTCATTTATCTGCTTGTTGACTGCAAAACACACAAACAAAAGTTAGCAGAACTATGTCAATACAGAGGACCATACAGTATTTTTATTAGCCTACTAAAACAAAGAATTTAACTCCTTGAGAACTTAAAGCTGTTCTTGACTATTTAAGTGCAATTTCCAAGGACTAGAAGGCAGACTTAAAAATAAAAATATTACTCATAACCCTACTACAACTATTTTAAATTTCTTTATTTCCAATTGTTGGCCATTTCTATACAGTTATATTTAGAGTAAACACAATTTTGGAAATGGCTGTTTTTTCCCCTTAAGCCTATTTTCTAAACTACAGGATACTTAAATATAATAAACAACTTTAAGCATAAAGCTTTCTGCATGTTGCCTGATCTAGAATAAAATATAAATCCAATTAAGATCTTTTAAAAAACTTAAAATTATTGCCTTTTCTTTTTTCTTCTTTTTACAAAAAAATTAAAATGTGATTGTGAGAACAAAGGGTATAAGTATTGTTATGGTTTGATTTATATTACTGAATTTTTTCCAAAATTATTTACCTATTTACATTTTCAAAAACAATACATTAGCTATAATTTTGCCAATAGCTGGTTTAGTAATAAAAACAAATACACCTAAATGCACATACAAAACAAGAAGTAAAAGATAGCTCCATATTATCACTGTAATTTGCATTTCCTTGATTAAGAGTGATAGAATATTTTCCATGTTTATTGATGAGTTCTTCTTGTGTGAATTTTCTGATAATATTTCTTTCTATTAATCTACTGAGTCTTTTTTTTTAATCAGCTTGCATGGATCTTCACATAATAAAGGTATTGGCTCATTTTGATGTCTACAATTTACTAATAGTGATCTTTTTTATATATTTATCTTTAATTATTTATTTATTTTTATGTGGTGCTGAGGATTGAACCAAGGTTCTTGCCCGTGCTAGGCAAGCGCTCTACCACTGAGCCACAAACCCAGCCCCCACTAATAGTGATTTTAATAAAAGAGTTCAAAAGAGAGATATCCATATTCCTAATGAGAATTGATTTTTCTGGGTTTTCTCATGTAGAGAACACACTCACAGTCAGGCATGGTGACACATACCTGTAACCGCAGCTACTCAAGAGGCTAAGGCAGGAGGATCATAAATTTAAGATCAGCCTGGGAAACTTAGCAAGACCTTGTCTCAAAAATAAATTTTTTTTTAAAGTGCTGGGGAAGTAGCTCAATGGTATTGTGCTTGCCTAGACTTGTGAAACCCTAGATTCAATCCCCAGTACTGATACATGCATGCGCACACACATATACGCACAAGCATGCACGCACACACACACACTCCTGTGTCAACAAATACAACTTATTCTATTTCTTCTATGAAAATGTAGGCTCTACATGTGCAGGTACATATCTCAACAGTTTAACTTTGTGGATACATAGAAAGCATAGAAAACATAGAAAGCACTCGGTAAACAATTAAAAATGAAAAACCAAAATCGTAAAACTCAATACTATTATTCTTATAAAATTCTATAGTTTAGGGCTGGGGCTATAGCTCAGTTGATAGAGTGCTTACCTCACATTCACAAGGCCATGGATTCAATCCCTAGCAACACATACACACACACACACACACACACACACACACACACACAAACACACACACACACAAAGTCCTATAGTTTAGAGGACTTTCAAAAGGATAACCCAAGGCTGAGCATGGTGGTGCACACCTGTAATCACAAAGACTTGGGAGGCTGAGGCAGGAGAATCCCAAATTTGAGGCCAGGCTCAGCAACTTGGCAAGGCCTTAAGCAACTTAGTGAGACCCTATCTCAAAATTTAAAAAATAAGAAGGGCTGGGGATGTAGCTCAGTGGTAGAGCACCCCTGAGTTCAATCCCCAGTACCAAAAAAAAAAAAAAAAGCCAGGGAAAGAGAGGAGGGAAAGGGGAAATGCTGGGGAATGATATTGGCCAAATTATATTGTTGTATTGTGTGCATGTACAAATATGTAACAACAGATTTCACCAATATGCACAACTATAATGGACCAATTAAAAAATGAGGAAAAAGGATAAAGTGAGTGGATTAAGGGTACTTAAACTCTTTTAAAGTTTACTTTATTACTTTATTATTTAATTTTTTGAGATGGGGTCTTGCTCAGGATGGCTTCAAACTCCAGGGCTCAAGTGATCCTACTGAGTAACTGGGACAATAGGCACGTACCACGGCACATGGTTTATTTACCTATTTATTTTTTTGGTGGCAAGATCAAATCCACGTTCTCGAGCATGCCAGGCAAGTGCTCTACCATTAAACTACATCTCCAGCTTACTATTTTTTAAATTAGAGGTAGAAGCCCTCAGTTTATAGGGTTTGAATAAACTCAGCCCATGAGGAGAATGATGATCTATAAGTCCGGAATTTTGAAAATAGGACATGACCTTATAGTTTTCATAACAGTACTCAAAATGTTTCCTTAACAGACTGTTGCTGTGAAAGTAGGAGGTTTTCCTCTCTGCATCTCTTTTCTTTGTACTTTTATTTTTCCTCTGATAAATCTCTCCCAGCCTTGTGGAGTCACTGTCTTTTTCTACCTACCTACCTACCTTACTACTGCTCTTTTTTTTAAAAACAATCTTTTTTTAAAAAAAATGTTAATTGTAGTTGACACAATACCTTTATTTTATTTATATGTGGTGCTGAGGATCAAACCCAGGGCCTCGCATGTGCCGGTGAGCACTCTACCACTGAGCCATAACCCCAGCCCCACTATTGCTTTCTATATTGCTATCTCTTCTTCTCATGTCTTTTGCCTTTCCAATTAATTTAATGATGAAAGCTTAGTATAGCCATACGTTATATATATATTTCTCATTATTGTGCTCTATCATTTGTACAAAATTCTGTTTTTATGTATTCGTTTTTAATTAATTAATTTATTTTTTATATCTTTGTGGTACTGGGGATGGAACCCAGGACCTTGTACACTCTATATAAATGCTCCACCACTGAGCTGCATTCCTACACATTTTAAAATTTTATTTTGAAACAGGGTCTTGCTAAGTTGCCCAGGCTGGCCTCAAACTTGAAATACTCATGCCTCACCCTCTGGGATTATAGGCATATATAATAGTTGGGATTATAGGCATGTATCCCTGAACCTGGCTCAGAATTCTGTTTTTAATTTAACATACAGAATACCACCAGTGAAACTCCACATCAAGTACAACCACAAGAATGAGATCCTAATTAGAATAAGTTATACTCCATGTTTGTATAATATGCCAAGATACATTCTGCAGTCATGTATAACTAAAAAGAATAAATAAAAAAAATTTGAGACACAGACCAATTGGAACTCTTTTGCATTTCCCAAATCCTGCCTCTGTGATTTAAAAAAAAAATTTTTTAGTTGTAATTGGACACAATATCTTTATTTTATTTATTTATTTTTATGTGGTGCTGAGGATCAAACCCAGCACCTCACACGTGCTAGGCAAGCGCTCTACCACTGAGCCACAACCCCACTCCCCACCTCTGTGATTTTTAAGCAGTTATTTGTTGATTTCTCATTGTAGGCTAGAGATTCTAAACATAAAAAAGATTCTCCACTCTTATTCTAACACAGTAACTCAAAGAGACAGCACCTACTCCAATTCCCTAATGCTTTTATCACAAGACCTCCAATTTGAAGTACACAACTCTCTACCTGCCATCAAAGAACAGAATTATGTCCTTGAGCTCAAAAGTCAAGGTCCCTAGAGCTGGATACCATTTACAGATGTTCAGTCTCTGGCCCAAGCCAGTTAATATCCACGGACTACAGTTCATCCAGAGTCCTGGTTGAAAAAAACACCACTTTCAAATGCCTGTATTTTACAGTCTGTGAATAAGGACCAAATAACTGACAGTATACTGTAAGTGATCCAGTAGATATTTGGCTGGTAGAATAACCCAGTATCCAATCTAAAATACTATCTGTAGTTGTTGTTTTTAATATTTCCAGATTCACTTACTATCTTCTTCTGTTGAGTGAGTTCCTTCAGAAATGTAGATTTCCAACTAGGAAGAAAAAATAATAGAAACAAAACATTAGAGCATTCTAAGATGACAGAGTGAGGCAGAATGTGCAGTGGACTCAAGAATCTACATGTCTGGAATTTGGGATGAAAGCCTAAATCCTGTTTCAGACATTAAAGACTTAGGCTCAAATCACTCACATTGTTTTCTAAAACAAAGACTGAAATTAATAATATTTTGTTCAACTGAGGAGATCCTGCAGGGGGCATTTTCATGATTTTTTTAAATGAATACACATAAACACAATTTTATACAAATGAAATCTCATATGTGTTGTTTTATTCAGGAATATCTTTCCCCTGTACTCTACTTCTTTCCAAATAAATATCTAAACCACCTCCTGCGCCACTCCCAGGGAAAGCCACATTAACAATTTCATGTATTCATGTAGTTTCTTAGATATTTTTCTCTATACTCATATAGACTTATACACATTTCTCTCTCTCTCTCTCTCTCTCACACACACACACACACACACACACACACACGGTTGGAAGTTTCTTTTCATTATTTGTTTTAGAAAAACGGGATCACAATATATACAATTTTAGCATCTTCCTTTTCTTATCCTCTATTATTTTGCTGCACTTTTTCTCAAGTATAATATTGGTTAAGCTATTCCTCCTGGCCCTGCTGCACCCCTACAAATTAGTTAGCCTCTAAGCCCTAGAGCTTTTGAGACAGCCTACAAAATCACTGCAAATCTTGTGGTTAAGAATGCATGCTCTCGCGGTTGGCCTTGTGGCTTAGCACTTGCTTGACATGTGTGAGGCACTGGGTTCAATTCTCAGCGCCACATAAAAATAAATAAATAAATAAGATAAAGGTATTATGCTCATCTACAACTAAAAAATTAAAAAAGAAAAGAAAGCATGCTTTCCACAGAACACTGAAACATATGAACTAATTCTTACTTATTCACTACTGAGATAAATCCTTTTCATGAAAAAAAATCATAATCTATTATAGCTAAAGGAACCTTAGAGATCATTTCATATAATCTCTCTTAAAAGACAAAGTACCATACACAATTTCCTAGTGGCATAACATTGTTATCTAGACCGCAAACCATGGGTATAGGATAACTCCACTTTCATTTACTTTGGTTAAAAATTATGTGCAACTCAGACTGAATGATGAAACAAGACCCAGTTATACACTGCCTTCAAGAAACAAACCTCATAGGCAAAGACATCCACATGCTTAAAGTGAAGGATGCAATGTTATTACATACAAATGAAACCCAAAAGCAAACAGGAGTAGCTCTTCTTATATCTAACAAAGTAAATTTCAAGCCAAAATTAGAGACAAAGAAGGACACTATATATTAGAAAACAGAATAATCCAACAAAAAAATATAATGATATTAAATATTTATTCCCCAACACTGGTGCACGTAACTATATAAAATAAACACTATTTGACATAAAGTCTCAGGCCCCAATATAATAATACTGGGTGATTTCAATATACTGACAGGTCATCCAGACATAAAAATCAACACAGATACTACAGAGTTAATTCATACTATCAATCAAATGGACTTAATTGACATTTACAGGATATTTCCTTCAACAACAGCTGAATATAATTTCTTTTAGCTTCTTATGAACATTCTCTGAAAACAAATGCATTTAGGCCATAAAAAAAATCTGAGCAGGGCTGGGGATATAATTCAATTGGTAGAGTGCTTGCCTCACATGCACAAGGCCCGGGGTTCAATACCCAGCACCATACACACACATAAAAAAAAAGAGACATGACAATAATAAATGTTGGTGAGAATGCAGAGAAATTGGAACTACTGGTAAAAATGTAAAATGGTATGGTCATAGAGTTATTGACCCAGCAATTGTATTCCTAGGTGGAAAAGACAAAAACATGCCCATACAAAAACTTGTACACAAATGTTCAGAGTAGCATTTTTTATTAAAAACAAAACAGACAAACGTAGAAACAAGCAAATGTCCAATAGATGACGAAGAGGTAAATAAGATGTGGCATATTCATACAATGGAATTTTATAAGGCAAGGAAATACTGATACACGCTAAAACGTGAAAGAACCTTGAAAACATGCCAAGACAAAGAAGTCAGACACAAAAGCTACATTGTATAATATCATTTAAATGAAGTATGTAAAATAGACAAATTTATAGAGACAGAATATAGATAGGTGATTGCCCAGAGATGGAGGAGGGTTCAGAATAAAAGGGAAATGACTGCTAATGGGGATAGGGTTTCTTTTGGGAGTGATGAAAACATACTAAAATTGATTAGAGTGAGGGCTGCACAATTCTATGAATATACTAAAACCCAATGAATGGTATACTTTAAATATGTGAATTATATAATATGTATGAATTATATCTGGAACAGAGCAGTTATAAAATACAACAACATGGGCTGCGGATGTGGCTTAGTTGTGGAGCACATGTCTAGCATGTGTGAGTCCCAGGGTTCAAGACAAGAATGAAACATTTTTCTTACCTTGTGCTTAAATGGCAAACACCGCTGAAGTTTTACTCTTAAGCATAGCCCTGTGGAAGAGGAAAAAGAAATCCTCTAATTATTTCTTCATCTCTTCTTGATTCTTTAAAAAAAAACATATAGCTGTGTTATGTGTTCTCATATAATATAGGAGCTGAAAAAGTGCTTTGCTAAATCCAGCACAGAAGGTAGTAAGATGCCCTAGCTTGGCACCATGCTAGGAAAATTAATACACAATTTTATGTATTCCTCATGATAATCCAGTAAACTAGGCATTACTAACCCCATTCTACAAATTATGAAACCAGTCTCAATGTAAGTTGCCCAAGCTGTCACATTGGGAAGGGAACCCAGGACCACTATAAAATTCATGCCTTTTCTATTATATCAGTTAGCCTTCTAGCAAAGGTCAATTAATTCACTAAACTTTATTGAATGTTCACAACAAGCTAGGCAATGCAAAAATTTAAAAACAAGTAAAAGGAGCTAGGGATATGGCTCAGTGGTAGAACCCTTACCTAGCACACTGGAAGCCTTGGATTCAATCCCCAGCCACATTAAAAAAATGAATAAATAAAAAATTATAAAACCAAGTAAGAGTCATTTAAAAAGGGCCAAATGAAACTTCTTGAAGTGGGAATTCTTTTTTTTTTTTTTTTTTGTGGTGCTAGGGATTGAACCCATGGCCTTGTGCATGCAAGACAAGCACTCTATGAACTGAGCTATATCCCCAGCCCTTGAAGTGGGAATTCTTTTTTTTTTTTTTTTAAAGAAAGAATAAGTGAGGAAAGACTCTTTTTTATTTAGTTAGTTATTGGCAGACACAACATCTTTGTTTGTATGTGGTGCTGAGGATCGAACCCGGGCCGCACGCATGACAGGCGAGCGCGCTACCACTTGAGCCACATCCCCAGCCCTGAAGTGGGAATTCTTTATGCTTGCAAACTACAAATAATTACTATCCTAAAACAAGCTCCACTGAAGTTCAGTTTGTCACCATAGCTAAGCCTCAATTTCATTTCTTTTTCTAGTTGAGGATTGCAAGTTCAAGGACAGCCTGGGCAACTTAGCAAGACACTGTCTCAAGGTAAAATTTAAAAATAAAAGGGTTGGTGATAACAGCTCAGTGATAGAGCACTCTTGGGTTCAAATCTAGTACGACATAAATAAATAAATAAGAAAGAGAATGAAAGAAAAGTAATTAAAACTGGACCTGGAACAGATCCTCAGTGCCAATGTCCAACTTCTCCTGCATCTCCAAGTTAAAAAATGAATATTTATTTATTATTGGTGCATTATAATTATACATAATAGTGGGATTTACTATGCCATATTTATAGATGCACATAACATAATCAATCTCAAATCAATTTTTGACTAAATCCATACTCTTAGACAACATAAGATAAATCAGACTGCTCTTATTATGAAGAGAAAGTGCTTCAATAATAAGTCACGAAAAAATAAGAGTCAAATAGATTCCTTTCCTTAATTTTACAGCCTTCTATTTGGAGCAGTTTATTTCCTGTCCCAACTAATGATAAGGGCTTTTTATGCTATAAAAGAATTTATTAGTATTTTGGCTTATTAAAAATAAATATTGGGCTGGGGATGTGGCTCAAGCGGTAGCGCGCTCACCTGGCATGCGTGCGGCCCGGGTTCGATACTCAGCACCACATACAAACAAAGATGTTGTGTCCACCAAAAACTAAAAAATAAATATTAAAATTTAAAAAAATAAATAAATAAATATTAATAATAAAACCCCAAACCATCCTAACATAGCAAAGTACAACTGTCCAACTACCTATCTTTGGGAGGCTATGAAATGAATGAATTAATTTTTTTAAATTTATTTTTTAGTTGTTGATGGACACAATACCTTTATTTTATTTGTTTATTTATATATGGTGCTGAGAATCAAACCCAGGGCCTCACACATGAGAGGCAAGCACTTTCCCACTCAGCCACAACCCTATTCCCTATTTTTTATATTATAAGTACCATTAAGTTTCCAACAGAATCTTTTGAAAGATTCCAGAATAGGGAAAAAGATTAGATAAGATATAATCAGACTGTGCCCAGCTTAGAGCCTCAAATACAGTAACTCTAGGGGCTGAGGGTGTATCTTAGTGGTAGAGTGCTTACCTAGCATACTGAGGTCCTACAGTTGGTCCCTGGCATCAAAAACACAAACAAGCAGTAGTTCTTAATAAATATTAGAGGACTCTAAAGAATAAAGATATCATTTCCTTAACAGAGTCTCCCTTTAGAGGATCTGCCTTAAAGCATATGCAGGAGAGTTCTATTCTCCTGGCCCCCACATTGTTTCCTTAATTTATTTGTGTACCATATGAGCATCCATATGTGATCTCATTGCTGTGGGTAATGCTTCACCCATAAAATAAATTAATAACTATTTTACAATTCACAAAACATTTTTTGTTTTGTTTTGAGGTGCTAGGGATTGAAACCAGCGCCTTGCACATGCTAGGCAAGTGCTTTACCACTGAGCTTCTACCCGAGTACCCACAAAGCACTCCCTTGAGCATCATTATCCTCAAGAAAGAAAGGCACTACATCATAATTGAGATACTCTGGGTTGAAAAGTGGCTCCACTATACATTAGCTGTGTCCCTGGGCAAGTTACTCAATCTCTCTTGAGCTTGTTTCTTCATCTGTAAAACAGGTATTATATTAGTATCCCAACAGGTATTATATTAGTATCCCAAGCTGCTATTGGGAATAAACTGTTAAGCAACAAGCTTAAAATAGTACCCAGCACACAAGTGTACAATAAACATTAGCTTTACTGTTCTATCATTTGCATTTTACAGCAATTTGTTCAACATCTGATGGCTAACAAGTAGCAAAGATATAAGTTGAACCCACAACTTCAGACTCCAAATCCTATGCCCTTCTGATAGGATCACTGCTGCCTACAGTCATTCTTTCTAGATATCAACATAAATGATCATCAACTGGTTTTCTGCCTACTCACTTGACCTCTTTGAGTCTTCTTGTCTATGTAATCACTCACCACGGTAACTTTTGAGTAGGTGACAATCTAAGCTAGAACTTTTATCACTCTGGTACCTTTTCTACTGGGACTATCTGCTCATAAGAAATGTCCCTCAACACAGAAATAGGACTTTCTTCACTGAGTTTTCCAACTGTGTTGACTGGAATACCTACTACATTGCCTTCTAAAAAGCCAAGAATCTTAAATGAAACACATATCAAAAGGGCCAAGAAAACTGACAAAAAACTTTGCTCAGTATATATAAACATTTGTAATATCAACCATTACGTCATCTTAGCATCCTCACATAGGCGTTACTTTTATTTCATACACTCTCTATTTGTTCCATAAATAAATTTTTCTTTTTTTTTTAAAGAGAGAGAGAGAGAGAGAATTTTAATATTTACTTTTTAGTTTTCGGCGGACACAACATCTTTGTATGTGGTGCTGAGGATGGAACCCTGGCCGCACGCATGCCAGGCGAGCGTGCTACCGCTTGAGCCACATCCCCAGCCCAATAAATTTTTCTATAATTGAACTCACAATGCAAATTGAACTTATCATTTAAATCTTCTCATATACTTTTCTCTCTCATTTATTTATTTATTTTTGGTACTTTAGGAGTGAACCCAAAGGCACTCTACCACCGTATTACATCCTCAGTACTTTATTTATTTTTTTGTAATTTCAAGAAGGTCTCATTATACTCCTGCGTCAGCTTTCCAAGTAGCTGGTATTGGGCTGGGGATGTGGCTCAAGCGGTAGCGTGTTCGCCTCGCATGCGTGCGGCCCAGGTTCGATCCTCAGCACCACATACAAACAGAGATGTTGTGTCCGCCGAAAACTAAAAAATAAATATTAAAAAAAAAAAAAAAAAAATCTTTCTTTCCAAGTAGCTGGTATTATAGGGGTGGACCATGGTGCCCAGCCTATATTTCTCACACAGATACTTTGATTCCTTACTTATATTTATGTTCAATAGCAATATGAAAGCACATTACATTGCTGCCATTTCCCTATTAATAGATGTTATAGTTTCTTCCAGATTTCACTATTTTAAATTTATTATAAATATTTTATATATTATAATATTTTCTTCTATGGAATTATTTCTTTAATTCCTGGGGTGGAGTTTTATTTATTTATTTATCTACTTATTTTTATGTGGTGCTGAGAATCACACCCAGTGCCTCACACATGCAAGACAAGCATGAGTATAAGCTTTTTGATAAGGATTTACGATATTAGCCAAAGGCTTAAATGTATTTAGACTAATTGACCCAATAATTCCACTTATAGAAATTTATCCTGAGATAATGATCAGATTTATAAAAATATTTATGTATACAGTTGCTCATCACAGTACTATTTATAATTGTGAAAGGCTAGAAGCAATCCAAATAGTTGTAATAATTATATAGATATGATTATCATGTAACCTATATGACTATGTAATTAAAGACTAATACTATGAAAACATTTTCTGAGGGGGGTGTGTGGCTCAGTGGTGGAGCACTTACCTAGCATGCATGAGGCACCAAAAAATATATATATATAATATATTTCATGCTGTTATTTCTTAACCCTTACAAATCTAAAGATCTTTACTATCCCTGTTTCCCAGATAAGAAAGAAGCTAAGAAAAGTTAAGTAACTTGCCCAAAGCTACAAGATGGGAGAACTGACAGAGCTGGGATTTTAACCCAAAGCACATATTCTTTTATGACAACTGATTTTATTTTCTTCTTTATACTTTTGTTGTGAAGTTTCACAATGATTGACAATAAACATACCACTTTATAATTCAAATAAATGTTACTTCAAAAAAATGAATTTGCGGGGCTGGGTTTGTGGCTCAGCAGTAGATCACTTGTCTAGCATGGCAAGGCCCTGGGTTCGATCCTCAGTGTCACATAAAAATAAATAAACTAAAAAAAAATAATTAATAACTATAAAACTAATAACTAGTAACTATAAATAACTAAAAAAATATTTAAAAAATGAATTTGCTATTTTGGATGCTATTTTAAAGACTCTCATCTGTCAAAGTATTTTAAGATACCCCCTCTTTCTCAAGATGGTAGCAGTATGTCCAATATCTGTTGGTTCAGAAATTCTCTATTGACAAAAAATAACTATGCATTCAATAATACTCTTCCTAGCATTAAATTTTTTAAAATATTTATTTATTTATTTATTTTTTAGGTGTAGGTGGACACAACACAATGCCTTTATATTTTTGTGGTGCTGAGGATTGAACCCAGGTTCCCACCTGTGCTAGGCGAGCGCTCTACTAGCCCCTAGCATTAAAATTTTAATAACTGAAATAACACCTATGTATACACAGGACTTCTAGTCCCTCAAGATATGGCTTATATGCTGGAAACCACTAATAAAAGAAATCTAAGTCAACTAGTGAGAAAGGGACTAAATCACAATGGTGCGAACAATAACAAACTACTCACTCACCTTTTCAATTTTTACAAACTTGTTTGCTTTCAACAGATGATCTATTCCCATGGTTCAGAAAATTTAAACATAAGACAATATACAATAAAGTCTCTATCTCATCCTGTCCCCCATCTGTCCAGTTCCCACCACCACTATTACACACTTATACCCATCATAGCTATTCATTTTTTATGGAGGCTCTCTATACATACAAATATAAATTATGTTTTACTTTTTTTGGTGAATGTATAGTACTAATGGGGCTTTAATTCAGGGTGCTTTACCACTGAGCTACATCCCCAGCCCTTTAATTTTTTATTTTGAGACAGGGTCTGGTTAAGTTGTCCAGATTAGACTTGAATTTGCAATTCTCCTGCCAGAGCCTTCCAAGTCACTGGGATTACAGGCCTGTATCACCACATATGGCTATTTGGCTATTTTTGCCCTTTTTTATGTAAACAGTAGCAATACTATGCTTATTTTTATTTCTTAACAGTATGTCATAAGGGTAAGTACTGATTATTAATGAGTTTCTTCATTCTTTTTTATAACTGCATAGTATTCCTTTGTTTATATTTATCATCATTAATTATTTAATCAATCCTCTACTGAGGAACATTTAGTTTGAAATAAATTTCCTTTATATTCTTTATAATAAGTATAAATTCAAAGAAACCAAAAGGAATATTCCTTTATATTACCTTTAAATTCTTTATAACAACATATATATTCAAAGCACTGCTAATTAATCCAAAATATTGACACTGCAGCCTCAAGTGAAAAAAATACTCTGCTTCAAAAAATACCCTTCCAGAAGCAGGCACACTGCTACATACCTGTAGTCCCAGCTAGGCTGAGGTAGTAAGATTGCAAGTTTAAGACCAGCCTCAGCAATAGCAAGACTGTCTCAAAACAAAAGGTCTTGGGATATAGCTCAGTGGTAGAGCAACCTCCAGTTAAATCCCCAATAACTACAAAACCAAAACAAAAAACCTTTCTGAGGGTTCAGAAAATAGCTCAGTGGAAGAGTGTTTCTAGAGTATATGAAAGACCAGGGTTCAATGTCAAACACCACCAAAACAAACTAACAAAAACAAAACCTTTCTAACACTTTCATGTTCATACTATGTGGAAGGCAACAGAGAAGCTGAACAGAGAAGATGGTGATGGCATCACCAGGGCTAGTCTGACAGCAGCCATTCCAATGTCCACAACTAGAACATCTATCCTATACCCGCCCTCTGTCAACTGTGACCATGCATACCTAAGAGAAATACTGAGAGATAACTAGAGAAAGAGATTTGGAGTCAGGAGACTTGGGGTTAAGTCTCACCTTCACCATTTCTTGTCTATTGGATTCCGAGCAAGTGATTTGAACTCTCTGAGTTTCCAATTCCTCATCTATAAAATGAAGATAATAGTATTTTAACTGTCTCAAGTGCTAATTGTGAAAATGACAGAAGAAGAATAAATGAAAATATTCTGTAAACCATAAAGTGTGATACATGATACAAATTGTTATTTTGAGTCAATGTCACATGAATAATTTAGAATTTACACATATACACATATAATCTTACCAATAAGAGTTGCCAAAGAGCAATGAGGTACTGTTGGCGTGAACCTGATAATAACCAGATAGTCGTCTTCATTTATCTTCTGAACCTTCACGCAACTCTCTGTTACCACTTCCAGTTCTTCTAAAGTATTGGGCTTTTCTGGATCCCGGATAGTTCGAATCAAATCTAAAAAATCATCAGAGACAAGGTATTACATTAAGATATGAATATTCTAAATAGGAATGATTTTGCCAATTCTAAGCACTGACTTCTTTTTAAGCAAGTATTACAGCAATTTTTAGGCTTCTGACAGATTTCTACTACTGGTTTCCTTTTGAGACAATTACTTTCTTGGATCATTAGCAGACCACATTGAGTTTCTTGGAAGCAACATTGCAGAGAGAATATAATAAGAATGGGAAATGTGTTATGGGAGCTCAAGAGGAATTACTGGGTTGAAAGAATATTGTTTTAGGCTTTATAGAAGTGCAATTTGAAATCAAGCCTATAGAAATAGATAATATGTCAAGTTTCATTTACTTAGAATCCAGCATAAGTGAAGATTAGAATATAAGGGTTGGGCTAGACCACCAAGGGTCTTTTATAACTGGCTACAGGCATCAGGCAGTCCTTAAGATACTGGGAACAAGGAAGTGACATGAATAGCACTGTTGTCAGCTGGTGATTCATCCACCAGCTACCAGACTCAGAACTAAAGAATAGAGCTAGTGATATTAACTGAAAAAGCTGGCCCTAAAATCAGCACATGATGGTACCAGAGGAAGGGACAGATGAAGAAGTAATTTCAGAGACAGAATCAACAGCATTTGTCACCCCTTTGAATGAAGAAGACAAGGAAATAGACTCAGATTTTAGGTCCAAGAGCACCATTAGAATAAAAATAAACAGAATAAGGAAGAAATTTGGGTGGGGCCTGGGACAATTCACACATAGTGATTTTGAGGTGTGTAAGGGGCAAGCCAATGGAATTTTCCAGCAAATGTTGAACTATGCCATAGGGTTTAAAAGGATACCAAACTAGACTGGTTGTTGAACCCATGGGATTCACAGAGACTGAGTAGAACTTTGCCCTTGAAACAAGAACTAATGTCTGAGGGATTCTGATTTAATTGGTTAGGGTACACTCTTAGAACTGAGAGTTTAAAAAATTTCTCAGGTTATCTTACCTGCAGCTCAGTTTGAGAATCATTTGTATAAAGGGAAAGCAATCTAGGGATGGGATCCTTGGGAACATTTAAGGATTAGAATGAGAAAGAAAAGCTAGAAGAAACATCAAATGCTGAATTAAGCTGACAAGAGCTAAAACAGATCTTTGATTTGTCACTGAGGAAGTCAACTATAAGAAAGCAGTTTCAAAAGGTGTGGTGGCACATGCCTGTAATCTCAGCAACTCAGGAGGCTGATGCAGGAAGATCAGAAGTTCAAGGCCAGCCTCAGCAACTTAGTGAGGCCCTAAACAGCTTAGTGAGTCCCTGTCTCAAATATTAAAAATACAGAGGCTGGGGCTGTAGCTCAGTGACAGAGCACTTGCTTCACATGTGTGAGGCACTGGGTTCAATCCTCAGCACCACATAAAAATAAATAATACCATAAAGGCATGCTGTCCATCTACAACTACAAAAAATAAATAAATAAATAAATAAAAGGGCTGAGGATATAGTTCAGTGGTAAAGTGCCCCTGGGTTCAAACACAGTAAGAGAGGTTTGAAAATATAAAGGGGGAGGGGGATACTGGTAAATTTAAGCAGAAGGCAATGGGATTAAGAATGTGGGAGCCTGGCCAGGTGTGGTAGTGCAGGCCTGTAATCCCAGCGGCTCGGGAGGCTGAGGCAGGAGGATAGCGAGTTCAAAGCCAGCCTCAGCAAAAGCAAGGTGCTAAGCAACTCAGTGAGATCCTGTCTCTAAATAAAATGCAAAATAGGGCTAGGGATGTGTCAAGTGCCCCTGTACCCGGTACCCCCCACCCCCAAAATGTGGGAGCCTGCGTTGGTCATGGAGTGGACAAGATTCCCTTCTCACTGAGGCTACATGTAGAAAATGATAAAAAAGAAACAATGATATAGAAAGCATAAAAGTAGAATTTTAGGTAGGATAGGCTTGATGATCTTAAGCCTCAGGCTTTGTTCTATTATTTATAGCTCTCCTGTAATCAGAAATACAACTGGGAAAAATCAATCAAACTCTACCTTCTCCCCAACTATCTCCTGGGCTTCTTCTTAATGAGAAATGGAATTTTAAAATACAGGCAGGTAAGACGATATAGCTTCTCTTACAGGAGCTGTGTTATCATGGGATTTATAGAAATAGGGTTTTTTGAAAGTGTTTTTTTTTTTTTACCCTCTCCAGACTTTCTCCCTGTATGGTTCATTTGCCCAAGTTGTACTATTTGGTATTTGCGGGGGGAAGGGGAAGAGACATGTACTGGGGATTGAACCCAGGGATGCTCTACACCTGAATTACATAATTTGTTGTTGTTGTTGTTTGTTTGTTTTTAATGTTCAGGCAGTCTCACTAAGTTGCTAAGGCTGGCCTCAGATTTCCAAACCTGCCTCACCCTCCTGAATACCTGGGATTACAGATTTGTACCACTGTGCCTGGCTTATACTATGTTCTTTATATGCCTCTAAACCCTGAAGTTAAATCTCACTCCTTATTTAACTTCTCTAGCTTTCTAGTGGTTTCAGAAGTTCTGGATTGGTTTCTTTTAAAAGAAATCAATGTTGCTCTCCTCACATTCCTTCTGACTAAAATTTTTCCACGGCTCTGCACTGATACTGAGTCTTTACATTTATATTTAAAAGCTTCAGTATCCAATTCCAACCTATCTAAAACATTCAGCCACACCTCCACCTGTAACCTCAAAACCTGCCCTTTAGCTCCATCTATCTCCTTTTTCCTAGCTATGTTATCTTCCAATCTCCATACTTTTGCTCCAGTCTCCTGGGTTTAGAATGCCCTCTTGACCCACTACATATTCAGGTCCCAACTATTCTTGCTCAACTCAAGTGGCTCCTTCTCTTTAAATTCTTTTCAGATTCCCTCAGAGACTCTCATCTTCCCATGAACTTCTATATCTCTTTTTGAAGTCCATGCCTTCTACTACATACTATATTTTTGCATATATAGGTTTCTCTCAATGTAAGTTTCAGGACTAGAATCATCTGTCTTCCAAAGTTGTGTCTCCAGGGCCCTGCAGTTCCTAAAAGCTATAGATAAAGGTTTGGCAGGACAGGAATGTGTTCTTCTGCTTTGTGGAGATCAGTACACCCATAATTACCATTTGGCTGGGGTTAAGTATTCCAGCCTCTACCAAGAGGAAAGTAAACCAGACTAACTCCAAAGGTCTTTCCCATCCCTCACTTTCTTCTACTGGCTTATATCCTTGCCCCAGTTACATTTGTATTGTTATAGTTAGATCTCTTCTTATATGGAGTTTTTTTGGTTTTCAAAAATAATACTACATAAGGAGAGAGAGGGAGAGGGGATAGAGAGGGAGGGAGAGAGGGGGAGGGGGAATAGCAATTGTGAAGTGAAAAGTGCAAAAGTGCACCTTTGGAATAAGAAGACATGGGCTTTAATTTTTGCTTAGTTCCTTACTGACAGTGTGACCTCCAAGTAGTTGTTTAACCATTCTAAGCCTTTGTTTCTTTATCTGTATATTGAAGACAGTCCCAAGAGGGGACTATTAAATATATACAGTGGAGAACACATATATGTGTGTATATATGTATGCATACATATATAACACAGTTTGACTGTGTTAATGAACTATAAATTCCAGGCCTTGCTATAAGAAGCCTATCTTGTCATCTTCTGGGACCTATGGGTATTGAATCTGTCATATAAAAGAGTGGCTGTGACCTTGGGCCAGTCCCCAATCATAGCAGTGCCCACAGAAGTGGTGAGAGTGCGAGTCCAGGAGCTAGGGAAGGAAGAAAACTCAAGGGGTGTAATCAAGACAGCTCTGCTTCCTAACTGAGCACCCTTGACCTCTGCTCTGCCCACAGTTCTTGTAATTTCAATCCACACTAGGCACTAGGGCATGGATGGCAAAGAAGAGAAATAAAGCCGGTTAAGACTACCAGACTCAGCTTGCCCCAAGTTTAGGAAGAGCCCGCTGCTAGAAGGACTTCCATTCTGTGTGATTTAGGATCCCGAAGAAAACGCTTCCCATGCTTCCCACCCACTAGAGCCGGCAAAAAAACAGGTGTCCACTCCCAGCCCTCAGGTGAGGCCCTCGTTCCCTTCGCCTCCCCCACCAATTCCACATACAACGCCAAAAGCTGCACTGGGTAAAATTAATTACCATAAACCTCTAGCGCTTTCTCTTCCATGATCCGGGGCCGCCGAGCAGCTCCCTGCTCAGAGAGGCCTAAGGGCCACCGGGCAGCTCCCTGCTCAGAGAGGCCTAAGGGCCACCGGGCTCTGCTCAGCGTCCAAGAAAGCAGCCCCAACACCCACTCCATTCTGACGCTCCGCCATTCCTGGCGACTGTCCTATCTGAGCCACCGTCTCTCTGCAGCAGGCCTCAGGATTTATCAACTTCCTGATCTTCAAATGGTCAAGACAAGTGCAAAGGTTTAGGGGAGCAGAAAATAGGCGGGACCGGACAGACAAGCGCGAAGGACCTAGGGAAGGGAAACGCAAGAACTACATGCCCCTGCATGCTTTGCTCGGTTTCGGCGGGACAAGAAAACTTCCTCGCGACCCTTGAGGAGTATTGCATGCTGGGATGTAGGGGACGTTTTCTTTGGAAGACAGCGAACTGTGTTCTGGGATTTGTAGTTCGTGGTGGGGGTGGAATGTAACGGTCTGCTACCAGTCACTGAGTGCCTCACTCAGCACCCGGGATAAACTAAAGATGAATGTTGAAGAGGTAGGGAACAGGAGAACTTGTTTCGTAACACAATACACGCTTTAAAGTTACAGTTAAGAAGTTTCTAACACGGAGACTCTTTACAGCTATTTCTTTAAGGGAGCTGCTTCCAGCCAAACTCTTTCTTACTTCCTGATCAGGCCGGAAGTGGGTTTCCGTTGCGGCGAAGTGGGACGTCTTGGGAGTCCAGTAAGGAAAGTTAAGCATGGCGGTGGGAAGGGGGCAACCTTTAGGTTTTCTCGTTCCTGTGGACTCAATTCAGCACAACTCTCCGCCACGGATAATGTTTGTGCCAATAGCTTTCAAAGACGACTTGCAAGGAGAGAACTTTGTTTAATGTGCCCAACAGTGACATAGTGGAAGTCGCCACCCTAAAAAGAAAATCTTAAGTCCTCTGGTGTTTATAACTGTGATGGGTATCAGTTACAAGGTTGACGATGTTGTTTTATCCATCCATCCCGTCATCCAAAGCTCAAATATTTATTAGGTACTTAATTTGTCATATGAGATATGTAGGCACCACGTCTTTACAAAGATATGGCCCCCTGCCCTTGAACAGCTCACACACCTGTGAAGGAGTGAACCCGATGTTGAGGAATTTGCAGTTAGAAACAAAACTTTTTGTCAGTGTTGGTGAAAGTTTCATCTCTATTGAAAATAAAGTTAGGAGTATCTTGCAGCAGCAACATATGACAACATGTCCCATATCTTTAAATTCCGGTCTTGTTTGTCTAGTTGATTTAGACTGGATGACCAATCAGCGAATAATTTGGGTCCCAGGAACATTTTATTCAGAGTTTAACAATTTCCCTGTCATTTATTCCACCCCCTTACTCCACATCAAATAAAAGGATAATTCTAACCTTCCAACCATACTTAGTAGTATGATGTGTCACACCGTATGTGAGGCCTCTTGACTTCTCCAAGCAGATAAAACTTTCTTTTACTTTTCCCCCAGCATACAGTACAGCATGAACATATGGAATTGTTGACTTACATGGCTGCCTCCCTCATTAAATTGTAAGCACCCAATGGTCCAAGAGCTTATTTCAGTATTTCAAAAGCACAGCAAGGTGCCAGGCTCACAGTACATGCTCAGTACATATAGAACAAATTAACTGAATGTCCAAAGAGTGATAAAACTTTCCTGTACTCTGTTCAGAGACCTCAATTAAAAAAACAAAACAAAACTTTTTTTAATTGAATCTCTGTGAGGGTACTGTGCTTGGAATGGATAGTCCATTCCAAATATTATTTTTAGACTCCTTTATTCAAACGAATTCTCAGAAAGCTATTAGATAAAGTTACGCACAGCACAAAGGGCCTTAGGAACCTGCAGCCCCCTAGCCCCGCCTTCTTTGCCCACTTGGCCCTCCCTGTTAAGAGCGCAGCGTCGCGGTACGGAGCCCTGATTTGCTGGGCAGCAGCCGCGGCCCCGCCCCTCCCGCCCCCGGAGCCCGGGTCCCGCCTCTCCAGTCCCGCAGGGTCTGTCGCGGCCCTTGCTGTCCTCGCACCGATAGAACGCTTTGCTCACGGCGATCTCTCTATAAAGTTGTTGTTGTGGCTTCCGCCGCGGGTGGAGGAAGATGGCGTCGGGAGGTGGCGGCTGTAGCGCTTCGGAGAGACTCCCACCGCCGTTCCCCGGCTTGGATGCGGAGTCTGAGGGGACAGCCGGGGGGTCAGAACCCGAAGGTGGGGACAGCGACACAGAGGGGGAGGACATTTTCACTGGCGCTGCGGCAGCGGTGAGTTCCACCCTTTGGGGCAGCAGGCGACAGGGCGCCCCAAGATAGAAGAGATGCCAGGAGAGGGTCCAGGGAACTAGGGAGAGTGGGCCTGGTGAGACATCGCCTCGGAGTCTGCAGTCGGGGATGGGGGGCCCTGAGTGAAAGCCAAACGGTAGGTTGAGGAATGAGGGGTTGTTGTGGTTTCGCCGCCGAGGTCCTTAAAAGCCAAGAGCCGCCGAGACCGTTCTTTGGCCTTGCAGTGTGATCGCCCCACAGATCCACGGGGCTGTTTTCTGGTTGTGCTCTGGCCATGCTGACTCAATAGGTCAGAATAAGGGGCTGGGGTCAGACCTTTCCTCTGCCATACTGCTGCTAGGTTGAAGAACGTTATCTGGAATAGCCTGGACTAGTGACCCGCCCACAAATCCTCCTTAGATCTGCACTTACCAGTTATTACCAAAATAACTTAGTTATTTGGTAACTAAGTTTATAAAAGTTAGGTTGACTCCTCTCTTCAGGAGAATAGGGCCAAAGCTCGTTGTTCAGATAAGGCCCTGCCAGATAAATTACCACATAAACCAGAAAACATGCTATTAAGAGAAAGCATTAAAGTGGCAAGTACCTAATTGGGAGCAAATCTATAAATGGGAGGAGGAAATGACATTTCCCATAGTAAATATACAGATTTCTAATAAGATACAGGAAAAACTAACCTTCATATGGGGAACATGATACTCAATAAACAGTTATGGAACTAGTTAAGATGTTTAGGGCTATTTTATGAGAATACTGACTCATAGCTCTTATACAGTTAGTTCCAGGTTGTAAAGTTCAGTGCTGAGTCTGTGAATTTATCTTTTGAATATTGGATTAGGCTTCTCTTCATAGTAGCTACTCAGAAACTAATTGACTAAATTTAAAGTCCAGAAAATTGCACGCATACCATAATTTAGTTTTAAAAACTTATAAGCCTCAATTTTTCAATTCTTTAATTCCCATCACTTTGCCTCCAAAATGTAACTAAACACAATATGAAGATTCACTTGTATCATTAGGAAACTACTCCAGTCACTAAGTGCCTACTTTGATGGCTTTTAGCTAATCAAATCAATCTTATTAGGTTCTTTTTGTTGTTGTTTTTGGCACCAGAGATTGAACCCAGGTGTGCTTCACCATTGAGCCATATCACTAGCCCTATTTATTTTTTGAGACAGGAACTCCTAAGTTGCTTTAAAAATTTTTAATGTAGTATGTGTCTGTAAAAGTTTGAGACTCACCTCATTTATGTCAGAAAAAAAAGATTTGTTTTTTTTGAAACTTTTCTGTGACAATCATTAGAATTTTCCCTTTATAGTATTCAGGAATTAAGTCCATAATGGTGCTCCTACAGTGCTTGCTGATGCTAATATAAACTTTCTAATGAAGTCTGTTATTCCAGAAAATAATTCTTGTTGTTATCTTTGTTCAAATTTTAAACAAATCTTTGTATAGTTAATCTCTCATAAATCATGGAGAACAGCTACTGTTGGTAACTCTAGGATGATAGATATTCAGACCAAGTATTTGAAAATAGATACTCCGGCACTGAAAACGATTGGTTCCTGGACAAATGTTGATTTATTTTCCAAAGGCGAGGCTGGAAGGGTGAGAAATTATTTTCCAGAATTCTCTAAAGAAGTTCAGGAGCCATAATTTAATTGATCTCACATGATACCTGTCTCCTAAGATTGTAAAATCCCTTGCCTACTTTCCAGCTAATGGGAGGAAGAGGGGATTATAATGACCTTGTTCTGCCACAGAAATCATAGTCATTTTTATTTAGATTTGATACAGAAAAACTGAGTTGCTAAGGAAACTGAAATACCCCTTGTAAGCTGTCTTTCTTTGAGCTGTCTTTCTTGATACTAATTTTCAGGAAGCCAGGACCACAAGATTCCTCACTAGTTAAACTGTTTTGTTAAACAGCCATCAAATACAAATTACACTTCAATAAATACTTTTAGTTGTGAGCCAGAGAATATAGAGGATTGCAAAGGATTGTAGCACTTCTGTATTTTAAGGAATAACAGTGAAGGATAAAATAATTAGAGTGGGCTTTGAATTCTGACTTAAATCTAGACTGTACTACTTGCTTAACTTTAGATAAGATACTCTGTATAAAATTTTCTCACCCACAAATTATGAATACTAATAGTACAGTTGGGCTTCCTATCTTGACTTTGACATCTGTGAATTCAGCCAACCACAGATTGCGGGTGGGGAAGGTTGCTCTGTAATGAACATGTATAGACTTTCTTATCTATATTCCCTAAACAATTCAATATTAAAAACTATTTGCATTGTATTAGGTACTATAAGTAATTAAGATGATTTTAGGTTTAAGGGAGCTCTGTAGGTTATTCAAATATTGTGCCATTTTATATAATAAACTTGAGCATCCCAGATAATGGGGTGGACCAGAGCTGTGCTAGGTGGGTTACTGGAACCAGTCTAATCCCCATCATATATGGAAGGAGGGACTGCTTTTTTTGTGTGGGGGGGTGTGTGTGCTGGAGCAGTGCAGTACTGTGGATTGAACCTGGGGCCTTGCACATGCTGGGCAAGCACTCCAGCATTGAACTACCTCCCCAGCCCAGGATGGCTATATTTACTTCTGTTGTTTTGAGGATTAAATTAGAATATCTGTGAAACATCTAGAACAGTTCCTTTCAAATAAAAATATTTTAAAAAGTACTTAATGTTTTGAGGGCTTGAGCTGTATTTGTTGATGAGCATTTAGTAAACTAAAATTATTCTAAGAAAAAAAAATCCATAGAATGTAATCATGGATTAGAAAAGTTAATTAACCCTAAAAATAGGTAATACAGTTATCAAAAATCAAAATTTAGGCCTATAATCCCAGGGGCTCAGGAGGCTGAGGCAGGAGAACTGAAAGTTCAAAGCCAGCCTCACCAATTTAGCAAGACCCTAAGCAACTTAGGAGTCCCTGTCTCAAAAAATAAAAAGAGCTGGGGATATGGCTCAGTGGTGAATCACACCTGGGTTTAATCTCTGGTACCAAAAACAACAACAAAAAAGAACCTAATAAGATTGATTTGATTAACTAAAAGCCATCAAAGTAGGCACTTAGTGACTGGAGTAGTTTCCTATTGATACAAGTGAATCTTCATATTGTGTTTAGTTACATTTTGGAGGCAAAGTGATGGGAATTAAAGAATTGAAAAATGAGACTTATAAATTTTTAAAACTAAATTATGGTATGCGTGCAATTTTCTGGACTTAACAGCTGCTGCTGTTAATCATCCCATTGTCTTTCTTTTACAGCCCAAGAGTACTGGACTTTGTTAACACAGAAATAAAAATGTGATTTGAGTATAGTATTGGCTTTGTTAGTACAATAATAAAAATGTGATTTGATTTATAATAGAAAGATGTACATCTCAAAATCTGTAAACCAATTATTTAAGTGGAAGAGACTGAAGCAAAAAAATTATTAGAACAAATCTGAAGTCATTACTCTTAGGCTGAAAAACCAGCTTTTGGAAGTTCTGATTCTTAACAATACCTAAGACCTTCTCTTCTTTCTCTTTGTGGGCCCATAAATAAGAAAAGTCTACTCTCTATATATTATCTGAATTGAATCCAGATGTATAGCTTTTTAGTTAAAATTCTATTAATTAGGGAATAGGAGTAATTTTTCCCTTAATAAAACAAGTGACTAAAGTAGAGCCATTCTTTTGGTGCTCATAATTGTTAAAATTGTCTTGTTAAAAAATATATATATATATATAAATCTCATATATTTTCCCCCTCATTTGATTTATGCTCTTATGGGCTTATTGCTCCCTCATTGTGTTTGTGAAGTTATAAACCTAAAGTGATTAGAATTGAAGCAAATTATTTTATTTGCCTTCCCAGTACTTATATGCCTGCCCTTGTTAGCAGCATGCTGGGACCATGACTAGATTTATCTTATAAATAAAAGGGAAGAACTGTGGCAGGACTTCTCATGTTGAGAGAAAGGGAGAAAACATAAATACCTTCAGTTCAGATTTTGGCCAAATCTGGCAACTCCTTTTGGTGGACAATTGGAATTTTTTCCCATCTCTCTTTGTGTGTGTGTGTGTGTGTGTGTGTGTGTGTACACCAGGGATCAAACTCAGGAGCACCCCAGCCCTATTTTGTATTTTATTTAGAGACAGGGTCTCACTGAGTTGCTTAGTGCCTCACTTTTGCTGAGGCTTGCTTTGAACTCGTGATCTTCCTGCCTCAGCCTCCTGAACTACTGGGATTACAGGCATGTGCCACTGTGTCTGGCCCATTACTCTTATTTTGTGAATTGAAGCCCTAGTGATTAGAGAAATGTTTGGAAAAAAAATGAAATAAGATAAAAAAGGAATAGCAAAGGGAACTTGAAAAGTCATATTTTGAATAATTTGATTAGTCAAGAATCATTTACATATGTTGCCTGGTGTGCTGCAGACCTGTAATTCCAGCGGCTCTGGAAGCTGAGGTAGAAGGATCGCAAGTTCAAAGCCAGCCTCAGCAATTTGGCAAGATCCTAAGCATTTTAGCAAACCTTGTCTCAATTTTTTTTTTTTTTTAAAGGGCTGGCAATGTGGCTCAGGGGTTAAGCTCCCTAGGTTCAATCTCCAGTACCAAAAAAAGAATCATTTACATATGTCTACTGGTGTTTAAGATTAATGCACAATATAATTTACTTTTATTGGTATTTAAAATGTCTTGGGGATAGCAGTTGACTCCTAAATGTCAGTGTTTTATGTATATGACAGAAAGTTGTGTAAATGTAAGTTACATATTAACATTTAAATAGGAAAGGGCATAGTCATAGAATCTAGCTCTAAATCTGTGATTAGTATAGCATGTATCCTTGTGGGGAGAAATCAATTTTTTAAATCATGGTTAAAAAAAACCACAAAATATACCATCTTAATTGTTTTAGGTATACAGTAAAGTAGTGTTAGGTATATTCACATTGATGTGAAACATCTACAGAATGTTTTCAACTTGCAAATCTAAAACTCTGTACCCATTAAAGAATAACTCCCCCTTTCCTCTTCTATCCAGTCCTTGGTAATCATCATTCTAATTTTACATTTCTATGAAAGTAATTCTTTTTTTTTTTTTTCCTGTTGAAACAGAGTCCTGCTATATTGCCCATGCTGGTCTTGAGCTGGTTGGCTCAAGCCATCCTGTTGCCTCAGTCTCTTCCCAGTAGCTGGGACTACAAGTCAATTACACTGAAGCCAGCATAGTTTCTAATTTGACTAATTTAGATATCTCATATAAGTGGAATCATGCAGTATTTGTCTTTTTCTGATAGGTTTTTGCTTGCTATAATGTCTTCAGGGTTCATCCATATTGTACCATGGGTCAGTACTTCATTTTAACTTGAATAATTCTCTCTTGTTTGTATATTACCCCAGTTTGTTTATCCATCATCTACCAGTGGTCACTTGGGTTGCTTCCACCTGTAAGCTATTGCAAAAAGTGCTGTTTTGAACGTGAATGTGCAAATATCTCATTAAGATCCTACTTTCATATTTTTGGGATGTATACCCAGTAATGGGATTGCTGGATTATATGATAATTCTAGTTTAATTTTTTTAAGAACCTCCATACTACTTTCCGTAGTGGTCACACCATTATACAATCCCACTTCAGCTCTTTTCAGACCTTGAGTGTTCATAGAATAACTTCTTTGGATCTGGGACAGAATTTGGTAGTTTTATTAATAGCTGTAAGGACATCCACAGTTCAACTGGCCAGTACTTTAATTCTCTGTTCTGTAAAACATGCACATTTGTTCCCAAAGGTGTAGCCTGTCCTCAGTAAGTTACTTGGCACTTAGACCTTCTGTGGTCTTAATCAAACTTCTGAAAGTGAATCTCCATAACAATATCTTTAAAAATACCCTTTTATTTTCAGTACTAGGGATTGAACTCAGGAATGCTGTACTACTGAGCCATATCCCCAGCCCTATTTATTTATTATCTTGAGACTGGGTCTTGCTAAGTTGCTAAGGGTCTTTCTGTGTTGTTCAGGGTCGCTTCAAACTTGTAATCCTCTAGCCCCAGCCTCCTGAATAGCTGAGATTACAAGTGTGTACCACCACACCCAGCTCTATACATATCTTTATGAAAAGGTGTATTGCTGCCAGGCATGGTGGCGCGCACCTGTAATCTCAGCAGTTTGAGAGGCTGAGGCAGGAGGATCTCAAGTTCAAAGCTGGCCTCAGCAAAAAGCGAGGTGCTAAGCAACTCAGTGAGACCCTGTCTCTAAATAAAATACAAAATAGGGCTGGGGATATGGCTCAATGGTTGAGTGCGTTCAATCCCTGGTACCCCCCCCCCACACACACACACACATACACAAAGGGTGTATTGCTTAGTTTCTTTAATAATGGTTTAGTCATTGAAATAGTATGGGTAAGTTTCCCTTTCAGGTATAATATCTTCTACAGGCACATTGCTTCAAATAGTACATTTTGGAGTTAACATCACAAGTTGAAATTCCACATTCTGATAAAAATATTCTTTAAATAGTCAGTGATAGGACTGGGGCTGTAGCTCAGTGGCAGAGCTCTTGCCTAGCATGTGTGAGGCGCTGGGTTTGAGCCTTAGCATCACATTAAAAAATAAATAAATAAAAAGGCATTCTGTCCATCTACAACTACAGAAAATTAAAAAGAAAAAGAAGGCAGTGATAGTATTATGGCCAAAAGTTCACTTTAGTGTTTAGCTCAAATGATAAACAGATTGTACTTCTTGAAAATTTACATTTCCATGAAGTACAGAATCATTAATTTATTTTTTTAGTAGCAAGGGCTATGGTGTAGCTCATTTTTTAAAATTTTAATTTATTTTTTCTTGGTTCTAATCAGTTTATTAATCATTAAATTGCCCTAACAGTTAACCTAACTTTCAGAATTATGGAGGTAGTGGGCACAGTGGTGCACACCTGTAATCCCAGCAACTCAGGAAGCTGAGGCAGGAGGATCTCAAGTTCAAGGCCCCAATATGGGGATGTGGCTCAGTAGTAGAGTATCCCTGGGTTCAATCCTCAATATCCACCCACCAAAAAAAAAAAAAAAAAAA